>NC_133284.1:40230833-40558689 GCF_005239225.2 Populus alba | reverse complement strand
ATTTTGATGACGATCAATTAAATAGATTATCTAACAAATCAACATTTTGACATACTCAACATGTAACAACCCGGCTTTTTAAGCCCAAATCAACAGTAATTTTTTTTTTATATATACTTGACACACATCATGTCGATAATCGGCGAACATATTCCCTTCACATCATCAATATATAATCCATACATCAACAACAACTAACATTTCATTTAAAAGTGAATCTTACATAAACTCATAATATTATGTTTGCATGACTAGAAGTTCGCATTTAAAATATGCATGCATAGTCATGAGTTTGTATTCTATCCTGCAAGTAGTCATCACGAATATAATCTAAAAGGATCTAATAATAGTTATACATTCAGTACATTGATTCATATAAAATACATCATGATTTAGAATGCAACTACGTGATTCTTGTAAAAATGGGTTCCCGTGAATCGGGTTTCCTAGGCACCTTGTTGGTATGACGTCCCTACTGCAGAACAAAATATTTACAAGAATGCAATTACTTAATAATAATAATAACAATAAGAAAATGGTCTAGCAGTTTAATGAAGCATTAACATTATCTCATGTTTGAAGCGTGACATTTGTAGTTCCTTTATGTTCTTCCTATACACAACTTGCAGTACATATAGATGCACCAATTCTTGCAATCAACTATAATCTTAAATCTGGCCCTTCTTTTAAGACATCATTTGTCGAGGTTAACCATTCACTCACCCCGGCCATCCCCTTCGAATTCCATCAGCCAGAACTAATCAACCGTTTGTCCCAGTCATCCCTTTGGATGCCATTAGCCGAAGCTAATCAGTCGTTTGTCCCGGTCATCCATTCCGATGCCATTAGCCGAAGCTAATCAATTGATTGTCCCGGTCATCCATTCGGATGCCATTAGCCGAAGCTAATCAATCGTTTGTCCCGGTCATCCCTTCGGATGCCATTAGCCGAAGGTAATCAATCGTTTGTCCCGGTCATCCATTTCGATGCCATTAGCCGAAGCTAATCGATTATTTGTCAATATTTTTAAGCATTTGGCAAATCTGATATCTGAATTATCACAATACAACAATGTTGATGATAAGGTATTTCATTGTTCAAGGTCATCTCTTCAGATGTCATTAGCCGAAGTTAATCAACCATTTGTCAACATTTTAAGCATTTGGCAAATCTGATATCTGAATTAACATAATACAGTAACTTTCATGATAAAGTATTTTCATTATTCAACATTATTTAAAAGGAAGGTGGAAGTCACCTACCTGCAGTAAAAGTTCTACTCGTGCTCCCTTGTTGCTGCTGTTGCACCACACCAGTGGTCCCTCCTACAGTCACAGACTCATCTCATAAATTTTTCTAATTCAAGGATATGTTTTATAATAATCATATCAATAGCTAATAAATCTTTCTTTCAATCATTTCTTTCTTTATATCTTACATTTTTCTCATTACACCCATTAATGTTGTCATCCTTTATCCAACCATAGTCATCATTCCTTCAGGCCGATATTATAAAGAATCCATATTCATCTATTACTTATATGTTACTTTTTTTATGCATGTTCATTTCCTCATAATAACATACATACATATATCATGTATATTTTCAGAGTTAGTATCTCAATATGCAAGTGTTCGTATGACTTAATTCTTTTATATAGTATTCTCGTGGAAGTCTACTGTTACTGTCTAACTTTGAACTGTTACTGTCCATTTTCCAACTGTTACTGTCTGACTTTGAAGTGTAACTGTTTGACTTTTCGAACTGTTACTGTTTGACTTTTTCAACTGTTACTGTTTGACTTTTTTCCAACTGTTACTGTTTGACTTCGAACTGCTATTGTCTCACTTTGAACTGTTACTGTCTAGACATTTGAACTGTTACTATCTAAACATTGAACTGTTATTTTCTAGACATTTGAACTGTTACTGTCCACACATTGAACTGTTACTACCTGAACACTCATCAGATTTTTAACTATATCTAGAGTTATTGTCTAACTTTGAACTGTTACTGTCTCACTTTGAACTGTTACTGTCTAGACATTTTGAACTGTTACTATCTAAACATTGAACTGTTATTTTCTAGACATTTGAACTGTTACTGTCCACACATTGAACTGTTACTACCTGAACACTCATCAGATTTTTAACTATATCTAGAGTTATTGTCTAACTTTGAACTATTACTGTCTAGACATTTTGAACTGTTACTATCTAAACATTGAACTGTTATTTTCTAGACATTTGAACTGTTACTGTCCACACATTGAATTGTTACTACCTGAACACTCATCAGATTTTTAACTATATCTAGAGTTATTGTCTAACTTTAATACACAAGGCTACAAGTTCTCTGAAGGAAGGAGAACCCAGTTCTTCCTTTGAGATAGTCAAAATTGCTCATCAAGAAACACTACCCTACAGGGTCTGTTAGGACCCAATCTTGGTTGATGACCTATAGTTTGGGCTCTACAGCTCCATATTGAGCAAGACCAATTTCTTAGTTAGCTAACATCAAAACTACAATTACTTTGAAGAAACTTTATCCTAATTCTCTCATCCTTCTACTCAAATTCTCTCCAAAAGTTAGGAGACGAATTTGTCCAGATTCATCAACCTTTCCAATTACACACAATATCCATAATTTAACTTTTTTTCTCTATCGTCTCAACCTCTGGCCATATCACATATCGTTTAAGACTGAAAAAAAAAATATCTTTATAAGAGCCAATTTATCTTATTTATTTCAATCTTCCCTCTTACCATCAAAATTAAACATTCTTGTTGATTTTACAAACTTTCCGAATAATATTCTTCTAAACACAATCATTCACACAATTTCTATCAACTATAAATAACAAAGGAATAATATTCCAAACAATCTATACTGTCAAGTTGTAATGCATTATTATGAGTATAACATATCCAAATATTAACTTCATCAAATGGTGAAATTTCCAGAAATATGGGTTTAACCGAACTGACCTCAAACTTGCAGACCTACTGTGCGAGATACACAACTTCTATACCGAATGTTTGTTTCAGATCTTAACCGTTCTGAATCTAGACAGAATCAGGAAGAACAACATATCCAAGTTATAGCCTAATCCAACGGTGGCCGAAGGAGAAAACAGACAACAAAGAAGACTATCAAGAAGTGTATTTCCCCAGATATATTCCCCCCTCTGTATCTCTCAAACAAGGACTGATATAGAGAATCCCTACGGTGACAATGTACACAACATGGATGAGAACAACATATTCGAATATCGTGCTGATCCAACGGTGGAAGGTGGAGTTATAACTGTCGGTTGATCTGCCATCAATATATCTTCTCTCCAGCCTCTCTCTAAACTCTCTCTTACTCTTGTCAATCCCCCTAAGAGAGGAAACATAATGATATTTATACTTCTAACATCTTGTTAATTGCACATTTATCCCCACCCCTTTTTATCATTTGTACATAAACTCCCAACCTTCTGTTATTCAAATGTTGACCTCTCTTGATCTTCCATATTCATTTTGTCCTCACAAATGTTTTTTCTTTTCAATGATTTAGTACTATATTCACTTTTTATTTTCATTAATTTCACTATTTTTATCTTAATTTAGGTTTCTTTAATTTAATTTAACCCATTTTACTATTGGTTAAATTTTTCTTCTTTTAAATACCTAGAAAAGTTATAACCGGGGGTTTACACAACATGAGTAATTTGTTAACACCATAACTTATTAGTAATCATGTTGAAAATGAGAACATCGTTATAATGACTAATGACTAGTCGATTCACGCAACTAATAAATGCCATTCTTTTAGCCATGAAGGTTCGAATATCATCTACCAACACAGGTGAAAATGGAATAACCTGTAACAAGTGCTTCATATGATGTCTCTTCATCGTATAATTTTCTATAATAGTAAAAGACTGTGCTTAGGCAAAACTTTAGTAACTTTATGTAGTCCCTCATGCTTTTACTTAATGTTATTACCTATTCTGACTTAGAGTGAATATGTTGGAGCTTTTATGTTTCCAGCATAGCCCTATACTTATCTTGAGTGTGTTTGGTATTGCGGCAGCTTTTGTAGTTGTGTTTTGAAAAAAAGTTGTTTTATAAAAAAGTACTTTTAGTTGAAGTTTGTTTGAAAAAATAGGTGTTTGGTTAAAACTGTGGTTGAAATTGAGGTTGAAGAAAAAGTAGTTTAATGTGTTTGGTTAAAAAAATGCTTTTCAAATTGAGGTTATAAAATAATTAAAAAATATATATTAATATTAATGATTTTTAATTTAAATATTGTAAATTTAACTACTGTTATTACATCATGAAATAAATAATATTGATATCAAATATTTTTTATTATTCCATTAAACTATGTGCAATGTCATCACATACAAAAATCTATCTAACAAGGAAAATATTTTTCATGGTTTCTTAAGCGCACAACAACAAAAACTGAATCTTTTGTTATGTCATCAAATCATCTCCTTCTAATTTTTTTGAATAGAACACAATTAAAATAAAAATAAAAATTGAATTTTTTTTAACTGGGTCGGACCCGGCAATAACATAATTGGAATTGCGATCAAATTTCACAAATGTTACGTCATCATGCGATATCCTTCTAATTTATGTAGTGTTATTAAATAATATTAAGTACTAGTTTTTCGAGTAAAACACAATTTTTTTTAAAAAAAATCAACAATTTCATTATGTACAAAATTCATTCGACAATAACTACAGTTATCATGATTTATCCTGCGTGCAATAAAATTAAGTAAAAATATTATCAGGAATAAAATTGAGATTACAGTACGAACAAATTTAATTTACCTTAAACTATTTAAAAAAATATATATTGTTCACGTTCACGTGAACAATATGAGTGCAATTAATTAACTGTACTAGTTTTTCAAGAAAAAAATAAATTTTGCGCACTGATTTTTCAAAAAAAAAAATTCATGTGAACAATGCGCAGTGGAGCATGGCTCCACTGTTGAGGTTACCTTATATGCATGAGAAGCAGTAAAATGCTACTTCTCAAAACCTGCGGTTCAGCCTTAAATGTTAATGGGTCCTACCAGCAAAACACACCTTTTTCTTTAATCAAACACTGGGTAATATGGTTGCGGGTGAGGTTCACCCGCAACCACATTACCAAACGACCACTTTTTTGGGGACCTAATGGTGTTATCAAGTGATCATAAACAATTCTCCAAAATCCAATAAACTAGCAATGACTCCTTTTAAAGGAATATCTTATTATTAGAATCTAAACATATCTAACGTTGATTTAAGGCTATCCAATTACAGATATTAAATACAATTAAAATAAGTTACCACAATAAAATTGAGGTAGTGACATGACCATGCATGCCATAGCAAATTAACTCAATCAAATCCATAATGAGCCTAAACAGAGTAAATCAACACTTATTTTGTCTACCACATCTAAAAGGCCAGTCTTAAGACATTTTAAAATAACAAGTACTCAAATAAAAATGTTTGAAGGTTCTCAACCTCTTATTGGATATCACGTGACCACATATTAGACATTATAACAAGCTTAGTCCAATTTAAGCATAATCACTTCTAAGGTACCACCTATCTCACATGTATATAACAGACTTCACTAATTACATAACATAACATAACAACCCTATTTACAAAAAAAAAAAAAATTATTAAGCATTTCAATGCCCTATGTAGCAGACTTCACGACATAACAACCTTATATGCAATAACAAAAACTTGTAATTGAACATTTCAACGCTCCACATGTTGCTTTTCAATAAAGAAATCTCAATAATCTTATATCTCGAGCACTTATTGTCAACCAACAAGTAAGTTGGAGCTATAAATTTTCCAATAAATTAACAATCACCATAAATTTAGTATAACCATAACCATAATTTTTATCATTATTTTTAACATCTTATTAACCATACCATATTATCAATTATTATTATTATTATTATTATTATTATTATTATTTATGTTGTTGTTGTGATCATAGTTATTAAACCTAGACCAGCTTGGTAGGTCGACTCGGTGGTTAGACCAGTCGAGTAAGGCAAAAGACCAGGATGAGAAAAAGCTCAGCAAAACCTGGTTAACCTGTCAGGTTGACCTATGACCCGGGTGACCCGACAAAACCCGGTTTGAGATATTTTTTTTTTCAAATGTTTTTTTATTCTAGCTAGAGACTCCTTTTATATATATAACCTTTTTCAAAGTTCATTAAATAAACACTAGAAGAATGTTTTATTTTTTTAATATGATATTTGAAATCCTTTAGCATGAATATTTTATGTATATAAAAAAAAGTTATGTTTTTTTTAATGTGGGATAATTTTTTTTTTTTGGTTTAAATACTTCAACTTAAAAGAATAATGTAATAAAATAGTATCTTTTTAATGTGGAATAAAAAACCTTTTGAAATAATATTTTAAACTTCATTATTTATAACATGCATAACCTATATTCATATGAATTGTTTCTTAATTTTTTCATATAAAATGTTAAAACTTTAAATATGTATTTTTTAATTTTTTTCAGATTTATTTGAGTTAACCAATGCAACTCGAGACCCGATTCTTTGATTAGGTCAACTCCCGGATTGGTCCTGATAATTATAACTGTGATGTCCTTTATTATAATTTTTTTATATTTTCAATTAAAATATATTATTATAATCTTAAATTAAGTATGAGTTTTTATATATATATATATATATATAATATATATATATATATATATATAATGTTAAAAACAAAATTAACAATTTTTTAAAATAAAAAATTAAAAAAGTAACAAACTGCCTCCAATTATACACGAAGACGGAGTCATGTCTAAAACCTCAAAAGAAAAGCCTCTTGTTCTTATCTAAAACCCCGAAAGCCTCTCGGAGTGTTCTCTGTTTCTGTGTGCTGCTTCCAGTTGAGAACGACGAACATGTTGGTGACTTGTTCAACACTAAACACTTTCTCAGCCTCAATCTCAGTGTCCTCAACCAGATTCTGTCAATGTCAATCTCTCTATCCAAACAATTTCTTTCTCCAAAACAAACCTCATACCACACTAAATTTCTTCAACAAAGTCCGAATAATAAAATGCACAGCCTCAGCAAACCAAAAAGAACAGCAACAGCAAGACTTGAATAATAACGGTAGTAAGAAGAAGAAGAAGAAAAAGAAAGGTGATGATGAAACAGAAGAAGACGAAGAGAAAAAAGGGATAAACCCAGTTGGGTTTCTCACCAGACTTGGCATTTCTCACAAACAGTTTGCTTACTTTCTCAGGGAAAGGTAAGCACATAATCAACTCTTCTCCTTTGAGAAACCACCAACTTTTTTTTTTTTAATAAATATTCCCTGTTGTTTGCAGGTATAAATCATTGAAGGACCTCAAAGATGAACTTTTCAAACGAAACCTTATGCTGAAGGACATTGCTTATGGGTTTGGTTCCTTTCATTCCACCCGCTTTCTCTCTCTCTGTTTATTTTTTTTGAATAAAAAGAGATTAAACAAACCAGGATAAAAAACACTTCACTTTTGTTGTGTAGATTTGAGCTTATGGGTTTGCATCGTCACCCAGAGCATCGGATGGATTTTATGGAATGGGCTCCAGGTTATTGAATTCAGACCACATTCTATTCGATTTGATTCATTGATATTTGTTACCACCGCCACCATCACCACCACCATCATCACCACTTATTGAGTTTTCCGTTTCATCTGTCTTCATTTTTTAACTTTCCGGTTAGATAGCTTTGATTTGTTTTCAACTTCTTGTTTGTTTGGATGAAATTGAAAAATAATAAGGGATGGTGAATTGGATACAGGTGCTCGCTACTGTTCATTAATTGGTGACTTCAATGGGTGGTCACCCACGGAAAACTCTGCTAGAGAGGGTCATTTTGGTCATGATGATTATGGCTACTGGTTTATTATTCTTGAAGATAAACTCAAGGATGGAGTTCAACCTGATCAACTTTATTTTCAGCAGTATAATTATGTGGATGACTACGATAAAGGTGACAGTGGCGATTCTAGTATTGAAGAAATCTTCAAGAAAGCAAATGATGACTACTGGGAACCTGGAGAAGATACTTTTGTAAATAGACGTTTTGAAGTGCCAGCAAAGTTATATGAGCAATTATTTGGCCCTAATGGCCCTCAAACACAAGAAGAACTGGAAGAAATACCTATCCCAGATGCAGAAACAAGATACAATGAATGGAAACAACTACATAAAAATGATCCACCAAGTAACTTACCTCCTTGTACGGTGATTGATGAAGGAAAAGAATATGATATATATAATATCAAGAGTGACCCTGTATGGCTTGAGAAAATTCGTGCTAAGAAGCCTCCTCTGCCATATTGGTTTGAGACACGTAAAGGAAGGCAAGCATGGTTGAAAAAGTACACCCCAGCTATTCCTCATGGAAGCAAATACAGGGTCTATTTTAACACTCCTAGTGGACCACTGGAACGTGTGCCTGCTTGGGCTACTTATGTGCAACCAGGTAAACAAATTCCGCAACTCATTTGTTGCTTTTCTAACATTTTTACTGAGAGCACTGAATCCTGTTTAATTTTGTTAACTAAGCATCGAGGTACTCTTTGGTTGATGGTGATATTATTGTAATGAAAAATAAAAGATGGCTGAATGGAAGTTAACTTTATCCACACAATGATTCGCCTTCACCCTGCATATTTACACAGCCCCCAGAATTACAAGCACCACTCTTCGTTCCTGAAAGAAAAAACCACGTACTGAACAAGTCTAAGTGTTGAAGGTGGGGTTTTGTATTTGACCATAAGGAAAACATGGGACTTGATTTCCATTTATATGACCCTCTCAATGTATATCTCTGGGCAAGACCTTTCCCTCCTTCTGTCTGCCTCTCATCCTCTCTCATCATGGATGATTAATTTGGGCTCTTAAAGATCGCCTTTCTTTCCTAGTTGTTATAATTGGTTCCCTTACTCCAGACTACTACTGGGACCCTACCTTCTCGAAATTAGAAATGCATATGAGGTGAAACAGCTTCTCTAGGATAGTATTGCTCTAGACAACCAGTGTTGTTCTGCTTGCTTGAAATCTTAGTGCCTAGCTCTGTTTCAGGAACATTCCCATTGCCTTCAAAATTTCTACTCTTCTTTAGTTCGATGAATATACTCTGCATATATTAATTATTGGGTTCATCTGAACTTTGTTCATGATTATCAGATACAAACGGGAACGAAGCTTTTGCCATCCATTGGGAACCACCCCCAGAGCATGCTTACAAATGGAAAAACAAACACCCAAAGGCGCCGAAGTCCTTGCGTATATATGAGTGCCATGTTGGTATTAGTGGCTCAGAGCCAAAAATATCTTCTTTCACTGACTTCACAGAGAAGGTAGCTATTCATGTTTTTCTTTATTGATCTATTTTTTACACAGAGTAACATGATTGGCAACCCATACTTCTGTTCCTCACTATGATTTTTCTCATGATAGGTCCTTCCTCATGTAAAGGGAGCTGGATATAATGCAATCCAGTTGATTGGAATTGTTGAACACAAAGATTATTTCACTGTTGGCTATCGGGTGAGTCAAGCACTCTTCCCACACTCTGTATCTTATTTAGAATTGAAAAACCTGGTGAATCTAAGTTTCCCTGAAATGCTGACATCCATAATTTGTTCCTTTATGGTGGTAAGCTGAAACGCATATTCTAATCAATAAGCAGGTTTTGGATTTACTGGATGCTGTAAAATCTTAATGTTTTCAATCCCATTTCTAATGAAGTTTAAACCCTTGAGAATAATTGCATCTTAATGCTAATTGCTATTGCAGCCTCTTGTTTATTTAATTGTGTTGTATAAATGGAACATCTTACAGACTACATGTTCAATGCTAATTGCTATCACAACCTCTTGTTTACTTAATTGTGTTATGTAAATGGAGCATGTTACAGACATAATATATTCAATTTTACTTGAATATCATACAACTAGCCCATTTACTAGCGATCTTAAATTTCTTTCCAAAGTTTATTGGTTTTGTAATCTCAACACATGTTTGGACCCGTGAAGTGCTTTTTTTCCTTGTTCATTGATGAGCGATAATCTCTATGGCAATGCAGGTCACCAATTTGTATGCGGTTAGTAGCCGATATGGCACTCCTGATGATTTCAAACGCTTGGTTGATGCAGCACACGGTTACCATTCCTCATCTGATATTGGTTCATTTGATTCATTAACCTTAAGGTTGTGCTTGGTTTGGGGTAAAAAATTGGAGGTTAAGTGTTAAGGATGTAAGAAAGTGGTTAAAGGGTAAAGTGTTAAGGATGTTTGGTAGATGTGTAAAAATTATATATAATTGTTGGACCCAATAATTTTTAAGTCAATTTAAAAATTAAAACAATGAAAACAATAATAAATAAGGTATAATGGTGAGACTAATTTATTGGCTGGGTGTAAAAAAGAGGGAAAATGAAAGCTGAATTTTGAAAAAAATATCTTCAAAATCTTTCCCCCTTAAAAATTGTTACCCCACCCCTCAATAGGTTAACGCTTAACCCCCATTTTTTTTGGGGGGTAGGTGCTAAGGCCGTTAACTTTTCCCTTCCTAAAAAATATCCCAAACAAGGTTAAAGGGGGTTAATTAACATTTAACCCCTTTTAACTCAAAACCAGTGGCTGTAGTTACCTTTTATTGCTTATATAATAACTATGTTTGCATGGAATCTCATATTGCACCAATTAGGGTGAAGGAAAAATAACAAGGCTAAAGGTCTTGTATCATCTCGTTAAAATTCTTATGATGTGTAGATTTACAACTTGTTTCTGGGCCCTTAACATACAATAGAGATGGGATGTATATATGAAATAAATTCTTAATTCACCTTGAATGTGAACAGAAAATAATCCCCAAACAACCAATTATCAACTTTTGAATACAAAAGTGTTTAAAATTGACTTCTACCTTCAATATTCATCCAGACATATTTTTTCTTGTCTCCTTTTGGCACAAACACTCTCTCTGAACATACACATTGATCATGTTTGTCATTCATCAATTAATTTTCAGCTGAGGCTCTCTTATTGGGGCCTTTTGTTTTACAGGATTGAGACTGTTGGTGTTCTTAGATATTGTGCATTCCTACTCAGCTGCAGATGAGATGGTTGGACTATCACTGTTTGATGGATCAAATGATTGCTACTTTCACACTGGTAAAATTGATCTTATAATCCGTGAAATATGTTTGTCACCTCTCTGTTTTCCTACCAGCTTCTTGATTAGCTTGAAGCGAAATACATCATGTTTTTACTTGAAAGAGTATAATTTTTGTTTCTGTGTAAGATGGCTGCAATGTGCACATTATGTATCTACGCTTATAAAGAGGTTGTTAGGATTAATTGTCTTTGGGAAAAGAAAATGAAGATGAGCCCGATTCTTTTTCATAGTTTTATTGGGCTTTAACCGAGCCAGCCTTGTGCTTCTGTCATGTAGTTGCTGAGGGAGATGGGGAGGTGGCAATATGATGTTTATGTGTAAGGTAGTCTCACAGAGGTCTTTGAGTAACCAATCTCTCATCTAATGGAAATATGAGTTGCTTTCTCTATATATAAGTATTATTATGACCTAAGTGATCACAAGGTAAATGAGCACATAACAGGAACACATACGAAAAGTTAGCATGTGGATTGACAACAAGCATGTCAATCTACTCTAGTGACAGAGTTGGTGGTCATTTAAAGGCTTGAGGTTGTATAAAGCAGAATTGTTAAGCAGATGTCCATGCCCTAACATTGTCTGTTGTTTTTGCAAGAAATCTAGGAACAAATAATTTCCTTTTCCTAATGTACTAGAAAATCATATGGAGCATTTTGATGAACATGTATTTTTAGTGTTCTATCTCCACACCTTGAATGTTGTGGCATGAAATCAATAAATTGAAGGAAAAGGTACCTATTCTATTATGGTGATCGGATTACAGGTAACTTGCCTTATTTATACTAATTAGGGAAGTCAATTTCAATATTAATTTCTCAATTTGTGCATATCACACTTATGCAAGGGCGGAGCTGATATCTCACAAGGAATCTCATACTTGTATAAGCTTTCCAAGTATTTTCTATTCAAAGAGGGACAAAAAGCTCTACCCAATTGCCAGTAAATTTGCCCAAACATCCACCTCAACCAATGAGTTGAAACATGCACTGAAGAATCATGCTGACAAAACTTTTCCTTCTAGATGTTCATAGACATGCATATCTTCATAACAATTCCTTTACCGAAAGCCCATGGTCCTATATAGCTGAGTTATAGTTTATATACTCAAAATAGCATGGGAAAGAGGTTACACCGTGTTGTTTTGTATGAGTTGTATACCTAATTTTAGTTGCAAAAATCAAGGATAATGTAATAATCTCAGTCCATATCCCTGATGTAAAATCCTTTTCATGTCCAAATCAAGACTTGTCTATGTATCAAGCTTTTACTTTTTACTTTTTTAATCTTCATCTTCTACCTGCTTTACTCGGACAAACAATGAATGTCCTAAGAGGATGCAACATTCCTTCACTGAAGATCTTAGTAGTGTTTCTTCTCTCATGTGTGAAGTATTTAAGGGAGTCATATACACTTATGGGCAAAACACCGTTTCAATGTCATGTTAAGATTAACTTCTTTTCTGTTCACACATGTTTTTGTGAAACATTAAAACATCATCAAAGAACCATCTCAACCCAAGAGTTTAAGTTATTAGGCAAGGTCCCAAGATATAATTTATATTATTCTCTAACACACCCTCTCAAGTGAAAGCTATTTGGGCTTGAAACTTGCACATACCCACATTATCTTATGCTTAATTTTTATCAAATAATATGAATGGTGAGAATGTGATACTATGTTAAAAAACCATCTCAACCCAAAAACGTATTAGAGAATAATATAAATTATATCTTGGAGCCTCACCTAACAACTTAAGCTTTTGGGTTGAGATGGTTCTTTGACAAACACAAGGTGATGCAGTGGTCTTGCAAACTTCTCCATAAGCCTATGCCCTTTTGTTATATATACACATTTGTTTTTAATTCTATATTTAACTTTCCCCTTTTTGAATAGGTAAAAGAGGACATCACAAATATTGGGGTACTAGAATGTTCAAATATGGCGACCAAGAAGTATTACAGTATCTACTCTCAAATCTGAATTGGTAAATGTGAACACAAGAAATCATTCAAAAATTCTGTTTCTTTATAGTATCTCCTGCTAGCTAATAATTCTTGAAACATATTGCATCATGTACTTTTCTAGTACATAATTCATGGCATTTCTTAAGATGTTGTCTTTGAGCAGGTGGGTTGAGGAGTATCACATAGATGGTTTCCAGTTTCATTCACTCTCATCAATGATGTACACACACAATGGTTTTGCTTCTTTTACAGGCAACCTGGAAGAGTAAGGCATTTGTTATGTCAATCTTGATTTCCTAATCTTAATTTCATTTTCTTCCCATATATCTATTAATTGTTTTCATAGCTTCTTGACTTTATAGGATCATTTAATTTCTCAAACATTGCTCAAGTCCTCTCAATTAATCAAATCTGCCCCTAATTTGCTTTTGTACCCTTTGAATAGATGATATGTTTTTTTGGTGCTTATCCAAATTATATATGTTGCTTCTAAGATGAGCAAATGACTATAATCCCTAAAATGCATAAAAAATTGACATGGTACAAATGAATTGGAGGCTAATGGCAATAAGAGCTATGGGTTAGTGGTACAAATAGAAAGATCAACTGCTATTAAGGAAAAAGATCCTATTACCATTTGTCCAAAAAAAGGTCTTTAGTTCTTCTCAAAGCAGGGTTCTGGTAAGTTATCCGTGTCACTAGTTTTAATTCCATATCATCTATTTTTCAAGAATTTTTTCAATGTGTGCACTCAAGGTTGTGGCGTGTTTTGAAACAAGTTTTGTTTTATTGCAGTTACTGCAATCAACATGTTGACAAGGATGCATTCTTGTATCTCATTTTGGCAAATGAGCTATTGCATGCTCTTCATCCTGATATCATAACAATTGCTGAAGATGTAGGTAACTATGGTTTATGCTGTAGTTTACTATATGGCCTTCCTTGTTTATTTCTTTGGAAGAAACTTCTCAAGCTAATGAACTGCAAAAAAAAAAAAAAAAAAAAAAAACCTTGTGCTTTTGTTGACTTGAAGTCATCTCTTTGAATTTTGTGGTACACCATCCCCATGTAAATATAATGCAAGTCTGTGCTATAGTTTTTTAGGTTAGGAAGTTCCTTCTAATCATTTTCAGGGTCTAATTTTGTGGTATAGCTCACTACAATTTCTTCTATGTACTCTTTTACTTGTTGTGGGGGGAGTTAACTTCGTGTTGTTTGTTAATTGATATAAATTTTCATTGTTTGGTAGATATTTCCACTTAAATTTTATTTAGGATTGATTATTTAGGATTGAACATGTGATGAGGCGACAATTATCTCTATCAAAGGAGAAGTGGGGAATCTATATTTTAAACTCTTAAAAAGGGCTATCTCTTCTAAGAAGTACCACCATACAGAAAAAGATAGGAGTTTAGGAAGAAAGAGATTAATGGAATCTAAAATGTAGGAAAATAAAGGGAAAAAAACTATAAATAAAACAATAAGAGGAGCAATAAAACCCTCAATGGGAAAAGATAAATAAAAGTTGATCATCGTTTACAATAGTATTTGACCCTATTTATACTGTTACATAGTTCAAATCCAACTTATATAGGTCATCCTAATTCTATACAAATATTGATATTAGATAAAAAGGTTTATTAAATTCTAATACTAGCTAAACTCCTATTCTATTATTACACAAGTGAATCCTAAGCTAATCTTCTAGTTATCTAGTGTATTCAAACTCTGTTAGTTGATTGCTTCTTTTTGGTTGACCATGATTTCTAATATCATGGTCATTTTCTCATTCAACTTTTTTAGTTGATTGCTTCCTTTATGATTGATTTCAGTACTTTTTCCCTGTTTTGTGATGAACAATCATTATTCTCTATGATTGGTATGTGTATATTTTAGGAGTACACAATGCCCTTTATTGTTGTATTTATCAAATGAAGGAATGTCAACCCAATCACACTTGTATTGAAGTCAAACAATTAAATCAATGAAGTATGATGTGAACATTGTTCACCTAAAATTAATTGATCATGTTTTAAAACATATCTGACATGTCAATCGTTTTAGCCAATTATTTTAATTTTAAAAACTACATGTGCTCAACATTTAGGTTTCCACTCATGCATGTCTAACCCATAATCAATTACCTTGCCCAATAATCAATGCCATACCTATAAAATCTAACCTTCCACTAAATTTACTCATAAAAAAGAAATGAAATTAGAGCTATAATCCTCTGTAAAATGATAACTTCAATTCCTTTTCCTCACCACTCCAACTATGTTCCTCGGACGAGCTAATGTATTAATATACATGTGGATAAAACTAGAGAACATCACAAAGACAAAATCCTTTTTACAAATCAATCTCACAAACATTAACACATGGAAAAATATAACTCTTTTACGGCTCAACATTTCTGTAATCTCAAGTACATTCAAATCTATCACAAAAATACTATGAAAAGAAATGAGGTGTTACTTTTTTGGTGTTGTCACTCCACCTAGAACTTCTACCAAAGAGTTGTTGATCCCCAAACCTTTGTGTGACATTTTGCTAGTTTTTCTTCAACAAGAAGTCAACAATGTACAAAGACATGTGAACACTCAATAAATATAGACTCTTGGTTAGTAGTGATAGTTTTTGAGTGTCTAAATTTGTGGATATGTTTTTTAATGAATTTGATCACTATTTTCAACCCACTAGGTGAAGTAATTCGTTGCTACCACAATGTAGTTATGCCCTCTTCATGATGGAGGATGTATCATGCCAATGATATCCGTTTCCCATCCAATAAATGTTCATGGTTTGACTCCTACATTGAGTTCATTAGAAGGCACATGTTGGATTGGACCAAATTGTTGATGTTCTTGGTATCTTTTTACATAATTAATCTTTGGTTATGCTTGGTAAATGAAAGTCATGATTCATAATAAGCCACCCCATCTTATTTCTAGTTTGGTGAGTTCTAGAATGCCCTTCATGAAACAAGACCAGCAAGGTTTTTTTTGGAACTAAACATTTTAACAATATTCTAGTCTTATATCTTGTGTAATATATATTTGCTAAGAGTATATAATTGACTGTTTTTTTTTTTTTGAAAAACCTTGAACTTTTTGTGAAGGATTTCACAAGCTTGTACTTGATAGAAAATTTTAGCAATAGTTTTGTGGTTATTGTCATGTGCTTTTTTGCACTTCTCAAATTGTCATGATATTCTTGTTGGACATCAGCCATGGCTGATTGATCAATGATTTTGACAAGGATAATGCCATAACTAAACTTGTCTTGTCAAGTACTTTGATACATGTTGACCCAAGTCATTAGCTTTTGTATTTTCTTACTGCAAAAACAAAATAAGATTAGAAATTTTTTTTAAAAGATTTGTGGTTATAATATGATATGGAGCTAGAGTTGAGTGTTTACACTTATATTCTCCAAAGACATTAAAGTAATGAATCCTTAGTTATCGTGATTGATTGTGGTTGGTTTTGCTCCAAACTCTAGGAGTATTTATAGACTTATAATGAAGACATCATATTCAGCTTGATTGTTTATGCAGGAAAAATCAAGATAAATGGATAAGGTCACATTATGATCTATTGAGGGATATTATGACTACCTTTACACCAATTTTATCTTAGTCTTGGATTTATCAAACCATAATTGCCATGAAATAATTTATTGACCAAGACCTTATGTACTGATACAATGCTTCAAATGGCGCCTCATACCCAATGTTGGCATAGGAAATGTGAGTCTTGACTCTTCTTAAATAGCTGGCTCTGACTAGTTGACCTCAACAATTTATGCTTTTCTTTTGCACTATCATCATAGTCTTTTTTCAAATAAGCTAGTTGGTCAGACTTGGCTTTGAAGGAGTATGATAGTGTGAGCACCATGTTTGTTGATGCAACTCCCTCATTGTCGCTTGCTTATGCATTATAAGGTTTTTCCAGTTCCTCGGACCTTTAAAGTATTTTGTTCACTTACCTATTGCACAAGGACTTAGAATTCTAGTTATTTTACCTTCTCCTCCCATGTGTTGTCATCAGGAAGGGTTTTCTAACCTTGATCCATCATGCCATCATCCAAGAAGCCATCAACTTCAATAATCATGTTCATTTTTTCATTTAGCTGTTTTTTTGTTTGGATAAGCGTATATGTTGAAGCCTTCTCACAGCTTATGGGTTCGTTTGGAGTTTTGACATTTTTGCTATCTTCGAGCACTGTCAGTGTTGTCTCTTTTACAACGGGTGCATGTTCTTCTTTTATTGAGGTGGCTTTCTTAATAGCATTTTCTCATTGCTTTTGCTCAAGAGCTAACACTATTTTCTCATTGTTATGGTGTTTGTCTTCTTTGTTCAATCTCCAAGGGTGCTTAACATTATGGACAATTTTGTTTTGTCATTGTGGTTGTGGTTGTTGATTGATCCCTGCCTTTACCTTGTTGCCTTTTCATCTTTGAAGTTGGTTGCTTTTTCACATTCTCTTTTACTGTCTTAGCATTAGCTTTGTCTATTTTTCTAAAGATTTCTTCCATTATTTGTCTCCTTAGCCTCCTAGATGGGGGTGGTGTAGGGATAAGAACCCTCTTCATCCTTTTTGTTAAGGTTTGTGGTTGTTTGATGATTATGTTCTTAACAAATATCAACTAATGATCAATTTGGACCTGTTTTGCATAAGAGCAGGTGAGGTCATGTCCAATAATGATCATTTTGGTGTACTTTTAAGAACCTAATTGGTACTTGTGGCAATTTGTTTTCGACCATTTTGTTAGTCTGTGTAACATCCAAAACCTATTTCTTAGGCATGTGCATCCTCCCTTTATCAAGGTGTCCATGCATTGGATTCTCCTAAAACGAGCTTTGGACAATAGTTCTTGTCTTCATCTCCTTTCAAGATCTAAGAGATATTGGTGATGGCTGACAAGTTCATCACAACTCATCACTTGGCTTTGGATGATTTATGTTGTGATTGGTACTTGTGTTAGTCATTTTCAGCAATTCTTTTATGCCTAAATGTTTTGGCTTGTTGTTGAGGTATTGCTTGCTTAACATTACCCCTTAACTATAAGGAAGAATTGTGTGGTGGGAGGACACATATAGACCTCACTATGAGACTATGAGGTATATCTTGGGTTTGTCAAACTATCCCTCTGACTTTCCATCGTCTATTTCTTTTTCTAGTATTAGCATCCATGACCAACTTTATCCTTTAACATGGTTGATGAGCCTTTGTTGTTTGGAGCTCTCCCTTTACAAGGAGCCCATCAAGCTTGGGGATAACTACTGCCGTAGTGATTTTGAGAATGAATTATTATCGCCTTTCATCTTCTTATTCAAAAAACGGATGTATCCAGATTCTAGAGCCTTCTGGATTCATTTTCTAAAGACTACACAACCGTTGGTGTCATGTTTCCAAAAGTTATTATGTCAAAATGGTCTGAATGCCTCTTAATGGGGAATCTCTTTTCTTTAAATAGTCAAGTATTAACATGTTTACACCCTGTAATCGCTCCTGGACCTAATTATAATCTCTTTAAAAAGGTAGTTATGTACACCTAATTTCCTATCAATCAATCTCCTTAAACCAAACTACCTAAATCAATTAGCCTTCCTAAAACAAGATAGTATAGCTAAACCCCCCCTTTAAATTGATGTTGTTGGATAAAGAAGCATCAATTTATCAACCATAAATTGATGTCAATGATGAGATAGAGCCTTAGTAAACACATCAATCATTTGGGACTCAATAAAAATGTAAGAGCGAGTAATCATATATCTATTAAGTATTATATGAATAGAATGATAATCTATTTTAATGTACTTGGTGCGTTCATGAAAGACTGGATTAACAACAATTTGAATAGCATTGGTGTTGAGGAGTAAAAGGTTGAGGAATACCAAGTTCACCCAACATACCCTGAAGCCAAACAATCTCAATGCATATGAATGACATAGCACAATATTTAGACTTGGTGGCGGATTTAGAAACTTGATCTTGCTTCTTACCATCATTTACTGTAAGTATTTGGCCCTATGCATATTGTTATAGAGTTTAAATCTTATTTACATTGATAATCCTAATCCTATGCATACATTGATATAAGATAAAAAAGTTTATTAAATCCTAATACAAGCTAAATTTTTCTTCTATTAATACCCAAATAAATCCTAGGCTAATCTATTATGTTGAGGACTTATGCTTTGAATAGGACTATATCTTCAAATTATTTGTGGGCATTCAAAACTTTGTTGGTCAATTGCTTTCTTTTGGTAGATTATAACCTCTAGGTTGACTGCATCTTCAATTCTCTTGGTTGATCAAGGAATCTTCCAGCTAGGTCAATTCTTCTGATTCATGATCGATTTTAGCTCTTTTTTATTGTGATGAATAATCATTGTTTTCTATGATTAACACGTGTATATTTATTTGAGATGTAAACAATATAACAATATCATTTACATGAATTGTGTTTTGTAGCCATATTTGTGTTGGGCAAGATAGAATAGTCGGTTAGCATCTTTGTCTCTCTTGTGTGGTCAATTTTTGCATGAATTGATAACTTTTGGAAGAACCCTAAAAAACATGTGATATGATAGTTTTTTGCATTTTCTTCAAATGGCAAAAAATTTCCACATGGATAGCAAGATAAATGCCAGCATGGCTATAGAAAAGAAGGAAAAAGAAAAAGATAAAAATCAGAAGAAACCATGTGTTAACTGAACAGACAGATCCTGTTCTCCCAATGATCAAATCTTTTTTGGCAAACCCTAAAGCCCTATGCTCTCTTCACCATTTCTGCTCAAGCATAACTGCTATATGCATAAGCAAAAAGTTTGGATGCAATGAAGTCTACTGAAAGCAGTGAAAACCACTTGATCATGCATGCTTTTGTTTGGGCCACATTCTAATCAATATCATCGTCTGTGTTTTTATTGCAATTGTTAATTGTGTCTCAATGCCTTTGTGTTGTTATCTAGATAACATTTAGCACTAATTAGTTAGCTGAGCTGGTTTTAAATAAAATTATGTGGCTCTAAAAAAGTTTTGTTTGTTTGTCGCTCAGGCAACATTTTATCCTGGACTTTGTGATCCTACTTCACAAGGGGGGTTGGGATTTGATTATTATGTCAACCTTTCTGCACCAGAGATGTGGTCGTCTTTTCTAAAGAATATTCCAGATCATGAATGGAGCATGAGCAAGGTGTGCTGTTGATTTTTCTTTCTCTCAGGTGAACATTTACTAAATTTGCTTCTATGCTGCAGATAGTCAGTGCTTTAATGGGCAACAGACAATATGCTGATAAGATGCTTATATATGCTGAAAATCACAATCAAGTAAGCATCCCTTCAATAAATCTTTGTTCTAGCTCAAATGTTTGCATGCTACTTTACTGTATGCATGTTTGAATATCGTTCACATCCTTCTATAATGTTCTGCATGTCAGTGTATCTCTGGAGGGCAGTCATTTGCTGAGATATTGTTTGGTGAAATCAACGAGCACACTCCTGGCTCTACAGAATCTTTGCTTAGAGGATGTTCACTACACAAAGTAAGTGTTGCCACTAGCCTTCGCATATGCAGAGTGTAATCAGCTTCAATTGTTTTAGTGGCACTGTAAATTGAGATTAGGTAAATATCCATTTCTGAATGGCAGTTAAAGAGATATTTCCTTATGTGAACTTAGTGAGCATAAATCAACTTCCATTCCCTTTTCCCACTTTTTCATTTCACGAGTGTTTGGTTCAATATATTTTATTCATCTTGACGTAGATGATCAGAATGATTACCTTCACAATTGGTGGGCGTGCTTACCTCAATTTCATGGGCAATGAATTTGGGCATCCCAAGGTGAGATTTTGGCTTCAGTCCCTTCTATTTTCATCTTATATATTGGCTAGGTGAAGCATCTGCAATTTGAAGACTTTACTTGTGTTTATGAATTTTCTCTGTCTTAGAGGGTTGAGTTCCCAATGGCAAGCAACAACTTCTCATATTCGCTTGCTCATCGTAGTTGGTATCTTCTGTCAAATGAAGTGCATCACAATTTGTTTTCCTTTGATAAGGTATCAGTTTTACTCCTCCATATTAATACAGTTTATGCAGTACTGCTTTAAGCTTAGATTTGGAAGGTGAAACTTCCAATTGGTTTGCACCATACATGTTCTAATATAATATGCGCAGATTTATTTTTGTTAAATTTTATATTCTTTCGGTTTTGGACTTCAAATACATTGACTGTTGTGCTACCAGTTTAATTGACTTTCCCTGTGTTTTAGGACCTTATGAATTTGGATGAAAATAACAGATTGCTTTCAAGGGGTTTACCACACATTCACCATGTGAATGACACTACCATGGTACGGGTGTACTTTCTTTCCATACAAATTACTTTGTGCATGCATGTCCACGTGCATTTGAGTATCAAAACTTGAAAAATATCGTGCTCCTTTTTTAAAAGCTTGCATTGTTGTAAAATTTCTCAGAATCAGAATGTACAAACATGTATAAAGCACCTTAGGTATGCTAATACTCTAATAACAAAGACATTTGAAACTTCTTGGAACTCAAATTCTAAAATGGGCAAAGTTTGAGACTAAGATACTAGCCATCGTCGAACAGACCTTTTGTGGTATTAATACAGCTACTCACTTTATTTTAGCTATTGGTAATTTCTGGTGAATGGCAAGTCGTGTAATATTTTCAGTAATTGGATGATTCACTGCTGTTTACAGGTAATATCATACATAAGAGGACCTCTCCTCTTCGTATTCAACTTTCATCCAACTGAAGCTTATGAAAGATATAGTGTAGGTGTGGAAGAAGCTGGAGAGTATCAAGTACGTATGGTCGATGCCTGTTCTATAATTATATTCACTGTTCAGATATGCTGTTCTCAGTTTTTAGTTGCTTTGAGGATTATATGATCAAAGCATAATACATAATACTTTTTTAGTCTTAGCACTGCTAATTATCTTCTAGTTCATTTCTCCTCGCCAAAACATTCCTGGTAGTCTGATTCTACTCTTCAACAAATGTCTTTTTCTTATTTAACTTGTACTGATGTTGCAGATCATACTAAATACTGATGAAAAGAAGTATGGAGGCCAGGGACTTGTAGATGCTCAGCAACATATTCAAAGAACAATCAGCAGAAAGTAATTATTCCTCTTTTGGATCTTTTGCTTGTATAAAAATGTTTTTTCCAAATTTATTTTTCCTTTTCTTTTCTTTTCTAATTGTATTCCATCCATTTATGCGCAGAGCTGATGGCCTCCAAAATTGCTTAGAACTGCCTCTGCCTAGCAGGACTGCTCAGGTTAGTATTTGCTTTTCATATTTTTTCTTTTTCACTACTTTGGACGCTTAAACCTATATCAGATGACTCTAGACACCTAATGTACTGCTTTCTATATTAACAAATAGTGAAGAAAGAGCAAGAACAGAAAGATTGTTTGCAATTTATTACTGTCAAACCAAGTTTTCGTTCCTAATCCTCAATATGCATTCATGCCAGGAACCCCAATCTGGTTTACAGTTTGGGATAAACTTCATGAATATTTAAACCACACATGCAAACCATCACATCCACATGCCATGGAGTAAGCTTCAATTTGCTTCATCTTTTATGGTCATCAAGTGGCTGCCCCTTGTACAAATTCTTCTGAATTGATGCTACTCTCTGAACTTAAAACCTGGAAATGGCAGCAACTGAATTCTTGATCATACTTTCCTTTCAAATTGAGTGTCATGCATATTGCTTAAACATTGTTTGAGCTGTAATGAATTGTGATTATGGCAATCAGAGTTTATGCAGTTGATCTTCATCACAGAAGATCCATTTAGCTATTGCCAGTGTTTATTGCTCGTGTGAATGGCACTACTTTTGCATGTTTTAATGGTATGTTAGGGTTCCTGTTGCATTTGAAATCAAAGCTGTAGCACCCTGTGCCATTTCTACTCATCATGTTCTAGTTACGAAGATATTCATGGATCCGAATACCCTATACTACATGGAAGAAAAAATCCTCATCAACTATGCCACCCAACAGTTGATTTTGCAGGAATTATTTGTGTGACCAAAAGTTTGTTTCTTTTCTACAGGTTTACAAATTAACTCGCATATTACGAATTTGAGTTGTCTTCTATCATTTTGGTTTCCCAAGGAACTTGAAGGGTAGCAACTCAAAACCCACTGCTCACTTCGACTGTGTCATTTCCAAGAGCAGTTTCATAAATTATCGAATGTTCAAACCATACATGAGATGGGAATAACATATTGCGCTCCATGGTTTATGATAATTTTTTGAGGTACTAGCAGTTAAACGGTTGCCGCTGCATCGAAGGCTTCACTGCATGAGTTTGGACAGTGATCTTATCTTTTTGTGAGACTGGACCAAGTGAATAATGGTCACGCTGCTTGAAGAAATGGAAAATAGAAGGTTTTCTGCATACCAACCTCGACAATTTCAGTAACAAATGGAAATACCCCTTCGTTGTCTACATGGTAGAATGTAGAATGCAAACTCCACATAATAGCAAACAAATATTACTGATGTTATTTGCCTTTGTTTTAGGTAGAATCCCATATCCTTGCAGCCTAGCTTTCACTGGTTTGATGTCCACTAAAATTTGTTGAATGGATTTAATTTTGTGTTTAGTTAATTCTTTCTTATCATTTCAAATAAGTTTCCTTTATTGAAAACTTGAGTTATTTTTCTTTATGCATGTATTTTTAAATAAAATTTATATTAATCTAAAGAGGGAGTTTCAATCAAAAAGCAAAAAAGAAAAAAAAAACTGGTTTAAAAAACCTCTTTCTTAACTCATAATATTAACAAAAACCTGAAAGGGATGGAAAAAACATTGTTTTTACATACATAAAATGTAGTGGCTTATAATATTGTTTTTTCTTTTATTTGTTTTAATTATTTTTATTTGTTCATTGATTTTTTTTTCAATTTCATATTTTGACAATGTTGATTAAGACTTGGAGTTGACAATTTGTTTTGATTTGTTTCTTTTTTAATTATTATTGAAAGTCTCAAAAAAAATCTTGGCATTGAATTGACATTTAATTTCATGAAATAGAATTTAATTTTATTGTGTTGCAAGAGATTGAAAATCAGGGGATCAAAATTGAAACAAAGAAAAAATGACAATCTTTTTGTTTTTTTTTTTAAAATTTTTTTGGGTCATCTCTCTGTGTGTTTTGCTTTCAATCATTAATTTTCTTTTTTTTTAATTTATTATTCAATGCTTGATTTCATAAAAAATAATTCAATTTTATTGTTTGAAAAAGATTGAAAATAAAGGTACCAAGAATGAAATAAAGAAAAACATGGAGGCCCATTTTTTTAAAAACAGAAAATGGTGTTAGAGTCATTTTACTTAATTTTGACTTGGGATATTTTTAAAATTTCTTTTTGATGCTTTTAATTTTGAAATTAAACAATTTAGCCCAAAACTTTATTTTGTTCACTTTTACGTCTTTAAGTTTGAGAAATATATGTGAGAGTTGCTAGAAAATAATAAACGAAAGAGAAAGAAGTTGGTTAATTAAATTTCAATGACTAAAATAATTAAATTTGGTGTCAAATGTTTTATCTTGAACTAGATAAGATATATTGAGGTGTTTTTGAGCTTCTATATTGCCCAAAACATAATATTAGGGTTGCACAAGTTTTTTTTTTTTTTTTTGATTTTATGTATTTAATTGATTTGATTTTTTTTTCCCTGATGAAATTAGTTTCTTGAGGTTATGAGTGTTTTGCGATTGTTTTTAGGTGAAAATAGGGTTTTATGGTCAAAATATACACAATTCAAATTTTCAGCCATCTCTAGGGCGGCAAAAAATTAGGTATGCAGGTGACGCGTTGCCCAACTAATCTTAAAAAAAAAAAAAATGCTCAAGCATGTGGGTTTAACCTAGCAGACCTACACATTCCAAGCATTCTTTTATCTGAGCCACATGCCCGGACTTCACTCCTTTTGAGTTTTTGTTTCTTTATATTTATATATATAAAGTCTTGGCATTATTTTTTAATTATTATTCATTTTTGCCATGATTTTTGATAATATTAGAGGTTTTCATGGCAATCTTAGCAATTTGTTTCATCAAATTTTTATGTGTCTAATATGGAAAAACAAAGTCATAATAATCATTTAAAAAATACTGATTTAAATCTTTTTAAATAGATTTTGAATAGGATTTTTATTGAATTTACTATTTTTTCTAACCTTTGATCGCATACAAAATATTTAGACATTATTTTAGTTTTTTTAAACTTTTTTTTAAGATTATAATAAGTTTTTACCTAGAGAATAATGACTGCAATTAAAAAATATTGTTTTATCAAAATAATCAAAAGATACATTGATAAGAAAATTGAGTTTAGATTGAAAATATGCATTTTCCCTGCTTATCTCGAATGATGGAATTTTTTGAGAAACCTTTATTTTGATTGTTAGTGACTTTTATTGGAAAAAAAACATGCTCCTAATAAAGAAGTATGCCATTACTTCAATAACTATTATAACCTTTTTTTTTTGATGATATTATCAATTGTTTTATAGATAATTATATTTTTTTCGCAACTAATTTTTTTAATGCCAAAAACATATTAGAAGAGCATGTGCATTTATTTTTTTTGTTTAATTTGTTTTCATCCGACGAAGCGCATGTCAATTATTTAATATTTTCTATTTTTTATTAATATCTTTTCAATTAAGAAATAGTGATTTTAAAATAACTATTATTAATAATAAGTGTTATTGTGCTTGTAATTAATAATATATTTAAGTATGTTTTTTTTTAAAAAATTAGTTTACTAAATTGAAAATTAAAAAGATAAACTCAACAATACAAATACAAATTCTATTGATTTTATATATATTTGTTTATCAAAATAATTAATTTTTACTTCCCAGTCGAATTTCCTTTTTTTTTTTAAACATGATTTATTTGTCTTTTTATTTTTATTTTTTAATAAAAAATTAATATAATTTCAATAGCAAGTTTCAATTAAAAAAAAAAGATTGATTATGAAAAAAAAAAAATTAATGTTAAAAAAATTTAAAAATATTAAATAAGATTTAATAATTTTAGTTGTTAAATAGTAACTAGACTTAAATCCTCTTGGATTCTAATTTTTTTTTTTGAAAAAAAATTATGCACATTAGATTCATAAATTTACTTTCATTAAAAATCACTAACATTGGTGTAGGAAAAATATCTAATCCTTATTTGAAAAATATGGTATTGTTAAATGTTTTAAAATATTGTAATAATTGTTTTTAGGAGAAATTAATTTTAGGATATTCAAAAACTAAATAAAATAAAATAAAGAAACTAAGAAATTTAGGAGCCAATAAATCAATAAATCATGTATGCCTTAGTTACTCATTATATATATATATATAATTTCTTAGTTTTTCTTAGTTTCTTTATTGATTTATTGATTTATTGGCTCGTAATTTCTTAGTTTCTTTATTTTATTTTATTTAGTTTTTGAATATCCTAAAATTAATTTCTCCTAAAAACAATTATATATATATATATAATTTAGTTACTCATTATATTATTTTACTACAAAACAATAATAATCAAATACATAAATGATAAATGATGTGAATCCTATAGCAGAATTTTTTTAATTAAATTCATTAACTCAAAATTTATCTAATTCAAGTTCGAGATTGATAATTCAGCATGACATAGGAGGTGACTTACCCCAAAATACAAAAATTATAATAATCACCCTCACACAACGTACTCACCTGGAGATGAGCATAAAAAATGTAAAATCAAAATAAAGATTGATCAATTCTTTGAGGAATGTAGTTCAATCAACAACTAAGCAAGAAAAAAATAATCTTATTCTCTATGTTTCAATATGCAGCAATTAATGTTTATTCCAATATGAAAATCAAGTCTTACAAAAAAATATTTATATTTTTAAAAATAAACCCCTAAGATAACTTAATGGTCTCACTTGAGCCAATTTGAATTATGCTCAAAATAACCCAAAAAAAAAAACTAAATAACATGAAAATAATAAAATAAATATTCTGAAATTTTATTTTATGGTGCCACCACTAATTTTTGAAAATTAGACTAGGAAATTCTCTTGTCCCAATAATTCTATTTTGCCGCCACCTTTAGTGTCCAAGGTATAATAAGATTTTTCTTTTAATTAAATCTCCTTTGATAAATTAACTCGATAAGTTATACTTTTTTTGCCTAAACAATTCATGATTTTCATGTTGGATTTGGAAACATAAAATACTTAACAAAACAAGCCAAATGATGCCAAATTACTCCCTAAGTCGAAATCCATGGTCTTCAAGCCATGTTAAATATGAATCAAATTTTTGAGAGCTTGTTTTTTTTTTTGGTTGTTGCTCTTTTGTAGTCCACCTTAGCCTATGTATCTTGCAAAAGCTCATTAAAGGGCTTTTTGAATTTCTTTGCCTAGCCATAGTGATTGACCCTACTAAAACTAATAATGGATCCTTTGGTATAAGTTGGATTGCATTAATAAATTATAGAAACAAATAAAAACCCTCAAAACCAACTAAATCTTTCAAAATACTAAAAAATAAAAATCTCCAAAACCAATGCAAGATTAAAAAAATATTATTTAATAAAAATCTTCAAAACCAATAAAAATGTTCAAAATACTATGAATAATTATTTATTTTTAGGTGATCTATACAATAATAGTAAAATGGATGTAGTGAGATGTGATGCCTTTAATATTAGGTTTCTTAAAAGACATGATTGTATAAGAAATACTATTTCTAAATTTTATTAAGAGTCCTCTAGATCCCGTTAAATGACATAAGGTTGTTTAGGGTTTGTGTGAAGATTATTTAAAGGTTAATTCTTTCTTTGAGTGCTTGATCAATTCTTTAAGGTTAAGTTGTTGCAAATCATCAACTATTTAATTATCGAGTCTCTAATAGTAATCCATACGAATCACTAGATTAGAATCTTCTAAACCTTTTTAAGAGAGCAATTGTTATGTTTTAAGTGCTAGTGTTTTCCTTTTCTTTTTGTTCTTTGCTTTCAAATCTACTCTATTGTATTTCTATGTATATAGTTTGTTGAAAAATATGAGGAATAATATTTTATTTATAGGGAAAAGCTCATAACTCTATTAATAACAAAATATCAATTTGACTCCCTACAAAATATCATATATTTTATTTCATGATAATTAATAAGAGTTTATGCAATCAAGTCCTTACTTGGCTTTTATTATTGTTATTAAACTTGTACTGGCCCGACGGGTCGACTTGGTGACTGGACTGGTCCGAGTTTTTTTAAAAGATTGGTTAGTGCAAACAACTCGGCAAAACTCAACGGGTTGAACCATGCCTTGGGCGAGACCCGATGTTTTTTTTTTTCAAATGTGATTTTTCTTCTATACCCTTCTTTTTTTTATATATTTTTAGTTGACTATTAAAGTTCACTATATAAATATTTGAAAAATATTTTATTTTTTCAATGTGGAATTTGAAACCTTTTAGTATATATATTATGTTCTAAAGAAAAAAGTTTTTTTTCAATGTGGGATTTGAAACCCTTTCATACATATGCTTTATGTTCACAAGAAAAAAATCATGTTTTTTCATGTGGGATTTGAAATTTTTTAGTATATATATTCTATGTTCCCAAGAAAAAAGTTATTTTTTCAATGTGGGATTTGAAGTCTTTTCGTATATATACTCTATGTTTACAAAAAAAAGGAAAGCGAAAGCCCCTATTCCCTAATTGATTAGTCACTCGGAGAAAGGTAGCGAAGTGAGTTCAATTTTTAGAATTGTGTATTTAAAGAAGAGTTCTTTCTATCTTTCTGTGAGTGTGTTAGTTGAAGCTTCTAAAAGGAGCTCATAGAGCCAGACCCCGCTTACATGCTTACTCGGAACTGAACTATCCTGAGATAGGTTCGAGACTTTCCGACGACGCATGGTTCGTTTTCGGTTCCCTGGATTAGAAAGTCTTGAACGATTGGATTTGTGTGAAGTCTACCTATAGCTAATGAAGTCAGCTTTACTTGAAGGAAAGAGGGGAAATCCGAATTATTGAATTTAGACTTTTAAGCAGGCGAATCCGCTGCTCCTGCTCCGGACTAAGGGGCGAAGCGGCTCGACGTTAGGAGAGGGGTAGAAGGCTAGAACTTGACAAAAGATCTAGCTTTTTTCCTAATCTTCTAAAGCAGGAGGAGCTAAGTTTTTTTGTTTTTCTTTTGAATCAACCTTAAAGTAACTCAAATACCTAGGATCAATTTCTTCTAACCTCATAAAAACCACATCAAATTTATCAGCCGCATCTAGCATCATATATGTAGAGTTCCATCTAGTTGCAACATCCAAGTAAACATGTTTTTTACTCTCAATTTTTAACCTCTCTGCACATTGGTTAAAAATAAGTTGTCTAGGAAGAGAAGATCTAACAAACCTCACTGCATTCATAATCTTAACAACTGAATCATCAATATATTTCAATCCCGCACATACAATAAGATTAACAATATATGCACAACATCTAACATGCATGAAGTCATTTAACAATATATTAGTTGCCAAATTACTTGTTACTCTCTTCAGATATTTTATTGTTAAATTATTTGAACATGCATTATCTACTGTAACTATTAAAATGTTATCAATTTCTCATTTTAACAAACAACTCTAAATTACTTGGCCAATTGTTTCACCTTCATGATTATAAACTTGACAAAAGTTTAGAATTTTTTTATTCAAGTTCCAACCTTCATAAATTCAATAGACAGTCAAACACATATAATTAATATTTTGGATTGATGTCCAAGTATCGGTTGTTAAACATAAACGTTGATCCTTAAGAGCTTTCTTTAATTTTTCCTTCTCATCTACATAAATTTTCAAATAATCTCTCTAAATCATCAAACGAGAAGGAACATCAAATCTAGGTTGCATTACTTGACAAAATGATTTAAATCCTTGCTTTTTAACAAAGTTAAAAGCTAGCTCATTAAGTATAATCATTTTTCCTAGGGCTTTCCTACACTCTTCATAACTATATCCTACCGCTTTAATAGTCACTAGATTTTCCTCTCCATTATTATCCCCTTTTATTATAGGCCTGGGTTCTAAGACTAAAGTTTTTGTTTTTAGTTAACCACAAAAGGAAATTTTTTGTATACACTTAGATGACTCCACATGTTACTAGTCCCATTAAGTATAGTATGACATGCATAGTCTCCACAATAGGGCTTTAAATTACCATCTAGTTTTTTAAAGTGATCCCAAATTTGAAATGTTTTTCTTTTATTAGATCTAGAAGCTGGATTACCTTCACTTGCAATGTTGCTATTTGTACTAGAAGTAGCAACTGGAACTGGAACTGGAATAGGCAAATAATTGGGTTCTGAACTTGAAGGATTTGATTCAATTGGTGTAGGATCTTCCCGATTATCCATCTGAAATTAAAAAAACAACAACATGAATCAACATCTGACTACAATTGACTAATTGAGAATCAAACAGAAATACTGTAATGGACTAGGCAAAAAACAGATTGAGAATCAAGTAGAAATACTGTAATGGACTAGCAAAAAAGAGATTGAGAATCAAACAGAAATACTGTAACCATAAACTGATTTTCCATGTTAACCAATAACCATATTAACCATAAACACTGTAATGGACTAGGCAAAATACAATTGAAAATCAATTCATTGCATCTGACTAGGCAAAAAAATCTCAAACAAGGTGTACACTATAATGGACCAATGGTTTATAATAGATCATACATGAAAATCAATCAAGATAAAATAGATTAAACTTATTACTCAGAATAAAGCTATGAACACTATTCAAATCCATTTTGATACAACAGATTCACCCAACAACCATGAAAAAATAGATTGAACTTATTATTAAAGCTAACATAACACCTGATAACCATAATACAGGTTAAAGAAATCGATAATAGTAATACATATCAAAGCAATCAAGATATAGGCCTACTAACTACAATTGACTAATTGACTAATTGAGAATCAAGTAGAAATACTGTAAATGGACTAGGCAAAAAAGAGATTGAGAATCAAGAAGAAATATTGTAACCATATATTGATTTTCCATGTTAACCAATAACCATATTAACCATATACACTGTAATGGACTAGGCAAAATACAAATTAAAGAAACCGATAATACATATTAAAGCAATCAAGATAAATCGATACATGTCACAGTTAACAATGCTAAACAAAGCAATCAAGAACTTAATATCAACATAAATCAACAGAAAGAAGAGAGGGCGAGGGAAAGGGGGGCGGACCTGAAGAAAGATGCAAAAACCCTAGCTGCAAAAGGATAGAAAAAGAAGAAGCAAAGGTCAGAGAAGAATCAAAGTTTAAAACAAATGTTACAACTTACAAGCACACGAAGATAAACTTTACCTTGTTACCTTTTCTCTGATGGAGGAGCCCTCTTTTTCTACTGCATGTGAAGAGAGAAGCCAAGGGGTTTTGTTCGGGTTTTTGTTCGGCTGCAAGTATACTAGATGGATGTGGAGATGTGGGTTATTGACTTATTATTCGGCTAGAGAAGAGACAGATGTAAGGGGCAAGATGTAGGGAGGATGAAAATTGAAAGGTAAAGGAAGAAGGCGATAAATCGTCTCTGGTGTGGGCGGCGGTGTCAAATGTAATGTCAATTAGGGTTATGTTTATTGGTTTACTGTATTATTTATACTAGGTCACTTATTAGCTTTATTTTATGGGTGGACCGGTTCGGTGCGCCGATTTTAGTGGTAAAAACAAAACCGAATCGAACAGGCAAGATTTTATGGTTTTAAAAATCGGTTTAATCAGTTTTCCATCTCGGTTCAGTTTTCTCGGTTAAGTTTCTATTAGTTCTCTCGGTTAATCAATTTTTTTGAACACCCCAACCGCCACATGAATCTTGTTATAAACACGAGTAATCTTTTTATCTAGAATCCTTATATAATTCAATTCATTGTACAAACTTAACAAACACCTATTTATTCAAGTATCCTTCATACCTCAGTTTATGAAAATAACTATTTTTTTTCGTAATAAAAAAATATAATATGTACCAACCTTAACAACTCTAATTAATATTCAGTCTTAACAAAATAATGACTATGAACATTTGAAAACATTGGTTTGATAGAATAGGATCCCACATAATTGTAACCACTTTATAATGTCTTTATAGATATTTTTGTCTCATGAAATTTATTTTACTCTAGACTAATTAATCAAACTTTAATGAATATTAAAGATAAAGATTGTCTTTATAAATAATAAGAAATATATGTTTTGCAAAAATAAAGGTAGTGCCGCATATAATAACCCCTTAGATACAAGATATATAGTTTAATAATCTTCTACTTACACTAAAGCTAATTGCTCATGTATTTAATATCATATTGCTTTATATGATGATCATGCTTCTTTTAGGATAGTGCCTTAGTAAGAGGATCTGTAAAATTCTATTCACTAGGTACTCGCTCTATCATTACATTTTTTTTTTTTTATTTCTCTAACTAAATGGTATTACCTAAATTCTATGATTTCTCTAACTAAATGGTATTGCCTTAGTACATGTTTGGACCATTAATGAGACCTTGCTCATTTTTTTAATCAATGGCTCTATTGTTATTTAACATGATCAAAAGATTGATGTCTTATCCCAAGTGCAGGAGTGTTGAATTAATAAATAACCTAGCAAGAACGGGGTCGAACCACATGGAGGTGAACTATATAAAATTATAAACAACAAATGAAAAAGGAGTTGAAGAGAACTTTTGAGATGTGATATTAATGTGAGTATTAATCAAAGATAAAAGCAATTATCAAGGTTAGAGGATCTACTAATAGTATTAGAAATAAGTATAGTATAAATTCTTTTTATTAATCAACTGGAAACCTCACACAAAGAAGGTTCCAATCGGATGATTTATCTTTAATAGTTCATTATAAATTTTTAACATAATCATATTAATTATCTTATTTTAGTAACCTCATACTTTTAAATATTGTCAGGAATTCATGATGGTAACTTATGTTAATAATAAATCAAGTTCCTTTCATATCATATGTGTAGGTTATACCATACGGTTGGCTATGAAAGTGCTAAGCATTTGTTGTACCAAGTGTTATACAACACAAATCTAGATTAACCATTTAACAAGAAAGGTATTAAGAATTAATAAGATAAAAAGATTAGACATGTTAATAGCAAACTTTCTTGGATATAAACATTGAAGTCCATGTTGAGTTTATATTATACCCATTCTAACACAGTTAGTGAAACCTTTTCACCTTGACATAATAAACTTAGCTAAACATAATGAAGAAGAGAAACATAAATAAACAAGAGGAGAACATGATTATATAAGTATAATAAAGGAAATAAAAGACATCAACTAGATATTAATGAAAGCAAAACTTAAGCATTATAAAAATATAAGGAAAGAAAGTAAGAACATGATCTTGATGTGAAAACCAAGATGCCTAAATGCATGGCAAATGCCTTCTTTTATTGGCTAAAATTCAAAACTATTGATTTGATGATTAATTGTTGAGTGGGTGACCACCTCTTGACTTGATAACAATTCATATCTTCTTATCTGTAGAAAACGCCATTGCTAACACCAGAATTTGAACAAATAGTCTTCATGAAAGTTCTGGAAAATTGTCTCAACTTTCCAACAAAACAAGAATAAGGTCATTTGGACTTCTAAAACTCAAAATATAGGCTAAATACTGAACAATGTTTAAGCTACAGGATAGATTCAGACTTCTCTTTTGATGCTAAGATTTGGACTTCCAAACAACAAAATTAAGTCTTGGACTCTCATGAATGTTTTAGGCCTATGTCTTAGCTTTCTATCCATATAAACCAAACTAAAATCCAAGATCTACAGCTTCAAATATGACCCGATAACTGAACAGTGTTCCAATTTGAATTGAATCAACATCTCTTTTCTAAGCTTAGCCTTGTCTTTGTCCTTTCACTTTCAATAGTTAATCACATCAATCAATCCTTTGAATTGTGAGATATGACTGTATTTAAAATGAATATTTACCAAAAATTAAAGGTACTTATATTATTAGACTTGTTATTATAAAACATGCTCTAGTTAAGGAGTTATTGATACTTCAAGTGTAAAATGATGATATAAAACCTTGATAAAAATGCACTTTTAAGTACTAATAATTATTATATCAAAGGACTACTGAATCAATAATGTTAGGAACCACTCCTAGTTCTGTGATGAACTTATTGATTCAAACAACCTTTTTTTTCACTTTAGATTGAGAGATATACTCAAATTTATTTATTGACTTTACTATGGCCCTTGTTTGAAATTTTTTTAGCTCAGAACATCAACACTTAGAGTAAAGATATATCCAGACTGGGACTTGCTATCATTAATTACTGATTAAAAACTAGCATCTGAATATCTACGAACTGCCAATTCATTTTTTCTATAGACTAGAAAGATATTTTTAGTTATTCTTAAGCACTTAAGAATATTTTTAACTATTTTTTAGCGATTGTAACATGGATTAGATTGATTTCTACTTGTTATGCTCAAAGCATAAAATATATCTAATCTTGTACATGACATCATATATATGATAAATCTTATAGCCAAAACATAAGGAATCCTTCACATCCTATATCTCACAATTTATGTCTTAGGACATATGCCATTGAAGAGATATATCCCATGTGAAATAGGTAATTATCCTTTCTTGGATTATTATATGCTAAACCATTTTAGCATTTCATTAATGTATGTAAATTGAGATAATCCAAGCAACCTTCTAGATCTATATCTATAGATATTTATTGCCTATACATAGGTTATTTATCCCATATACTTCATGAATAAATTCTTGGACAACTAAATCTTTACCGACTAAAGTAAAATTATTTTTTTTTTTTTATTTTTTTATCAATGACATATTGTCTACATATAACACTAGAAAAACAACTTCACTAACACTAACCTTGTTATAAACAATAATGATTTTCTTTTATGAAATTAAAATATTTTATTATCTCATCAAAAACATATATTTTAAATCCCTAAAGTTTGCTTAAGTTTATAAATGAGTTTTTATAGCTTGAATACTTCATTGATAATTTTTTTTAGATTCAAAACCTTTAATTGTGTCATATACACATCTGTGTGAAGATTTCCATTCAAAAATGCAATCTTGACATCCATTCTCCATATTTCATAATCATTACAAACAACTATAAGTAAAATCCTTATGGATTTTAGCATAACTATTAACAAAAAAGTTTAATTAAAGTCAACTCCTTGCCTTTTCTATAACATTTGGCATCTAGTTTGATTTTGTATATTTGGACATTGCAATCCATATTAGTTTTTTTTTTTTTTTCTTGTAGATCCACTTACATCCAATGAGTTTTTCCCTTTAAATGGATCATCCTAGGTCCATGCTTAGTTGGTGTACATGAAATCTATCTTAGATGTCATAATATTAAGCTATTTTTCTAAATCAATATTAAGTATTTCTTTCATTTAGTTAGTAGGCTTATCATATATGTATAATTCATCATTTCTAACTTTCATGAGAGATCTATATCTCATCGGTGCATCACATGTTCTACTTGATCTATAAAGTTGCTATGTTTCTTGATCTTTAAACTGAACATAAAATTTTACAACTTTAAGCTTAGGTTCTATTTATATATCAGTTTGTGGCTCTTGAAATTCTTCAAATTTTATTTTCCTCCAAGTTCTCCTTTTAAGAACAATTTTTTCTAGAAAGGTCGAAATGTTTTGAGACAAATACTTTTTGCTCAACAAGATGATAGAAATAATATCTAGTAGTTTTTTTTTTTTTAATATCCTATTAACTTTTATTTATAATATTTAGCTCTTCGCTTTTTAAATACTATATGCTTCAAATAAACATCAAATCCCCAAATACTTAAGTATAATAAATTTTGGGTTTCCTATCCTTTTATATCTTATATTGAGTCTTATCAATATATTTTATTAGAACTATATTTAAAAGGTAAGTATGAGTCCCTAGAAAGAAGGTGGAAGATTTACATAGCTCATCACGCATTGCAATATGCAACATGGTGCAATTTCTCCTTTTATAAACTATATTCTAGGAGATGTACATTGTAAGAGAATTTTATTCTCTTTCAGATAATTCTAAAATTCTTGGCTCAAGAATTATTCACCTTGAGTTGATTGAAGTATTTTGATATTATTTTCAACTTTATTTTAAATTTTTGAACCTTTTAAATGATTCAAACTTTTATTTCATCTTATACACATAACCATGTACAAAATGAATATTAGTTAATGTAATGAAATATGTATATATTTGTATGTATTAGACTTAACAATTCATTTGTTCTTTCTCTCTTTTCAATAAAGGATGTTTTTATCATCTTACTCAATAAATAAATTTAAAATTTTTTATTTGATTCATAATCAAAAGGATCAAAATATCCTTCTTTATATAACTAGTAATTTTTTTTCGTTGACATGACCTAGTCTACAATGCCATAATTATGATAGATATTGATTATATAATATATTCTTTTTATTGTTTACATTGAATATGGACATATCTAAATCAAGTATATACAAATTATTTGTATAAATAACAAATCCATAATAAACATCATTATTATAAAATGAACAACATTGGCCTTTAATAATAAATTTAAATTCATTTAAAGCTAAATAAAAATGGATATGATATTTCTAGAAAGTACCGAAACATAATAAGAATTATAAAATTCAAGCATCAACCTATTATGCTAAGTTAAATAATAAGTTCTTATAACTAATGCAACAAATATTTTTCGAGGTGAATCTTTTTTTTATAAGATTTAAATGTATTTTTATTACAAAAAATAAAAATAATATAAAAATAAAATTTTAAATTAAATAACTTAATTTAATCCTAATCCATTAGAAGAAGTTAATTCTATAATTAATTTATTTTAGTATTTTAATTTTAATCTATAATCAACATTTTATATGTACACGAGAACAATCATGACACTTTTATAATTTTCCCCTTTTCTCTTCACTACCACTAGTGGTAGTAGGCATGTAGGCACACTTGCCAACTACCAATAGCTTCCACAACAATAAGAGGTAGTAGCCTCACTCTGTTCTAGGCTTGGCAGCTAAGCTAGTGCTTTCATAGTGGGGTAGTAGCCCTTGACTACTACCTATCTATTAGTGGCGTGCTAGCCTAGTGCGTGACCAAGTACACCAACAATGCTAACTTCGTTGTTGGTAGAGACATAACCTCCTATTTTTGTTTTTAAATTCCAACAAATTTGGTCAGAATTGTAACAACAAAACATTTTTTTTTTTTTTTACATATATGAGAGGAAAAACAATTTTTTTAAAAATTATTGTTTTACACATAAAATTAATTCATGATTAATACCAGTAAGAATTAAAACAAGCAATCAACAACTCTAATTGTTTAACAAGGACTCAATTACCACCACTAGATTTCTTGAAAGATATGAATGCAACAAAAATGATATTTTTAAATAGGTTTGTTTAGGATTAGTGCAAAGATTTTTTGAAAATTATTTCTTGTTTCTTGTGCTTGATCAATTCTTCAAGGTTAGGTTGTCACAAACCACATGTCTTTAAATTGTCTAACTTTTAATAGTAATCCACATTAATTACCAAGTCATAAAACCTTTTTAGGAGAGAGGGATTTGTATGCAATGAGTGCTGATATTATTTTTTTTTTAATTCTTTGCTCTCATATATACTCTATTGTATTTCTATGTATATTGTACGTCAAGAAAAATAACATATAACATTCTATTCATAGAAAAAAAATATGATAACCCTATTTATGATAAAACATCAAATTTGATCATTGAAAAATATTTCATATTTTATTTTAGGACAATTATTAGAAATTTATACAATCAAGGTCTTGGTTTTTCTAGGTATATAATTGTAATCTCCTATAGTAATTATATTATAGTCAAATTCTAAAATTTATGTACAATCAAACAATACTTCATTACTCATATGAGTTTAATTTTTTTTTTTTATCAATGATTCTTAATATGCGTGCAATCATTTTTTTTTCCTAATATGTTGGCCTGAATATAAATTGTAATCCTATATTGAACATGATTAAATAAACTAAATAATTTATCTCATTATCAATTTAATAAATTAATTAATTTATATTTGAAGATCAAGTACATTATCTGATAACATGTTATGAGCCTCTAAATATTAGAAAAATCATATGTTGTTTGACTTAACCTTTTAGTGACTAATTTATAAGTGTAACTATTATCCCTTCATCAAGAATGTTTTGATTTAAGCATTGAATGTATTTTCTTTTCAAATCATATTTGTTCTCAATACCATGATCATTGATTATTTGAATAAAACTTGAAATTATTTTCAAATCTCATTTCACCTTATCCATGTATTTAATAATCAATGCTATTTGAGAGCATATGATATATTTTTTCTAAATCACCTAAAGTGATGAATCATCTTTTAATCTCTTAAATACCTTCGTATAGTTTATGCTATACCCAATATTTGTCCTTTTGTTATTTTTTTATCAAGACAATATATAGTTAAAATAAAATTACAATATTTTTATATAATATAACTTAGTGATATCAAATGTAAGGACCACTTACACAACTATCACATGAGTTATATATATATATATATATATATATATATATATATATATATATATATATATATATATATATATATATATATACATGAGTAATCTCTCCACCTGAAATCTTGATATGGGTTAGTTCAGTGTACTTATCATTTAACATGCATCTAGATATTGATTTTAGAATCTTTAATACCTTAGCTTATAAGACTAGTTACTTCCTTTTATAAAGAAAAGAATAAAATATAAAACAATCTCAATAGCTTCAATTAATATCTATATAATTATAATCACTTTATAATTTTTTTATTGAACATTTTGGTTCCAAGGACTTTAACTTTAGTCTAGAATTATTATTCAAACTTAAATGAATATTAAAGGTTAAGAATGCCTTTATAAATAATAATAAATATATGTTTTGTATGAATAAAGTCAATACCAAGTATAACCACTCTATTGGCTACATGACACGTAACACCTAACATATGTCATATTGGATGGATTTTGTTTTTGTTTTTTTTTTTTTTATCATATAAGATATAATGATAATTGTCTTTTAATTATTTATTTTGACTATTAAATTGAAAAAAAAATTATAGTAATATTTATACAATTAATCATTATGATTATCGTAGGGGGACATCGAACAACAAGCTTATAAGGGAAAGATAAAGAAAATGAGTTACGACCTAGTATTAAAGCAACAAGGAAACCTAATGACTTTCTATGCTAAGATTGAGGGTAAGAAGTTGATTATGTTAGCCTGAAGGTCTTTAATCACTTAGGTAGTGTATGGTTACTGTTTGTGACAGAAATGGTAGAGACAATAAAGATAAAAATGTGTTTGGTTGAAGAGATATAGACAAAGATATAAAAATAAATTTCTCTCTAAGATAGCTTTAGAGTGAATTTATGTACTTTCAAAATAAAAGGTACAAAAGGGACATATTTCCAGAGACAATATTTATTATTTTTTTATTCCTAAAATATCATTGTAAAATAAGATATTTGTAAGAATAAAAATGATATTATTATCATAGTTTTAAAAACTAACTTGAAGGTTGATCTGGAGTAAAACTCGAGTCTCTGGTCGAGTTGACATAAATTGACCCGAGTCAACATAAGAACAAAAATGATTATTATAATAATTTTAAACTCGATTCAAGGGTCAATCGAGGTAAGGTCTGGGTCATGAGTGAGATTGAACATTGACCCAGGTCAACATAAGAACAAAAATGGTTGTTATCATAGTTTCAAAACCCGACTTGAGAGTCGACCCAAGGGGTTTGACCTGAGTGACACACGGGAGTTGACCCAAGACAAGGTTCAAGTCAAAGGTTGGGCTGGTCAATTCGGTTGATCCAAAATCTTTAATTTTTTTCAATAAAGTCAACAGGTTTTTGACCCGTTTTTTTATTCTCAATTTGACTTGGGTTTTTGATTGAGCTAGGTTGAGTCAATCATTCCTTTATTTTTTTTTAAACTCAGACCAACACAAGCCTCGGATCAACGTGTCAAGTCAATCAAGGTTTTATAAGTAGAGTTATTATAATATTATTTTTTTCAACACTCGATATAAAAAAAAGTAAAAAAATAAAATGTCAATTTTTTATTAAATATGTAAGTTTGACAATAATACATATTAAGAGTAAAATAGATTTTTTTTATATTTTTTTCTGTCTTGTTCACCATAACCAAACAGGATACAAAGACAGTAATTTAGTCCTGTACATTACTACCAAACACAATCTGTCTTAGTTTTATTTTCTATCTTGTCTTCTCTATCTCCATTGTCATTGTTTCTTTTGTCTCGGGACAGTAATTAAACACTACCCTATGGATTATTTGTTTTGATGATAACATCATATTATTGCATTTAACATGTATATCAAAGAATTATTGTGATAGGAATTTCTATACATAAAACCAAAGCTATAAACTCCTTAAATGCAATATTGACTTGAATATTCTCAATCTTATGTCTTTATGTAATCAAATCTTTATATGATTTAATTTGGCATCATAAAATGTTTTTCATCATCTTAAAACATTTTAAGCACACAAAATATTTTCTAGGAAAAATTACCTCATGAAAAATTATTTCATCATATAATTTTGGTATTTTCACTAAACCGAAGAGCACTTTACTTTTCAAGTGTTTTTACATTATAAAATATTTTATTGTTTATTTGTATTTAAAACCCTTATCGTATGGCTTTTTGCACAATTCATATGTTAAAACCTAAGGCGACAGACTTATAATTTTAAGGGAAGTGTACACAATACTCTTATTATTCTTGGAACAAAATCTTTTTCTCTCAAAAGTCATAACCTAACCGTTTCTTACATCTTAGGAAACCATTTGGAAGAGCAAAATCTCCTCTCTCTCTCTCTTTTTTTAATTGGGCCTAACATCTAGTTTTTCATGTTTCTTTATAAATATCCAATTGAGTTCAAGTAAGAACTCTCTTTACACAATATCTCAATATTTCTAATTGTTCTCGCTATTGATGCTTTGGTATTTCTAAAAGCTTTGATCAATTCCTTGTATTCTTTTGAAAAGCTTCGAATCTTTATTGCATCAAATTCATTCTCTCACCTTTATATGTTATATTATAATTCCATAGAAACTTGAGCTTAATCTTTGTTATTTTTACTCATGTTAGGTGTGTTCATTCTTTCAAGAGAGAAAAAGTATTGTAATAATGTAAGTAATACTTGGACCACTTAGATATATCTTTTAGTAGAGTCAAAAAGAGGTTTATAATCTTTAGCATTGAAAAAGATTGTGCGTAAGGTTTTCTGATATTCCACAACCTCATGTCTTTACGCTACTTTTTTTGCATAAAGCAAATATATATATATATATATATATATAAAAGTGGGGAATGGTACTGATACAATTGACTTTGCAAGCCTTTGAACAGTGATGCATACGCAGCTAAAAAGCCATCATTTCGTTGAATTAGTCGCCCTGCTAAGCAAGGTTGAATGTGCCATGGTCCCTGGCTGCTGTAGTGGTCAAGGATTTGCTTAAGATAACAAATTAATTAAGGACTTTCCAACTGAAAAAACTACCGGTGACCCCCCAGGCCACCACAACCTCCCACGATATTCAAAAGAACTTGAAGGAAAGTAAACGAAGCTGGTGCAATGGTCTCCAAAGGAAGCGTTTTGCAAGCTTTATTTACCTAGTTTGGATTCAAGGGAACACAAAGTCGTAACACCCATCAAGTATAAAGGTAGCTATAGTCAGTAATCACACACAAAAACACACAAATTGAGGGAGAAAGGAAAGTGAAACAAAGTCTCTGTCTCCTCTTTTGTGTGTTTGACGATATTTCTTTAATATACATTGACAAAAACCTTCACATGAAAGAGGAGAAAAGATGGAAAAGTGTCGAGGAAGAAACTGCAGACCCTTTGCTGGCTCCCCTTTCTTTCTCCGAATGCCTGCTTTTCTTGCCCTTGTTCTCAAGCAAAAGAAAGAGATGCAACTATATGGAAGAATTGCAGCTTCTCTAGAAGCTCTTTCGCGTGGCTTTTGGCTCGGTGCTCCACCCGTAAGAACAACTCCTCGCTTAGCCCATCACCAATGTGGGCATCAACAAGGACCCCGGCCACACTCCGGCAGGAATTAGCCATGGCCCGGCTGACCTCAGCTTCGTTGTCAGGATGGTTAACCACCAGAGGGCTCCCTCCTTTGAAAACCTCGAGCTTGTCTATGGTAAAAGAGCCATTGGCTTCCACTACCTCCTTGAAGTCTTGGAGGCTTGGAGCATACACTGGAATGTTGAAATTGTCACGCTTCTCGCTAGTAATCAGACCCTGAGATTAATTAGCAGCATACCATTCATCAGTAAGTGTCCCGAAACCCTTTTGAGAAGTGCACATAACTAAGGCTAGCTAGGTTTTCTCCCAAAAAAAAAACCCCTAGGGAAGAACGAGCCTTTTCACTCTCGGCCCACTTAGATTCAGCTGCAAACCAGGCCCATTAACAGCAGCTGCCTGATGGGCCGACAGCTAGCTATCCCACACAGTTAAAACTTAGATAATGGTAATCAAAGGTCCAATTATTAGGATAGAAAATACCAGTAAGCAGGGCTCTGTATTCGTCACAAGCTACACAGATATTGATTCATTCATAGGCTTCAAAGCCATGAAAACCTAATTATTATAATCTATAGTACGTACCATTCTGATTAGAGTAGTTGATTAAGAGACATGATATCATACGTATGTACTCAAACTCGATGGTCTGAGCCCCACAATCCATCATTTTATGATATAATGGATCCAAAAATGAGTTTCTTGTCCAGATAAAAAAAGTATGCTATGATTGTGTTGTGCTACAGAAAAGTCAGCACTTGTATAAACTAGCATGGCGATCAATAATATGGCCTGCCCATCTGCAAACAGTTAATCATATTGCCGACATGGAGATCAGAGGATGGATGGCTAGAACCTATCGCATCAACGGTTCGATTTGAATAGGACTAATAATGACCAGTGACATCTCATAATAAGGTCTTGTAAGCTCCGCGTTTAATCATATCCCCTGCTGCATGGTGTTTTCTTGCTTTTTGGTCTCGAAGGCAAAATGGATAAAGACTGTTCATACACTCAAACATGAGAATTAGGAGCATTTTTTGAGAAATGATGATTACCTCCTGGACAAGATCATCCCAGGCATCCTGAAAGTGGGTCCCGAAGAGGAGGCCTGCCCCACCTTGGTCTGTGGGGTCGGCAGAAGTTCTGCCCAAGCAGACAAGAAACATGGACCCACCGCTCTTCATTTCTTGAGATCTTGCACTTAGGAAGCCGGCGAGGTCTGATTGGAACTGTTTCCTGTATGCATTTGTTGTGGACTCGCTTGCATTGTGGATAAACACCCTCCCCTTGTTATATGCTGCTGATCTCTTATCTAGAACACACTCCGGCACCTGCAAGATTATTGGTCGTGATCAATTCAGGCCATGCACTTTGAGTAATTAATTGTAATTAATTTGCTCAACTTACAATTTGATTTGCTTGCTGGCGATCGATGCATGCTCTTAGATACCCCTAATAATTTAGCTTAACTGCCTTTTGATCTAATGTCAGGTGCTAATTAATCTACTTTTCTGAGAAAAAGTAGTGATTAACTAAGCTAATCCAAGTTTTTTTCATGGATTATTGCACACGGAAATTAAATTATTCAAGGGCTAGCTCCATATCACTTTAAAATCTAAGCAAGTTTTCATAACTTAATGATGAGTCGATCTTGATTAATACAGAGACTCAACTAGCTAGCTAGTTAATTATACCTCAAAACTTGATGAATTTCATGGCACAAAATAAATATTTAATTTAATCAAATCTCAAGGTCCCAGAATTCTCTCCTTATTTCCTGTCTCTATCAAGCACAGCATCCACCCACTCAACACACCTCCAAAAAGATGCTTTGAAAATCAAACACGCCTTGAATTTACACACCCAAGATTTCATACACTTTCTTTCAACACCTGTTAGGATGATAATAACCATGGACTCGTGACTTTTGACCGTCTAAAAACCGACAAAAGATTATATATAGACTATTAATTATTTTATTCTTATTTACTTAGCTATATATTCTTTTGTCTATAGCTAGTTCAAGAACATGACCAGGCTATTTTTATAGAGTTAATTCTATAACACATAGCAACGAGTTATTGGCACTTCCTGATCAATATTTATTTAAAAATGTTTGCACACTCCGTAGCGTTAATGCTTCACCTAGCCATTCATAAGAAAACTTAAAAAAGAACAGAATATAAAAGCTATCCCTTGACTAAACATGCAAAACAAGGTTTAAAGGTGGGGGGAAAAAACCTGAGAGAGCCAGTGCAAGGAAAATGCCGAGTGGAAAACATCAATGGATCTTGCCGGAAAAAGCCTCCGGTGAAAGGAGCCGGGAACTCCAGCTGCAAAATAGTTTCGATGGCCACTAGCAGCTAGGCACTCTTCCATACTACCCCCATAATTGGCCGGGGGAGGGAGGAGCTGGAAAAGGGTGTTGAAGTCATTGCTAGGGAGATCGGCGAAAAAAGCCGAGAACTCCGGCGGCTCGAGTCCGGATGACTCGAATCGCTTGATCATATGCTTGATGATGACATCAATGATGTGGATGGTGTTGTTGCCAGATGAGCATCCTAAGTCGGCCACCTGGAAAGGGAATTCTGGGGAGTTTAGGTGCACCCTATCTAGGGTTTCTTCCAGAAGGTGAAGCATGGATCGAGCATGTATGGCCTGCATGGATACTCAGGAGTTAGTTTAAAACTCGTCTACATAAAAAGGTTCGGTAAGACTGAAATCCTAATTAGGAGAGTTCATAGTTAACTGATAGCTAGCTAGCTCCTAAAGGAATTAATTTAACAACCTAATCAGCTGTTGATACGCATATACATGTCCACAATAAAACATTTATATAAACAACTGTCAGGAAACTTAAACCACGAGAAAGAAATGCAAGAATGGAAGGAGAAATCGGCAACCTGAGCTTGAGAGTTGTTGGCATAGCTCGCCTCTCCTTTGCCTCCCTTCATGCAAAGCAACTTCTCAAGCTTCATACTAGACACGACAACATTGTCACCTTTAGGAGCCATATCTATAATCTTGGCGTGTTCTAGCTGGTTGTTAGCAATACAGGGAGATCAAGTAGATGCTGTGGTGGTGGTTGTGGAAGGAGGCTAGGCAGAGTTCAGTATATATAGAGGCAGTGAAGGATATATGGAGGTTATGTTTGTACTCTTGCAAGGATACAAAAGTTAGCTATTTAGCTGCTATTATCAGTGTAATTAAAAACTAATTAAGAAAAGTTGAGAAATTAGAAATGATGAGGTACAAAATCCACACATATGGGGCCTCACATGCAACAACAAATTAAAGAAGTAGCTAGGCCCTAGATTATCGCCGGATTTCCTATTGGCCTGCCGTCTCTCTCTATGCCTAGCTATGCAATAACTCACTAGCACTGTGTTGTGTGCTTATGGTGGGATTGAGCTCATGATATTGCCTAATTAGAAAGTGAAAGGATAAGATGGTGATTGAGATCAATTTGCATTTGCTAATTATTGTGATCATTGTTGCTAAATACGTACAGACACGGAATAGACACACACAGCACTGCGGGAAAACTTTTGATTAAGTCCCTACATGTTTACCTCGTTGTCGATTAGGTCCCAAGACTTTTGATTTTACCTAACATCTAAAAGGGTTTTGTTTTTTTTTAGGTCTTTTGGGGGAATAGAAAAAAGTAACCATCATGCAAAACCATATGAAAAAGGGAAGAGGGAAAAAGAAAAGAAGGAGAAAAGGGAAGAGGTTGTACTATTTATTGCCACTCACTTCCACATAAAACATTTTGTGTTAAAAAGTGGATGTTTTTGTGATAAAAATTTCAAGGTTAATTTTTAAGTAATTTACTGTAGTAATTTAAAGGACCTTCCATCAATATCGTGGAAAAAAAAAAACAAATAGAAAAATTGATTTAAATGAATTTAATTTAAGGAATTTCAAATACAATATATATGTCAAATTATTAAACAATATAAACTTAGTTTGCCCTGTTCTTACTCCCTAATTAGTTGTTATGCCTACAATATAAATACATGGAGTTAAATGTACATTTCAAACAATGGGTATATGTGTACAAATTGTCCAATAAAAGAATAGCATCTGACATAATTGATAAAATGTTATAACCCAATTTTAAACCAGAGTTATTTTTCAGAAAAAAGCCAAACATTCTTTAAAAAACATCTAGAAACAAGAAAATTCAAAATATATTCTCCAGTTGATTGGACATATTTTCCAAGCTTTAATTGGACAAGATAATTTTTTTCAAGAATTGAAATAAGTTATAATTGAAAGAATTAAAGGATCAAGGATCAAATTTTTCAATTTGGCATAATTTGAGAGGTTTTATTAATTCAATCAAGGGCTTAATTAAATAAGTTTTTTTTTTTTTAATGCTTATAGCTTACTTGATTTCAATTAAAAGGATTTTGAAATCTTGGAGCTATTTTGAAAAAATGAAGAAATTAACAAGTTATTTTTAAGTCTAGTTAGGAACTCGAATGAAATCCTTAGTTTACAAGGACTGATCTAAAGTTTGAATATATATATATATATATATATATCATGTGATGCATTATCATTTTCTTCGCTCGAGAATAAAAATGTGACCAAACCCTAGCAATTATTTTTTAGCTCTCTTCTGAACCTCACTTTTACCATCATTTGTAGTGATTTAAACATCGATTCAAGTTAATTTAACTTTCAACGCCTCTTAATTTGGTTTTGTTTGCTAAAACTCGTGAAGCATTAAGAGTTTTGCGTGTCATTTTTTATTTTGTTTGTTTCCTCAACAATTTTATCTCTGACATCGTGAGCGAGTTAGCTCTCTCATACATAACCTAGTTGTCATTCAGTCTTGTATATGTTTAAGGGTTAGAATTGAGAGGATTTTATATAAAATCCCATGTTAGTTCAAGTCAGTCATTGTTTAACTATATAAGAACCATGTCTTTAAAGTTTAAAAAATGAGAGAGAAAAAAAAAGAGAAAAAGGAAGAGAGTTCGAAAGAGATTTTTAACAGTTTTGAGAGAAATATTTCCTAAGAAATATAAGAATTCTAAAGAACATAAAAGGTTTAAAGAAATTTTCTAGAGGAGAATATGAAAACAATAAGCTCTTGTTTTCTTGGTTTCTAGGTTTCTACTTTGTTCTCGGCTTGTTCCTATGAGATTTCAGTGTTAGGTCTCGAAGTTAAGATTCTTGGAAACCTAAACATTACCTCTATTTGTCCTGTTCAACTAGTGTCAACCAGCAACCTAGGCATATCCTATTGTACCTATTATAATCATCTTTATGGTTGTCCTTGCTTTTAAAATTTGATAACATGTAAAAATATTTTTTATACTGAGTGTGAATGGATGTTAAGGTCCTCGTTTGAGTTTATGTTAAACTATGAATGTTTAAGTGCATACTTATAAGTCTATTGGTTTTTTCATAGGTCATAATCAAGAGTCACTAGTTATAGAAATGTCATTTCATCAAGTATTATCAAAAGATAATAACTAAGAGTGACAAAGATGAACTAAATCTTAGAATGATTAGGCTTTAATCAACCACCTAAGGTTTAAATCATTATAATAAACCCATTCTTACCATGTAGATAGACCACAAACACGTTAAACATAACAAACCATTCGGAATAGAAGACAAGTTAACAATGAAGTTTACCTCATGTATGATGCTTTATATTAATGAACTTTGAATACCAATTACGGTTTCATAATAACCATAATACTAGGTGATGATCATTTTTTAACATAATACATTTTCCCACCTCTTAACATGAGAAAGCCTTTCCCCTTTCTAAAAAGAATGGTGGGATGCCGTGATATCTGGTGTGATAGTATATCTCATTTTTTTTAATCTTTTATCATTAATTTTCTTGATGTGCTTATTGTTTAATTTGCATGTTATTTTCTCAGCCTAACATTCATACTTTATTCTATCTTTTTTTTATATTGGATATGGATGTAGACCTATTTTTAGGGCAATAGTGTTTAAGATGACACACTATTTGCTTTAGGTTAGATGAGGGTGCAACGATACCTTAATGGCCATCGATTTGGGAAAGATTCATGAAACTACCCACTCCCATCTCATTGTCAACTTAGATTTGGTTAGTATATTGATATGACATAGTCATGACCTATGCTTTCACGCACCTTATAAACCTCATACTAACTTCTAGAGATTGATCACTAAGCAACAAGAGATCCTTTGTGACCAATAGTAAACTTAACTTGGTATACGTAATGGTTATAACCTTTTCTTATGGTGTCTCCTTCTATTATCACCACTCCATATCTAATTATTTATTTTTATTTTTGTAAGTATTTATATATATGTTAGTTTTGAGTTTGTATAGAATAATAATAATAATAAAAAAGGAACAAATATAAATGATAATTTGAAAATGTAATTTTACTTGAAAGCCCACATAAAGGATAATGAAAAAGCTCAAATTTAGGTTGAATTAGATCAATTTCTTAAGAGGAGAAATGAACCAGATAACTGGCATGCTTAAACCTACTTCATTATCCAGAAAAGGCTTTCAATTTATATAGTTAAACTCATTATAAGGATGTCTTCTTTTCACCCTCCATCAATCAAGGTAACTCTTGAAGAACCATATCCTACAATTCAAAACATGCCTACTTATAAAAAGTAAGCCTATAGTTTTTATCAAATCAACCATATTACGTACACAAGGTTCAACTACTCTAAGCACATTTTTAAAGTTACTTCAACCATGTCAAGCTTAAACTATCCATCATGTTGAAATGAAAATTGAATCAGTTGGCGCAAGTTGATATCATTCAATTAAGGAGTGAATAAAATCTATTGAGAAAATAGATTTTTATGGCCCCCGTGAGACTGTTAAGATGTGTTTAGTGTTTGATATCATAATTCTTAAAGACTTCAAGGTGTCAAAATTCAAAAAATTTATCGAATCTTGATGTCTTATAATTCACTAAAGGCTCCATTATAGCAAAATGGTTAAAGTAATATATGGTGAAAAATTATTGATGCATTACTTTCATGAAAGCTCAAGTAGACTTGCTGTTGATTGATGCTTGGGATTTGATACAACCAAAATCAAGAAATAAAGTGATGTGATCAAATATTTTACTAAACGATAATAGTTGAATCTAGAATTAGCCCCTGACATAATTTTTTATAAAAGGATGGAAAAGAAAGCTGATGAAATTATTAGAGAATATGCTTAAAGGTTAAAATGACTCACCATTCAAGCTAAACCTCATCTGGTTGAAAATGAAATAACCTTTATCTTAATGAATACTTTCAAAGCTTTTTATTTTGGATATATAATTTATAATACCTCAAAATAATTATCAGATATAGTGGTTATAGATGAAAAAGTCAAGAGGGCTTTAAAAGAGAGGAAGATCCAATATATAAGGATACAACCTAAAATGGTTGAAGAGAAGGCAACTAAAATGAACTCACAAGTCAATATCATTTATGAACATGGTCCACAACCTTAGTCACATCATCCATATTTTCCCCAAATCAAACACATTTTATCAATCCCATAAAATGATACATTCTACCCTAAAAGTTAATCACAATCACCAACCTTATTTTATCATGAACACCATGCTTCTCAAAGTACGCAAGGTTCAAGCTGTAAAAAAAAAAACACTATGAACAATCTTTTTCCTTTCCAATCCCTATTCTTAATATTTACCAAATCCCTATGAATGCCCATCCAATAATACCTCAACCTTTTTATACCTATCTAACCACCTTTTCATAAACAGTACAAACAAAAATGTTATATACGAATATCATACAGGAGTCATGGGTCATTTCATTGATCATTGTTAAGGGTTCAAAAAGCAAGTTAACAATATGATTTAATATGGATTTTGTCACTTGAAGAGAAGAATGGTAAATATAGCATAGTCACAAGAGGTTTTAGGTTATTGAACAAAATAACCTAGGTATGAGGAGATCTTAATGATGCATGGATCAAACAACTGGTTTTATAAAAGGTTAGGAAAAGAGGCATAATTTAGATTTTATCGAAGTGAACCAAAGAAATCATTACTATTGAAAAATGGATGTTAAAAATTTGCAAAGTCATATTATCCATTTTAGACTTATTTAAGAACTTTGTTGTTTTTAGTATGTTTTGTGATTGAATCACATCTTTTAATGAAATGTGCCTTTTTCTATGTATTGTAGTTGTTATGAAATCAATAAATGCTTATGTGAAAGTAACATTTGACATTTTATTATCTTTAATGATTGGAAATACAATGAAAAACTCATTCAAAGACCCCCAAAGCATGTCATGCGAATGCTAGAGGATAATCTTTCCTTTTAAATCCTAAATTCTTTTTTCTAATCCTGATAAACCATAAAAGGTATATTAAGGCTCATCTCTTCCTTTTGGATTCCAAAATGTTTTCTCCTCCCCTAATAGGTCATGAAAGGGTGAAATCTTATATCAAACCTTATTTGAACCCTAAAATACCTTTTTCACTCTCATCAAACCTCAACTACAAGAGTCTTTAATAAAATAATATAGTTATGTCCAAAACATAATCAAATGATTTGGTGTCTTAAATAAATAGCGTGTATTCGGATCATAATCTCATATATCATGTTATTTCTTTTCTAAGGTTAACCTCATGGTTTTTTTTTATTTATGATGATAAGGCTAAAATTTATCAATATGAGCAACTTTGATTTTTAACTATGGAAATACCATCTTTGGTACAACTTTCACAAGTAAAATTATATTCATTGTTGTCCTTTTGAACATTAAATATTTCTTGAATGATAACCTGGGTTAGGATCACCCCTTATATTAAAGGCATGTTTAAGAAATTTATAAATAATAGATGAAATTCTCCAAACAAAAAGAAAAATAAAAATGTGAAAGGGACAAAAGTGTTACAAAAAAGAGCTAGAAAATTATTAAAAAAAAAATGAAAAAGTAAGATCTTTCCAAAGTGTCCCTTATAATGGTGCAAAGTTCAAAACTAAAGACAAAAATGTCAAAGACAAACCATAAGATACAATTGAAATAATTGAGATTGAAGTGAGATCAATCATTATAATGACACAAAGTCAATGAATCAAGCTTAAAAAGATCATCATGATAAACAAGTGACCCTATGTCTTTAAACCTTTGAACATTGATTTAGACTTATGAATATCTCATTCCTTTGTAGACACGAACCTCAACCTATAGAACATGCTTTTATATAACATGCTTTTAAAAGCTTTTTCTGATAAAAAAAAAATAGTTTATTTGTGTTAATAAGTTTTAGCCTCTAAGAAGATAAGCTTAATCAGAAATCACAACTTCTTTATGTGTTGTAAATCATTCTTTATAACATGGAATTATGAGTTTCCAACAATAAATAAATAAGTTCACTACAACATGAAGCAAAATGCTTTTACAAGCCAAAACTCTCATTTTGGAATCCAACTTCTTCTTTCTAAAATAATACTTTATTTACCAAATAATTTATCCAAGCTAATCATTTTTTAAAAGATAATTAAATTTTTAGGATAACTATTCTTTCTCAACCAATATCCTTTTCATCATATTCCTAAAATAAAATCCAAACATTGCTTCATAACACTTGAATGACATGTTTTTGGCTTTTGACCAAAGATATATAAATGTCCATTTGATAAAAATACTTTTAAATTTACATATCATTGATTTATTTCAACAATTGAACTTATATGAACAAAACTATTAAAATTTAAGGCCTAGTCTTGAAACATAAAAAGATGACTTTTGAAGAAAAATGTTATATAACAAAACTCTTATTGACTGAATTTGCAAATTTCTTGGCAAGAATGATTTTGATGGTAACTGGAAATATGAATACATTTATATCAGCTATAGATATCTCTATTTAAAAGAATTTATTATGAAGACAATGCATTTATACATTTTAATAACTACTAGAAAGATGATCAAATTTAGATCAACTTAAAGGTAATTCAATTTAAAGAAACTAATTGAAATAGCATTATTCAAACAATGTTTGAGGGGACTCCATCATGATCTATAAGTGATAAAAATACATCTAATGATGATGATGGTGCATGCATTGTTTTATAACCATTGAAAAAATGAATACATCTATAATTTTTGGAGGCACTTATGTTTGAAGGGATCCATTATAAGGATAATAACCAAATAGTAATTTAAAGAATTTCATCACAAGTTGTGAGAGGAAAAAGTGTTAGCATCTTTATAATGATGCTGAAAAGTGAGTAGTAATGAATAAATAACCATAGACAGAACTCGGGGGCATTAAAAAATGGATTCAACATGAGCTAAGATGATAGATGAATTATACTGATTTAGTAATCAATAATGAAGAACATGAGAGGATAAATCCATAGTGAGCATCAAGGGCATTGAAACAGTTAGAGCAAACTAATTATTGATTATTGACTCTTTCATAGCTAAAGACCTTTAAAGATGTGAATGACATTAAAAAGGAAGGTTGAGCTTTTAAAATTTGTAATTTGTGTTCCCTTTCAGAATTAAAATGTATAATTGAAATTTTTTTTTATGCTTGTCACTCTTTAGAGGGACTAAATTTTCAAAATCACTTTGTGATGATCTCTTTATAAAAAGGAAAAATTCAAAATCACCTCGAGCTGATATCTTTGATAAAATAGTGCACCAAGAATCATACTTTTTTATCAAATGACCCTGTGTTGGTGGAATTCAGACCATCACTAAAAGTTTGTTCAGAATATGATCTGTATATCCATAGAGTTCAAAAAATCAGTAAAAGCTATCATTGAATCATTTTATTTCAAACTAGTACGAGGAAGTTGATCCTGTGTCACTAGAGTTCAAACCAACACTAGAAGTTGATTCTATACTGGTTAAGTTCAAACCATCACTAGAAAAATATCCTTGAGTTAGTGGGTTTCAAACTAGTACCAAAAGGTTGATCTTGTATCATTAGAGTTCAATCCAATACCAAAAGCTAATCTTGTATCAATAGAGTTCAAACTATCACTAAAAGTTAGTTTTTAGTTGTTGAATTTGAAACCATAACAAGTACCAAACAGGTAGATCTTAAGTCGTTGGGTTTCCAACCAGTTCTAGAAGACTAATCATGTGTCAGTGGATTTCAAACCATCATGAAAAATACTAAAAGGTAAATCTTGAGTCACTGAATTTCAAATAGTGCCAAAAGACTGATCTTGCATTGGTGGAGTTCAAACCATCATAAGAATTCAAACCAGTACTCATATCATGTGGTAAAATTTAACTTGTACTAGGAATAATCACATCTAATCATCAAAAGTCTCAATCGAAGTAGTATGATGGCCAGGTAAGTCATTCTTAAGCCATTAGGTATGTCACCTTTCTAAATGAAAAAAAAATTAAGACTTTGTATTGTAAACATTGTAAAGAGGAGCAATTATTATAACCTGTTTTTACTAATGAGTTATTTTAAAATCAACCAAAAATACTTTCAAAAAATCTAAAATCAAGAAAAAACAAATTATTTTTAAGTTGACTGGAAAAATTTTTCAAGAAAATCAACCAAAATACTTTCAAAAGTACATATTTGAATTAAAATAGATTATAATTGAAAGAATTAAAGGACCAAGAAACAAATTTGTCAATTTGATATAATTTAGGAGGTTCTATTTATTCAATCAATGGTTTAATTGGATATATATATATATATATATATATATATATATATATATATATATATATATATATATATATAGTTGATTTTGATTTTAATTAAAAGAATTTTGAAATCTTATAGGGCCATTTTGAAAAAGCTAGGATATTAAAGGGTTACTTTTAAGTCTTAACAGGGACCCAATTAGAATGTTTTATTATTTTTTTTTCTTTAATTTCAAGTTCATTTGAAAAATAAAAGCTTTGAGAGTACTAACTTTAAAAAGGGAGTTGGTTTACAAGGATTGATTTGAAGTTTGGCCCAACCACACGCAATCATTTTAACTACCATATATATATATATATATATATATATATATATATATATCCATGTGATGCCTCGTCTTCTTCTTCAGAGAAGAAAAAAATGATCAAACCCTAGTAGCCATGCTTTCACTCTCGACCAAACCCTTACCCTTACCATCATTTTTAGTGATTTAGGTGTTTGTTTGAGTTGATTTTATTGTTTTCACCTCTTAACTTTTGTTTTGGTTGCTAAACATGTGCAACCTTAAGAGTTTTTTATGTTTTTTTTTTTGTTGGCTTTCTTAGTGATTTTATCGTTAAGTGTCGTGAGAGAGCTAGCTTTCTCGTACATAACCTAATTATCCTTTAGTCATATTTGCTTGTGTTTAAAGGTGAGGATTGAGATGCTTTGACCTAAGTGCCTATATTAGTTAGAGTTTTTTCAAATCAATCCTTGTTTGGATATATAAGAACTAAGTCTTCAAACTTCAACAAAAAGGAAAAAAAAAAGTGTAGAAATAATAAAGGTTTGAGAGATATTGGTAGCATTTTTGGGAGAAATAGTGCCTGAGAAATTTGAGAGTTCTTAAGAAAATATAGGTTTAAAGAGATTTTTTAAAGGAGAATTGGAAAATAGTGAGCTCAAGTTTTCTCGGTTTTTGGGTTTTTAGTTTTTCCCACATTTGTTACTCTGAGATTCCATCATTAGGTCTTAAGGTCAATATTCTTGGAAACCCAAGTTAGCTCACGAGCAATTTGATATTTCATAAATAAATAAAAGATGACATGCACATGTAAAGAACTAAGAGGCATGTGAGAGGGGCACGCACATTTTAGACAACAAGTGTAACACCTTTTGGGATCTAAAAATGTAATTTTACCATGTTGTTGGAAGTGTTGTCATTTCCTCTTCCCCTTGGAGGGGCTGTGTCAACATTGGTGGTCTAGATTGTCGTCAATGTGTTTTTTTTTCCCTCTCTCTCATCCCTAAACAATTACAGCTTGACCCTCTTTGTTGTTGGTATTTCAACTTTAATCCTTATTCTTTTAATTTCAAATATTTGTTCTTAATCATTTTGTAGAAGTTTTATTTGTTTTTAATTTCATCATTTAATTCCAATTTACCAAATAATATATTTTTCAATTTAGTCCTTATTCTTATAATTTTTAATTTTTTTTTCTTGAACCTTTTGGAAAAGTTGTTATTCTTTTCAGTTTCATCCTTCAATCAAAACTTTATTTTTATATTTTATGTTAATTTTGATCCTTATTCTCTTGATTTTTTTTTTATCCTTTTGCTAAATTGAATTTGTTTTTAATTTTGGCCTTCAATCAAATATAAATTCTGTTTGGTATTTGGATTTTGATTCTCATTCTTTTAATTGATTTTTTTTTAAAAAAAAAATCATTGTGTATAATTGAAATTTTTTTTTTTCAATTTCATATTTCAATATGTGATTGATTGAGAATTGAAATTTATGATTTTTTTTCTAATATGATGTTTCAAGTCTAATAACCTAGGTTATAGGTTTGAAAGTTAACACAATTTGTTTTTTAATTTTTTTACAAAAAAAAACTTTATAATTCTTTTTATGGAATTATTTCAATCTCTTGACTTAGACCGCATGTTTGGTGGGATATCCTGGATTGACTTAAACCTTATTACCGGAGTTACAGGTTTGTTATGTTAACTTGGGTTAACGAAGACTTTTTTATGTCCTTTTTTACCCCGTTTTGTTCTTCCATATTTAATTAATGGGTTGTGATTTGAAATGCACAATTTGTTCCCTTTTAAAAAAATATTTTTTTTCTCAAATTATCTTAATCACTTTTTTTTAAATTAATCCATCTATTCTCGTTTTCTTTTTTTTTTTTTTGAAATAAAACCAGCTTATTCGATCCAGTCAGATCAATGACCCGAGTCGTGCATGTGTTTTTAAAACATACTTGCAGCACAACCCCTAGTATAACACGATCACCAAGACCCTAGGTAAGAACTATTTTAGTTTGGTATTACTGTAAAACATTGCTCATATCACTGGCATATTTGCTTAACACTTCAGCTAGAGTTTATGTCAACTTTTTATAAGATTTTTGAATTTAATATTTGTTTTGTTTTAGATTTAGACTTTATATTTCCATTTACTATTTTTAATTTTTAAAACACACGGGTTGTTTGGTTCCATTACAAAGTTACAGAACATGGGAACAACAATGTTACTGTCATTACTCTATAAAATTATGTTGTTTAAACGTTTTATTGAATAATTAAAATGTTATTTCTGATATCGTTAATTTGAATTGAATTATAGGGAAAAAAAATGTTCGTTTCTTTACACAATAAAAATTCAAATTTAAGACATTTTAGAAAAGGCTGACACGATCACTGTTGAACTACAAATTTGTTGGACATGATGTTACTTGTTGAGTGTAATAAAAAATAAAAAATGGCATGCAAAAAATCTCAATTTATGGGGCCAGCCTATACTGAAACAAGCCATCAGGTCCCAACTGTGCAATAGAATAAAATTAACTCCAATTAGTAAGAAACAATTTACATTTTGTTGTTTAGTTTTGATCAAAATTAATGCCTTTCCATTCTGGGGGCATGGCCCGATCAACTTTATGGAACTGTTAGATCACGCTGCGTAGAGAGAGAGAGAGGTAAAAACATTGTCCTTGTGTAGTAAGCAAAGGCGAGCCGATCGAGAGAATATATTACAATGAAATGCATGGAAAATCTTATCAAGTAAATATTGTAAGGTTATTTTAGCATTGCATTTTCTCTTATACCGAAAGATTCAATCAACAGAGAATATAGATCTTAACGAGGGACAATATTTGGGTTCCTTTACGAAGTCCGCCGCCACGAATCAAGATTATTAATCATGTGTCTCCTTCAAGGCGGGCCAGTCGGTCGTGCATTCCCCTCAGAATGGTTTCTTCTCCATGGGAAATAGTAGTGTTTCCCCGTTGGCGAATTCGCCACACGTCCACTCATTAACTTTGTCATCCTCTGAACTGACTTTGTGTCCTCTTTGGTGGACTAGGCATGAATTTACTTTACATACCTTGTTGGCGGACTGGCCATGCATCCTCCTTGCGAAGCTTATGCTCCTGGATCCAACTGCTACTCCCATGTATCCTACCCCTTGTTAAACCTAGCAAACTCGCCATCATTTGCATAGATAAAATGCATGTGTATTAAATGCTCACACAGCATAATGGAGGCCATAAAAATGATGTTAAGGTACAAGCCATACTTAGGAAATCACTCTTGTTATGACATCTTTTCAATTCCATAGTAAACCATTAACCTCATCTCATGCTAGTTGGTATGGTGTGGATTATGAATATATAAACATCCCTAAGCAACATTTTCCTTGACCTCTAATCATCTCTTACATTTTCTTTGCAAACATACATACGCAACATCTTAGGGTTTATTCCTCTTACATCAATAATTAAAAGGTTTTCCTAGACCCAACATAGGATTCGTTTTGCAAGTGCCAGTGAAGTCCAAGTTTAGCTCTTGGTCCATCCATTAGCATTTGAAAGATCTAAATCTAGTAGGGGGGTTTCATAAACCTTCTTAATGACGCTGTCTAGGGAAAATCCTGGACAAACACCTGTCCAATTTCCTTTATTTTCATATATTTTCCAGTTCTTTTCATGACTGACATGCTAGACACTCTAAGACATGGGAAGGTTATAAACCTTCCCACCAATAAGTAAGAATGTTCATAAAGGCTTTATTGGACACATAAAAGTAGTTGAGAGCTTTGGATCTTCCACAACAGGTGGCTCCTCCATCAATAGCACCTCATATACCTCCTAAAATGTATAGATAACTCCAATTTAAAAGGAATATAGGATAAAATGAAGTTTAAGAGATAAAGGAAGAGTGCCACCACTCATAAAACCCATATAAAAACCATTTTTTTCCATCATGAAAAGCATTCTCCAAATGGATGTTGTAAGTGTGATCAAGAAAGACAAAAGAAAACCTAGTAAATAATCATAGTCACAAGAGTAGTCATCATTATTGCCATCACTATACTTCGCATTGTGTACTTTATTTTAGTAGTCTATACACTAAAAGAGCCTAACAAGAAATCATGTTTGTGGTTATATAAGCCCCCTTAATATGGAGGTGTGTAGCCCTCACCTAGTGAGAAGCTCTTTATTTTCTAAATAAATGTTGGACATTTATTTTTTGAGAGAATTATTGTAATAAAAACGAATCTAAATAACTATAATGGGCTAAGAGAGCAAGTGCAAAACATGCATAACAATCTAGAATTTATCATATATAACACATATGTCAGGTTTAAGATTCTCTCAATCATATTTCATGAGTTTTCCTTAAAGTGGTATCATCATTTAGATTTTGAATTTGTTTTTAGTTTTAAGGATCTCTATGCAAAACTCATAGTCCTCTTAAATACTTGTATCTATATCAAGAAAATCTCCACTAAGGTTTTTGCTATCACCTAAAGGAGAGTATAGGTAATGAGGCTTACCTGAAAATATGTTGAAGATAGATTTAGGACTGATCATTACTAAGGCATTGATAAATAGGGTACATGACTTGGTCTTGTGGAGAAAGATGAATGCCTTTTTTAACAAATGCCCTCATAAAGCTGAAATAAATCATCAAAAAATAAATTTGAGTAGAAAAAACAATAAAACTATCTTCATAATATTTTTTCCATATACCATTGTCCCATAAGTTGTTCTTCATATATGTTTTCATCTTCTTCATGAAATACTCTCCATATGTTGTTTTTTATGAAACTATCCCCATAAAATTCTCTCCACACAACTCTTTATGAATTGTTCGAATAAGACGGTGTAACTTTGCATGGATATATATAAAGACATTCTCCAATGTAAGTATAAAGAACAATTTTACCTGGATACAAAGACACTCTTTAACTCGGATACAAGCCACAACTTTGCTCTCATTCAAAGACACTCTCCAGTTTTGGTATAAAGCACAACATTGCCCAGATACAAAAACATTCTCCAACCTAGGCATGAGGCACAAAATTTCCTAGAAATAAAGATATTTTTCAACCTAAGTACCAAGCACAACTTTGTTCAGGTACAAAGATATTCTTCATCCTGAGCAGTGGCGAAGCTTGGATTTTTTAAATGAGAGAGCAAATTACTAATAAATACTTGATATTATGTATTGTATAGACATGTGTTATATAGAGAAATCAATTTGAAACATATGTACTAACTGATATCAAATAAAATTAATTTAAGAATACTTTTAAAAAAAAAAAATAACATTATAATTGTTCTCTTCAAGTTTTTATATTTTTAAACTACTTCATAAGGACTTCATTATAAATTTCATTGAAGATATTTTTCTCAATGTATACAATCAAACTGTCATTCATCCACTTATCTCTCATCATATTTCACAATCTACTCTTGACAACGTGTATGGAGGAAAAAACTCTTTCCACTGTAGTAGTTGCAACTAGTAGAAGTATTGACAATTTGATACCAATGAAAATATCAAATTCTTCTTTGTTTTTACCATTTTCTTCACAAGACTAGCAATACCTTCAATACCAGAGAGCTCAAAATTAATTGCGTAGATCAATAATATATGTATCAAGTTGGTCACCAAGTATCATAAGGTTTACTATAAAGAATTCATTGGGATAAAAAAGAGTAAGGAGAATAAGCTTTTCTTTGTTGAAAGCAGAGAAAAAATCACTTAGGTTTAAACATGCCACACAAAGAAATAACTTTGTACTCGTCTTAGTGAAACGATCATCCAACTCATTAAGCTGCATGTCAATGATATTGTTAAACAATTCATAACAAAAATGGTATAAGTTTGTAATCCCTTGAGATTCTCGCCTTAAACGCTCACGAAGCTTTGATATTATAGAGGAGCTAATGAATCAAAGTATCAAACATAGAAAGTTTTAATGGTATAATCACAAACCACATAAGCAACAACAAAAATTTCTTTTTGACTCTCTAAATATATATTTCCAGTTTCCTTCTTTATATGCGTTGATTAGTTTTCATTTTGTCATAGAATAAAATCATCACATATTCCTTTACTTCTTTATCTGTTAAAATAAATAAAAGAAAGATTTGAGACAACCAGCTTGTAATTCAAACACCAGAAGCATTTTTCAATGGATTTAAAGATAAAAGTTTTTACTTTGGGCTTTGCAGGGAGATAATGTAGACAGTCACAATATAGCACATTAATACATTGTTTCTTGACTCTTTTATCTTTTACAAAATATGAATTAAGCTATTATATTAATATTTTAATGAAAAAATTATTAACAGAAAAAAGTTAAGGGGTTAGTTGCCCCTTATGCCTCCAATGAAGCTCCCCCCGATCCTGAGTACAAAATAAAACATCGTCAGAATAGAAAGATATTCTCTAGCCTATGTAAAAGATATAAACTTTGCTAGAGTACAAAAACATTCTCTACACCGGGTGTAAGCGTAACTTTGTCCGGGTATGAAGAACTTCTTCACCCCAAATATAATATTGCTTCTTTATGTGTTCTTCTCCATTTATTGTTCTTCATGAATTGTTCAAATCAACCACCTTACCTAAGTATAAAGGCACTCGCCATCTGATACAGGAACCAACCTTGTCTGAATATAAAAGTTTAACTTCCTCTTGGATACAAGGAGCCACCTTGTTTAGTTATAATGAAATTCTCTCTGTGGTGCAGGAACCCAAAGTGATTTTAAAAGCGTATCTCTCATACAAACATGCTGTATCCTGAGGAATTTCATGAATTTTTTTTAGTGTTGGTCCCAAGGCTGAGCTTAGAAAGTAAAGAAAGAAAACAAATTTCTTTAACCACTAGACCAACCTCTAGAATTAAATATATATAGGTTTAATTAGTAAAACTAGCTTGCTATACATATATTTCTAGTGCTTTTTTCTCTTACATAGAGAGGGTGTGAACTCAAAATCTCTTAAAGGGGAGGAAAACGCAAAAACCAGTTGTTTGCCTCGCCGATAGTGCTGAATAATGGCTTAAAAGTGGATGAATGATTAGTAAGTGTTGCTCCAACAGTTCAGACCACTATATAAGCAAGCCTTCCATGCATCGTTTTGCCCTCGATCGGTTCAATATTTTAAACCTAAGAGATAATTAAAGCTCAACTTAATATATAAATAACAGCAGGGGACAGTGAGATTAAAGAGAGATCCCAGTATTCGTTATGTATATGAGAAAGAAAAAGTCATAATTAAATTCTCTGATTATTATTAAGACCATCATCCCAGAAATCAAGGTTCTGATTGTACCTAACACTTTTCCAACTACTAACTACACTATTAGTCTTTGTTGGATTCCTGTTGCTGATTGACATAATAAGCTTCCACATAAAATAAAATATTAGGCACCCACCATTGGAAATGCTTTTCTTCAGTGCGTGCTGCCATGAGCCTCCTCCCGGCCCCTTTCTATATACATATATATATATATATACTGAAAACTCAGTTACCATAATTTTTGTTTTGTTTTTCATAGTTTTTGCTCATAATCACGGTATTATATATATTAATTTTGAGTGAATACTATATATATATATAGAGAAAGGGGAGGATTTCTTACAGCACCTTAGTTTCTATTTCTTATTGTGATCCAAAGGTAAAGAAGTTCTTGGTGATTGACAGGCTTTAAGACGTAATTAAATAACAAAAGACAATTAGTACTATAGCTCTTTATCAAAGATGCTATTGAATTATAAACTTCCTGCAATTCCAACTCAAAGTCCACACCACCGTGATAGTCGCCGGTTCACATGAAACTAGGTCATGCACAGTATCATTTTCCTCTTCTCCATCTTCCACCTTACTTTAACTTCCAACTACCGCCCTATAATCGATATGCCATGTACGTAAAAGGTCTTGCTTGCAAGTTACTCTCTGTTGTATGAGATTAATCATACATGCAAGGGAGATGTAAGATGTTACTCTGTGTGTGTGTGTGTGTGTGTGTGTGTAGTACTGATGATCATGAATAGGCTCTCTATGCATGGAAGATATATCGCCTCTGATAGATTTACTCTGTAATTTGATGGGATGATTGATATCAGTATGACTTTGGGCCGAATGTGCAGTATCTTTTCGAATAAACAAGGACGGGAAAGTTCGTTGGTGAAAAAGAAAGTGGTGGAACGGTCAAAAAAGCTTAAGAGGTCTTTCAGAGGTGATTAATTAAAGGAGAAGTTGCTTTATATATATATATCAATGGCTCTTAGGCTATATATATCGGCAGCTAGGTCAGTTTAAGTTTGGGCTAATTTAAGGCCATGTGACGTCGACCATGTAAGAATTTCAATGCATCGAGGTGATCTTTTATTTTGTATGCCCTAGCCAGCTAGCTAGCTAGCTAGCCAGCTAGCCTTCTTATATATATAGATATATAGCAAGCAATTAAATACCTTAATTTAATTCTCGTAGCGTGACCGTTTTATTAACATCTGCATTTCCTAGTGGGCTCCGTATCCAAAGCATGGTTTTGTAAGTCTTACAAGGAACAACCTTCCAATAATCAGTCAAACGCAGTAATGGATGGTTTTGGATTTATCAGGCAAGATATAAACATGGTCTGAATTCCGTGGTAACAAAGAAAACTAGACAGCAAGAAACCTTTACTAGACTACATAGCCTTTGCTCGTTTTCTATAGAACAGTCGCCTTTCTTAATGGAGTAATTCATCAAATAGAAGGATCGGTGCTCATGTTTGATGGGTACAAGAAGAAGCAATGCTGCATGATGTGTGCGCCATGTATCAGCTCATCTTCACATGATATTGTTAAAAGCTGTGGCTTCTAGTTTACCTTTATTACTCCGAAAAAAACATACTCACCTTTATTATCAAACACTAAAAGCATGATCCTCCATTAACAAGGGTAGGATTGAAAGATGGAGGATCAAAGTGGAAAAAACGGTGGCAGCTTCTTATACTTTTCAACTTTTTTTTGGTCCCTTTGGTTTTTAAATTTTCAATTTTGATCCAAAACTTTATTTTTCTTACTTTCCAGTCCTTAGTTTGAGAGAGAAGAAAGAGTCATTGGATTCCAGTGATAAAAAGAGAAAGTCTTGGTTAACACCAATTTAAACCATGAAAAAGATCGATCTTGGTGTCGATGGGTTCCACTTGATGTTGTAGTCTCACTTAGGTGTTCATTGTATTGGATTTCCCGAAACACATGTACAAAGCAAAAATAGTAAATTTAAAATTTTTTCAAGAGTTCCAAGGATCTCGTTAGACATATCTAGAGTTATTTAAAATATAAATGAAGATAACCTAAAAATCAAATATTCTTTTTAACTTTAAATAATTGCTCCAAGGCTAGGTTATTATAAATAATAAATCACCCAAGTGTCCGACCTCTAATGGTAATCCACCAAACTACCAGTGAGAAATCTTTTAAACCCTTTTAGGAGAGAAAAATTGATATACCTTTGAATGCTAACTATTTTGTTTTTAGTTTTTGATATGTTCTGTAACCTAGTAGTTTCTATACTGAAAATAAGAGGTATAACCTTCTATTTATAGAAAACCCTGAAAACCATATAAATAGTAAAATATCAATTTCCCTAAAACTAATATCACATATATTATTTCAGGATAATTTTAGAAACTTATTCAATCAAATCCCTACTTGAATTTTCTAGGTTTGAAATTGTAATTTCTTATATAAATTACACTATAGTCCTCAATTTCTAAAACTTATTTACATTCACTTGATTAATTATTTCATTTTAATTTATGATCAATGGTTCTTATATGTATGACCCATCAAGTTTTCTAATAAGTTAGCTTGAATATAAACCACAATCCTAAATAAAATAGGATTAAACAAATTCATTTATTACAACATTTAGCAAAGTTTCATGATCTTCTAAATATTAGGAAAGTCATAAGTGATTTAATTTAACCTTTTAGTGATTAGTTTCTCAGTGTAATTATTATCCCGTTTATAAAAAATATTTTGATTTAGATATTATAAGATATAGTGTGTCTACTCTATCAAATAATGTTTGTTCTTAACACCATAATCATTGATTATTTAAATAATATTTAAAACTCTTTTTAAATCTCATTTCATCTTGCACAAAGGATTTACAATCAATACCGTTTGAGAAAATATGAAATATTTTTTTCTAATTCACTTACGGTGATGAATTCTCTTTTAATTACTCAAATATCTTCATATAGTTCATGTTATACCCAATATATGCTCGTTTGTTTAGGATGTGTAATTAGATCAAAGCATAGCATTCTCTGTATAAGATAACTTAGTGATCTCAAGTCTAAGAATCATTTACACAACCATTATGTGAGGTTTTCCATAAAAACATTTAATCGCTCCATTTGAAATTTTCTTGTGGGTTAGTTCAATGTATATGTTATCTTACAAGCACCTACATATTAGTTCTAGATATCTTTTATACCTCAATTTATAAGAACACTGCTTCTTTTCATTAAAAAAAAACATAACATGTACCAATCTTAACAACACTAGTCTTAATAGAGCATTAATCATGAAGATTTAGGAACAATGCTATGATGTAATAGAAATCTCATAATTATAACTTTATAATTTTCTTTACAAATTGTTTTTGTCTAAATAACTTTATCTTTACTCTACATTCATTAATTAATAATAAATTCATTAATTAAATATTTAACAAATATTAAAGATAAATAAAACCTTTATTAAAATTAAATATGTTTACATGAACAAGGTCAATGTCATGTTTAACCAACCGATTAGCAATATGACGTGTACACTAACACTTTATCCTTCCCATTGCCTAGAATGGTAGATTTGAGATCAAGAAATTATTTTATTTTAGGTGATTTTGAGTTTATGGATCATTGTTTGGGTTCTTTGTCCTTCCTATCATCTAGAATAGTAGGTTATAAATAAGTTTGGCAAGGTGTACATTGTGTTTTTCTAGGTCTTTTGGTGCAAAAATTGATTGAAAATCGAGTTTTTTTTGGGGGGGAAAACAAGCCATGACCTAAATTTTCAACAATTCTCCAGTTATAAAAAAAGTAGGCTAGTAAGAGACACGTCGCTTACTTTTATTTTTTTTCAAAAAAGTAAAGGGTGAATAATAGTTCATCCACCCCTTGAAAAATAAAAGAAAAATAACCTAGGACAAGCCCTCGTACATGAGTTTCTTTTTTTGGTCCTATTTGTTTCCTTCCAATTCTATCATTCAGTTTTGGGTTTTTATTTAATATTGTTATTGCCTATTTATTTTCCAGATTTTACAAATTTTTATGATTTTTTTAATAAAATATAATTTAATTTTTACTTAGTTTATGAATATCCTTTCAAATTTTCTTTTTGATATTTGAAGGCATTCCTTGTATACAACCCTACTTAAAAAAACATTTATCTTTAATTTTATTCAATCATTTTTCTAAATATTTTTTTATTAAATAAAAAATTAGTTCCACAAAATAATGTTTTTACATACAATCAAGTCTATGGTGCGTGTTTTGAGAGTAGATATCTACATCCACATCTAACTCTCAACTTGCCAATTTATTATTTGGTTAAATATCCTGAAGTAGACTTTCTATCAGTCAGATTTCTTGTTCAGTCTGCATTCGTATAACCAATGATGTTAAGGTGATCATTCTTTGAGAAAATAATTCCTCTTCCCAGAGAGGATTTTAAGTATCTAAGTACTCGCAACGTTGCCTCCATAGGTACTTCACTTGGGTTATGCATGAATTAGCTGACTAGACTTACTGCATATGCGATATCAGAACGTGTGTGTGAAAGGTAGATGAATCTTCCCACCAATTTCTAATATCGTTCTTTATTTGTGGGAACCTAATTTGGATATTCCGCTAAACAATGATTTTGTACAATTGGTGTATCCATAGGTTTGCAATCCAAAATATTTGTCTCGGCTAATAGGTCCAATACATACTTTCTTTGTGAGAGAAATATGTCCAGTTTTGATCTGTATACTTCGATGCCCAAGAAATACTTCTACCCACCAAGATCCTTCATTTGAAATTCACTTGCTAAATACCTTTTTAATTTTGAAATTCCTTCTTCATCATTTCATGTGACTATCATATCATCAACATAAATAATCAAGGCTACTAATTTCCCCCATTTCTTTTCAAAAATAGTGTATGATCCGACTTGTTTTATCTATAAATCCATGCTTTCACATTGCTAGACTGAATCTTTCAAATCATGCTCTAGGAGACTGTTTCAGTCCATAAAGTGATTTTGTAAGCCTGTACACTACATTTTCTTTTCTCCTAGTAAAACTAAAAGGAACATCCATATACACTTTCTCCTCTAGATCTCTATGAAGAAATGCATTCTTTACATCAAATTGATGTAAAAGGCTAGTATAGGTTTGCTACAAGTGATAGGAGTATCCGAATTGTGTTTAGTTTGGCTGCTGGTGAGAATGTTTCATGATAGTCTATGTCATATGTTTATGTATATACTTTAGCTACCAGTCTCGCTTTGTAACTTTCTATTGTCCCATTTACTTTATATTTCATAGTAAACACCAATTTGCATCCAATTGTTTTCTTTCCATTTGGCAATGTAGTTAGTTCCCAAGTTTTATTGTTTTGGAGAGCCTTCATTTCATCATAAACAGCTATCTTCCAGTGTTCATCTAGCATAGCTTCTTCAATATTTTGTGGGACCTATTCTGAAGATACTTTTCCTATGAAGACTTTTGCTACTTCTAACATGTTATGAGCTAAGATAAATTTTACAATGGAGTATTTAAACTTTCTTCCTTCTGTTTTCGGTGAGTACCGATTTAGGGGTACTCCCCGATTATGCCTATAAGGTAAACTGTATGTCATAAAATCAGGTAATATAGGAGAGTCGGGAGATCTTACCTCAGTTATAGTGTCGAGATTGTCCTCATGATTCTGATTTTGGTCGTGTTGTATATTGGAGAGGGGGTTATTCGTTGTTGCTTGAGTAACAAAATTGGTGTGGTTGATCTACTCAGAAATTTCTGGTTCTGTTTGAGTATGGTCAGGATAAACCCAATCCCATATATGTTGTTTATTTTTGTTCTCCCCCTGAAGAATAAACAAGGATTGTTCATTGAAGAAATATTTGATTTCAAGAAAGGTTACATCAATAATGACATAGAGTTTCCTTGTAAGGGGATCATAACATTGATATCCTTTCGTAGGAGAACCATGGCCAAGAAGGACACAACAAACAACACATGGATCCAACTTGGATCGTTGATGCTTCGAAACAAGTACAAATACAGCGCAGCCAAATATCTTTAAAGGTATATGGAGTGTTGAAGTAGTTTAACATACCATTCCAAAGTCTGGAATGGTGTGTGAAAATTAAGTACTCAGAATGGCATGCGATTGAGAAGATAAAAAGATGTACCCACTACATCATGCCAGTATTGTTAGGGCATGTGAACAGCTCTTATAATGGTTCATACTATATCTAGTATGTGTCTATTTTTATGTTTGGCAATTTTGTTTTGCTAAGGAGTATGTGGACAAGTAGTCTTGTGTATGATGCCATTGTTATCACAAAATTTTCTAAACTCTTGGCTAATATATTCGCCTCTATTATCAGATCGAAGAGTTTTAATGCCCATAGAGAATTGAGTTTGTATAAAAGTGACATATTTCTGAAAAACTAGCACAACATCTTTCATATGTTTCAACACATAAACCCAAAAGACCCTTATATAATCATCAACAAAGGTGATAAACCATCTAAAGCCAATAGTAGTTATAACAGGTGTAGGGCCTCATAAGTTAGAGTGAATAATCTCAAAAGGTGCATTGTATTTATTATAACTGATGGAGTAATTTGTTCAATGACTTTTAACTAAGATGCAATCCTTGCATTTGAAACAAAAGAGCAATACCTTTTTCAAATAAATTAGGGAATAAATGTTGTAGATAATTAAATGGTGGGTGTCCTGATTGGCAATGCCATAACCAAATGTCTTGTTCTTGCCGCTATGATGATTGGGTGAAATGAACATTTCCAAGGTCCAAATCATCAATATAATATAACCCTCCACTCTTAGTACCACGACGAAAATTCTTCTTCGTGAGAACATCTAGATATATATCACCATTGGCATTTGATATGGCCTTTCGTCGAGGAACTAACTTTGTTTTAAAGTCATTATGATCATAGGTCATATGATATGTCGCCCCGCAATCAATAATCCAATTATTTATATGTTCATCATTGGATACTAAGTTTGTAGAACCAATAATAAGTGGGTCTTAAGTTGAAGATCGAGATTGACTGTCAAGTGGCACAAATGTATTTGGATTTGTATTAGTAACAAATGTTGTATGGCCATTTTGTTTGTCCTTTTTTTACTTCAGTTCATACCACCACTCTGGATACCCATGTAGCTTAAAACACGTGTATTTGGTGTGCTTATTTCCACCACAATGAATGCACCTGCCTTCTTGGCTTTCAGTCTAGAAAAAATTTACTTGTTGGAATTTAGCCCATGTGGTCCAAGCCTAGGCCGAAGGGTCAGTTTATTAAAAGATGATGGGCCAAAAAATGGTTTGGATGAGTTGCCACAAGGTCCAGCCTATTTGTTCAGGCTTGTGATGGTGAGGCTATTGAAATCATTCCAGCCCTTATTAGTCGTCTTATCGTTCACACCATTCCTGAGAGCTTTGTTATTATGTCGTCCTAGGTTTATCATGACTTCCCTTCTCATCTCATACCATTTTATGTCCTTACCCCTTGTTAGTAAACCGAAATATCTCCCCCTTTCTTCTCCATCATCACGGTTCATCTAATGTTCTCTCTTCTTACTTGAGCAAAGGCTTGTTCAATCAATGACAAAGGCATTTGTTGAAGAATGTCTTGGCGGGTCTGATCAAATTGATCATATAAACCGTCTAAAAAGGTATAAGTTCAATCTTCTTGAATTAATTTGTTGTATTTTTATATGTCCTCATAACATGTCATGGGATTTGGGCGTCTGTAATCAATCTCTCGCTAGAGAGATTGTAAGCCAGTGTAGTAGTCTTCTAGAGAACCCTTTCCATGTGTGGTTCGGCTTACTTTTCATTTTAGGTCATATACCTGAACATTATCTCCTCCATTGAAGTAGGTTATGGCAATGGCGTCTTAAACACTTTTAGTTGTAGGAAACCTGATAAAATTCCTAATTAAATATGGGGTTAGGGAATTGATAATCCAACCTTTAATAATTGCATTTTCTATTCTCTATTTATTGTATGTTGGGTCGGTAAGTATTGGCTATCTAATTTCGCCTGTGATTAATCCAAATCTGTCTCTGCCGGAGATGAACATCTCCATGATCTATGACCATAGTTCATAATTCTAGCCATTAAGTTAGATTTCAGGGACGAAAATTGGCAGGTCACGGGTTTGGGTATAGTTGGTTTGAGTGTCGGTTCTGGAATTTATGGTTATAATCTGAGCATGGTTTGGTGGGTTCGGTTCTGTCATTGTTTTAGGTTGTCTGTGATTGAAAAAGATTTAGATTTGCATCGTCTGCTCCGATACCATGTCAATAGTGTCTGAGTAGTTTAGAGATAATTGTTTGTATCAATTCATTGTGTTTTTTATTTATAGCATAGAACTTGTATATATACATGTACAATAAATCCTTTTTAAGGATGGAAAACTAAGAATAGAAATATATCAAAATCTTTCCTAAACTTGTTCCTAATTTCTAGTTTTTCTAATTTTTAATATTTCCTAAACCAAGAGGCTATAGTATACGATGGTTTTTGGATATGGCTATGAGGTGATCTTTTTCTTGATCATACAAGAGTTTACTTATGAGTTTACAATCTTATTTTACTATCCGAGTTTACATTATATTTTTCGTGTTGTATCAAAAAAAAGTTAACAAGAGAGCAATCACTGTAAAAACAAATTATTTCAAAACATGAATTCTTAATAAATATGAAGATTTAATAATTTCATAGTTTTTTAAAGGGAAAAGGAGTTTTTCTGTGTGTGTGTGTGTGTTGGGGGGTTGGTAAGACGTATTAGAGAACACTATACAATATATTTTTTATTTTACTTCGGTCCCTTTATTTACTCAAAAATTAAATTTAAGTCATCGAACATTTTAAGTCTTATAATGGTAAACAACATTTAGGAAGGGTTATTTGTGAAATTGTCATGACACTTGAGATGATATGGTGGTATAATGCAAAAAAGTCTTATATAAAGTAGTACCCAACACATCAAGCACATTGTCTAGAAACCCGTGAAGTAACCTTCAAGAAAAACACTTGTTGCATAATTCCACTATATGATCCTTCTTGAGTTCTCATGTCTAGTCTTTATTTATTATATTCTAATTTATTTTTATCAGCATTTATTAATTATCCAAAACATTTTCCAACACTAGGAATCACTCTCATTTTATATTTTTATTCTGGAAAAAAATAATTGTATTGGAAAAGGCATTGCAATTCTGGCCTTTTGAAAAGCATGTTTAGTGTTAAATATACGCAATCCATAAAGTCGAGAATTGGAAATTCTTGGAGAATTTAGGTCGTCTCCACCTATGAAATGATTCATCTATAGGTTAAGGCCCACACAAGCAAGCAAGCAAGGACATATATATCTCAACTGTATTGGAACTTGTTTACATACTCATGTAATTTAGGGATTCTCATCATATTCGATGGCTAGATCAACAAAAAACACACCCCCTCACACTACTTCTTTGGGAAACTATATTGTGGAAAAATAACCAAACTAACCTCTCATCTCCATTGAACTACATGGGTCCATATTACTACATCCTATGTTTTCACCTATTACTCATAAAATTTTGTTATTAGATCATTTAAAAACGTGTAATTTGATTTTAGATAATTAAGTAGTTTATCTAAATAAAAAAATATTCAATTAACTAACATTAATATGATAAATATATAAATAATGAAGATAAATTCTTAATTTTAAAAAATTATGCCCATTAACACCTGCCATCATTTTCCCTTTTTGTTCCCAACTTTTCTTGTTGCACCTTTCCCGACCACTTTTTCCAGCATTGTAATTAATCAATAAAGCAAATTACCCTGTTATACTAAAAAAGATAGGAATCTTAGTGCTTTTTAAAAAATTTCTTTTTAATTTCATCATTAATTTATTATTTTTTTAACAAATATCCAGGTTGCTTTTGAATTTGTTAAGTTGAGTGGATCATATAAAGACAATTTCCATATAGTTCAATTTTAAATCCGGGTTAAACAAGGATTTGGGTTAAAAGATTTTTTTATATCAATTTCATCTTTATTTCTCAATTTCATCTTTGGATTTTTTTTTTTCCTAATCAGTAAAGTTGTCTTGTAATCAGCCAAATTGATTGGGTTATGTTGGAGTAGCTCCCACATAGTTTAATATTAAACTCAAGCTAGGCATAAGTTAAGTCGATAGGTTTTTTCTGTTAATTTCATCAAGTGTTTTTCTATTTTATCTTTAGATTGTTTTACCGGACAAACAGCTTGCCTTTAGACCGATCAAGTCGACTGGATAATATCGGAACTCTCATACAATATAATTTTAAACATGAGTTAAATAATGTGGATTAGGTGGTTTTAAGGTTGACCTTTTGGGTTGACTTTAATAACAATATCATATAGTTCTTTACAACCTGAATATTTTTTTGTTATGTTAAAAAAAAATAATTTGACCTACAGTGTAGCACAGGCCTATAAAATCATTCAGAACTAAAGAACTTGATTAATCAAATCACCATAAATAGATAATCAAAGTCTTTTCTTGATTTAAAAACCCATGCAACTAATAACATCTCCAGCAAAATTTGTAAGACTTATGTTTTGGCCCATCAAAACAAAGCCCAAAGTTCATCCCAAACCCAACCCAATTAACCTAGGTATGTAAGAAAAAGTTGCAAAAGAATTAATTCTCTCTCTTTTGATTCTTATGGTTGTCGTGATCCTTCCCTCATCAAACCAAGAATTTCATTTTTTAATCTTGAGTTTCTTTGTTCAAAAAATGTGGAAATAATAAGTGGGTGTTTCTCTTCTATGTTATTTTTTATTTTTGGGTTGCTTATGGAAGGATCAATGAAAAATTTAGGGTTTTTATATTGATTTGATGATCTAATGAATTAACAAAATGAATTTATGTTTTTAGGTGATAAGTTGGACTGAAATGAACTAGGTTGATGTTTGGATTATAGGTTTGTTGAAGAACATAATGTCTATTATTTTTAGGTTCTGCAGATTTCTAACTGGCATGCCAAGATTCTAGAAATCCCAACCAACTGGTCGACCGGTTCTAAACCAATTGATCAGTTCACTTGTTGCTATCAACCGACCGACTAGTCTAAACCGACCAGCCGGTTGGTTTGCAAAGTGGTCATCTTGTTGCCCCTGTAGTGGCAGTTCATCGGGTCTATTAGGTTTTATTAGTTTAGGTTATGTTCTGAATTGATTGAGTGAATCAGTTTGACTTTATTGTTATGATTTGGTCTCTAAGTTTAAGGTTCTAATCTTTTTATGTTATGTTGTTTTGAGTCATTTTTAAATCTTTTCCATATCTTTTATAGGTTCTGCTAACATTCCTCCTAATAGGCCTCAGTAATCTCTGATTTTGCATTTGTTTATCTTTTTATTTTGTTTTCTAGGTGAGTGAGATAATTTCTATTTTGAATTTTATATAAATATATATATTGGTATAAAATGATGAGTATTATTGTTATTGTTGATTATATAAGCCTGATTAGTTGTTGTTATTGTTATTTTAAAAAAATATACTCATCATATGCTTATTTGATTTGAACATGGTTCATATATCTTTTATAATTGTTTTGATGTGACTATGCTTACATTATCAATATTGGCAATAAACAATGAACTCTATATCCATACTATTTATTCATTTAAGCTCATGATTCTTGTTACCTTATTTAGATCGTTATTAAAAACTCTAGACTAACGGAGGGTAGTTAGTTACTACATACTAATAGAGAGTAATTAGCATATGTTGACATGGTATTTTGTTTCCTAGCTTGTGAGTATAGTGCTAGTATTATACAAAATGGCCTCATAGTTTTTGTGTGTGTGTGTGTTCCCTAGCTGACGAGTAGAATGTCAATAATATGATATGTAATTCTAACATGAATACTTTTTTTATACACCATTTGATATGATACCTTTGATATACATGTTTTATTCTGTACTTGATTTATGTAATCGTATTCACTTATCTTAAAATGTATATTAGCATATATTATAGTTATTACCTCTCACTAAGTGTTTGGACTCACCCTTCCATTCATATTTTTCAAGTCTTTAGTTCAGTTTTAGTAGCAAGATCTTTTGGTTGTGTTCTTCTTACTTCTTGAGTCAATATTTCTTGTTTGTTTCACAATACAATTAGTTTATTCTTTATTTGTTATTCATAAATACTCCATAAAATGATTTTAATTATTTTTTGAATTTATTATTTATGAAATAGTCAGATTTTAATTTATCTATTGAATTCCTCAGTTTTGGATATTTTATTTTATACTATACTATTTTATGATTTTTATGATATCAAATTTGAAAGTTCCAAGGCTTAGCGCAGATAGGGCACCTTGAATCATGAGCCCAGGAATCAAGTCGTGACAAAAATATTGGCTCGTCACTTTTCCAAAATCATCATGCATTAAACAATCACTTATTGTCAAAAAACTAGCAAATAAAATTAGACAAGTGAGGAAAATATTTTTTGTTTATAAACATGCAATATAATAAGTATATAACTACTTGCAATCATAACAAAAAGAGTAGTATGCTTACTAAACAAATATATAATCTTGCATAAATGATAGAATCATAATCCTAGCATACATACTAATGTATAAGATTAAACAAAATCAAAAGGGTACTTTCTTATTGAAGCAATTTAAAATTAATCAAGCTTTGTTATTAACAATTATCAATCTTTTTTCCTTTAGGCTTTATTACTCCTCACTTGGTGTAACAAGATTTTCTTTAATAAGCCTCCCAGGATTTCAACAACACTATATTATTTAGGTGCACTCATAAATAAGGTCTAACAAACCAAGAAAATAATACTCAATTATCACTCTACAATGATTTAATATAAACTCTAAATTAGGTGAAATAAAACTTTAAAACCAGAAGAGAAATGCTAAAAAATAAGGTTAAGAAAAGTGTCAAATTCTATTAAAACAGTGCAAAATTAACCAACGTCAAACACTTTTTTTCAGCCCTTTTTTTATTGAGAACTTTAAAAACCAAAAGTTGATGAACTTCCTCTATTAACAACTATGATTACCCTTAATACATTCAAATTAAACCTAAATGTTTTTTATTTAAATTAATTTATGTTGAGATGAAAAAAACCATTCGAGTACTATTAAAAGAGTTCTCAAAAAACATATCAAATTCTTCATTTAATGTACTAAACAAACCAATGGGTTGAAAGAAATAATTCTTCATAAACCAAGTACAAGTTTAAATTTCTGGCCGTAAAAAATAATCTTTTGCGACCCAAAATATTATTTTACAATAAAACTCAAATACAAGCCTGACCTGAAGGTCAAGCACAAGCTAAATCAGGTCAACACGCATGTGTGTGTGGGTTTAAGCCTATAGCCTACTTTGCTTAGGATCTCTATCCTCCAAAAGCTTAGGTGCTCTTTAAACTCAATTTTAACTTCTCAACTTTTCATTTTATAAACACCAAAAAAGTTGTGTTTCTTTCTTGTGTGGGATAAAGTTTTTTTTGAAAGATTTTAGGTTTCACCTAAATATATCAACCAAAGATTTTTGAAGATCAATTTCTCATTCACCAATAATTTATTTAAAACATGTTAATATTTCATGTTAAAAAGCTTTTATTAGAGATTAAATTCCATAAAGTCTTAACTTTAAAAGCAAGTAAACCTCACTTTTAATTTGACCTCAAATATACCCATTAACCACGTTTTTAACTAAATTTTCCAACATCACTATCCAAGACAAACTCAAAATTAGAAATCAAACAATTCAATCAAAGACAAGCAAAACGATATATCCTGGTTTAAATCTAAATATTCCAAAGCTAGTGATGAATCACTTTGCACCTTTAGTTTCAACACCGATTAAGGTGGGTTTTTCTAAAGTTTATTGTGGTTGTAATTGTGTTTTGTGAATGTGCAATAATGATTCTATTTCTTGAGATGATCATTGTTGTCATGGTTATCTTTGTTAAGTAGCACAGATGGATTAGTAGATAACTAAATAGTTGTCATACTTTACATTGTAGATCGATTCAAATTGTTTTTTAATGTAAGAAAATATTTACTTAGCTAACTTGTTTTCAAATAAAAAAAAAAATCATGAATAGAATCCGATCCACTTGACAAGTCCAAAGATAACTTAGACGACTTGTAAAAATTTAGTTTGACTTAAAAAAATATACAAGACAATATTTAAAAAAAAAAAACATATTGAGACAAAAACATATCAAATCGATCCAGGTCAACCTAGTTAACTTTATAAATTCACGACTCGAGTCATGAGACTAAATAACCCCATAGAAAGCAAATCGAAACAAAGTATGAAGCTCGATTTCAAATCAATCCAATGTTGAATGATAAAATTAAAAAATTAATAATAATTAAAAAAAATAACTGAAATCAACTTGGGCTAGCCCACCAAGCTCGTGACTTAGGTCAGGAGACTAAAATGATCTTATAGAAAGTAAATTGAAACAAATTATAAAGTTCAGTTTTCAATCAATATAATATTGAAGATAAAATTAAAAATAAAATTTAATTAAAAAAATCCAAAAAAACAAAGTCAATTGAAATTGACCAGCCAAACCCACAACCCAAGATATAAAACTATAATAACCTCATAAAAAACGAATAAAAACAAATCATGAATCTCAATTCTTAATAAATCTAATATTAAAGCATACAATTATAAAATTATAAAAAAACACTAATTTAAAGAAAATGCTTGATGAAGAGGAGATTGTAAATTCAAAAAAAAAATTATTTTTTGTTAATTAATTAATGTGACGACAAAAAAAAAGAGGTTATGCAGACGGTTATTGGGGCTGTTTCCCTGGTGTTGGACTTGGAAACGTTATGACGAAAATGATCATTGTTAGATGACAAAGTTATGTTTTATGACGTAATATAAAAGACTGTTAAATCCTAAAAATGCATTTAAGAAATTTTCTTTTTTGTAGAAAAGAACTTTACAACCAATTTTATCATGTAACACATGCATATTTTTTTGTATTTTTCACATGAATATTTAGAAAATTATAACAAAAGTTAAAGAGTATTTGTTATCGTACAATTTATCATTATGAGTCACTGCTATTTTAGAAAAGATTTAAAACAACTTACTATGCTAATGATCATCATGCTAAGATGTAAAAATATGAAGAATGATATTTTTTTTACTTTTAAAATCAGAATTTCATTTGAACATAATCATAATTTAACATATATATATATATATATATAGAATTTTAGAAAAAAATCTGAGTAAGATTTAAGATGATCAAGAGGCAAATGGAAAGGCCATCTTGCCTAGCCTTACTCGTATGATGAATAACGGATCAAATTGCTTGATCATATATGCCGTGATCATTCATTTTCTGTTCCCAACCTTTTATAAATGCTCTTGTCCACAAGCGTATCCGCGGGGAAGCAGCAGCAGCATAGACCGGACACTATCATCAAGCACAAATTATTGCAATTGATTTGTTATACACTTCCATCCTCTTGGACATGCATATATCATACTCAAAATGCACAAGTTTTATCAACCGTCCTACAGCAACTTTTGCTGCACTAGCTATCCTTGCCAGCCATTAGAAAGCATCATTAACCCACTAGTACATTAAACTTAACCATCCCGCATTGGTCACACTGATACATTACTGCAAGTTCACATCATGGAGCTAAGCTAGCATTGGTCACACAGGTGGGTCCTTGTATTTTTATTCAAGTCCTAAGCATTTCAACATGCAATCATCCCACATCGTGTGCAACACATCCTAATTGGCAGCTAAGGAAAGCAATTAAACCACTCCAGAGAAATCAAACTTCAAATCCTCGGTCCTATTTACAACATGATCCTACACAACAATCCAATTGACTGCCATGATGCTTGAGTTTCAGGTTTGCCTCTCAATACACACAGTAATGCCCATACAAACAAGCATATCTTATTCAAATTTCATACAAACTCATGTGATATTGCTTACCTGCTTGTTGAATCTTCAACGCTAATGGGGTCCACATATCACTTGCTATATCACGAGCGGGCGTGTGTAGCATGTTCCTACTATACCATATGGAGCGCCATTCATTGCATTTTCAGAACATTTGAAGTAGAAATCTGATATAATTCTAGAGAGAATAGAGCAGAATGTTCATTCTATAATTTACCAGATAAGCATGAAAGGTTGACTAAAGTTGACTAACATTTTGATGAACTAGTATGGAATAATGATACAAAGAACTAGAGCTACAATTGTACATTGAGTACTAAACTCACTCATCAACCTGCAGGCCCATTTGATGTAGATTGCCTGGTATTTGACAAAAAGAAGGGAGGAAAATAAATAATTATCCTTGTGAATGAATATAAGTATATAATGAAGGGATGGAAAGGGGAGAAATAATCATAAGATGACAGGAAGCTAGACTAGAAAGTTGCATTCATGCAATTTTTTCCATATCTCGCCCCAAAAAAACAATTTCCTATTAGTATTTTGTGAGGTAACTGCAAGTCCATGCATGCCTTGAGTGAGTGAGAAAAGGGGACGGAGCTTCAATTTTTATTTTCACTATTTCTTTGTTCAGTTCTCTATTTCATTTCTCCATAAAAACATTTGAGTTTTTTTTTTTTTTTTGTTGCTAGAATTCTAAAACTAGAAACTGTGTTAATGAGTGCACTTGAAATTATAGTGTGTAAGGTGGAAAAGATTATATTTGTGTAAGGTGGAAAGAAAACACATGTTTCAAACTTTGAAAAATTAGGAAAGTAAATTGATAAATTACAAAAACCAGTGAAGCTAAAAAGAAAAAAGTGTTCATTTTCTGATTAAAACATTAACAATGCTCTGCTTTTCTGAAAAAGTTATCAAGACAACTACTTTGTTTGGTAAACAGCCCCTAATATTTATAGCAGCTTCCACAACCCATGTCACTTTCCTTCTTAGTTACGTGGACATCCAGAAATGAATTATTCAAGAAAACTTCAGCTCTGCCCCCAGGCATTGTAAAGGCAGAGATCTATATTCAATTCACTCAAACAAAAATGTTGGCAAACACAGATTGATTCATTGGATAAGCGAACTTTGGTCACACAAATATCACTATTTTAAGAAATTTCTCCTGCTTAAGGGGGCTTGGAGATAAATGCAATACATTTTAATGAAAGGAAAACTACCTTTTTGTATGGTCGAAAACTACGCATTATTCTAAATGATATCACAAGCAACAACTATCATTGGATACTTAGTTACCTGATCAAAGGAAGCACCGGTACCAACTAAGAGTCTCAATATATGTGCATATTGACTGATCAATGGAAAACAGGTTGAAAATTCCCTTTCAATTCATCATAAAACCATCTGCAACAGAAAATTTCTCTTGTCAAAGACAAACCAAAAGAACTCTATTTGAAACCAGGCTGAATGAAACTTATAAAATTTTAGATGTTCTCATCAAGCATGATAGGAACGGGACAAACTTAACACACTTGGCCCAATCTTAAAATTTGAGGTCCAAGTGTTGGTTTAGGAGTTTTGACAACTGACCAAGTTGACTACAGGCTTATTTGGCATATTGTCAATTGAACCACGTTTCTACTCAATTGGTTTGGGCAAACAAAAATAAAGGTATCTGCTACAAAAGTCATTAAAAATGAATTGATAAAGAAACCACTCTTTGAACTGAACTTGATTGTTAGACATCTCTTACTCTTCATCAGTTTTGCAGCCCAGATTAAAGCACCTTAGAATATTAGGAAAAAAACACATACTATCTGAAAAAATTAACAAAAGAGAAGAAAATATAGTGATCTGCTCAAGGCATTTCTAATACAACAAGCATATTCTAAAGTCCAGTCTTTGTTTTTGATTTTTTTCTTCTTTGGGATTAAGGGGGAAAAAAGCTACAGTAACAGAACAGTTATACAGAAATGTGACACTGAGAACCCACTGCTCTATCTCCTGGGAAGAGTCTATTGGCGTGTTGCTGAGTTTATGATCTCAATTATCATTCCAATAGAAAAATTAAGTGGCAAAAGTGAAGCATCATGCTGTCCCTAAAGATTATTGCAATATACTTGTCTGAATTAAGAACTCTCTCATTGCTAAAGCTGAATGATTAAAAACAAAACATGTGAAGCACCTTAAATAGTTCAAACAATGTGACATACTGGATACTTTACACCCTGGAATTCAAGAGGCAACTAAAGGGGCACCGTCAATCAAAATTGAAGGAGAGTTAGTAATGTGATTGCCACGATTATTGTTGCATTAGGTTGTATGTCACTCTAATGAGGATAGACTTACAGAACAACCAGCCTGCTATCACCATTCCCTCAATCTCATTTCTCTCCTTCATTTCTTGTGAAAATAAACATGTAGAATAAAATTAATAATAATTAAAATGAACTTTTTCCATGCTTGAAGGGTGTTCTTACCATATGGCTTCTGGAACAATTTATATAACAGAATTTATCATGATAACCAGGAAAAATACTGCATAGGCATAAGCACATATGCATAGAACCAAATAGACATAACATGCAGTTCTCTACACCAACCATAAGTAATTGTAAAAGACATACTTGCATATGAAAACAGGTGCCGATCCATTATTTGCCTCGGTTGCTAACTGGTTCTGTCTTTCACTCATTTCCTTGAACTTGTTAGGAGGAAGAACTTCACATGGGCCTTCAATCAAGCTAGCCATCACACTGCTTTCATGATTTGATTCATAGACCTATAACAGAACAGCAATGCATTCATTACACACATACAGCCAATTCAAGAAGAGGGCTAATAGAATTTAATTCCAATAAAGCATGTTAACTTGAATTTGCTAGCATCAGCTTTCAAGCATTATTTGTGTGTGCATGAGTGCAAATGCATATATACAACAGAGAAACTAGCAAGTCCATCCGAAATTAATGTGTAAATTATCAATTCTTAAACACCAATAAAATTTCAAATATAAACAAAATGCAAAAGTGTATGAGGAAACAGTTCACCTCATTACTTTCAGGGGCACATGGGTGGCCTACAGCCGCAGGCAAGTCACCAGGAAAGAAGCACTGACTAACAAGAACCCACTTTGATCCAGTTTCAATTTCCTCCCACATGGCCTGTGATAAAAAGCCAATTTCTACATATTAGGATTCACACAGAAAAAATAATTCCACAAAAGGTGACAAAAACACATCAACATGAGAAAATAAAGAAATAAATCTACAACTCTTATATGGATGGCTGTGTAAAGTTTACTCTGATAAAACCAAGTTTTGGCGCATTCCTCTTGGTAGTTTTGCAATTATAGTTGCTATAAATTATATGATCAAATGCTAGATTATTCAATCACCTGAAGTTTAGAGGGTGTTAATTTGCCATTGCTGGAATGAAAAAGGGCATGATCCTGCACTTTATACGATACTCCATCAGTGCAACAGGACTTGTAAAAAGTTTTTCCATCAGCAACCTTAATTTCATTACCAATCCATTCCACACTATGAATGCCACTGGAAGACAAGCCAGGATGCTTTCCAACCCTATTATTAGGTACAGAACTTCCCACAGGATTTGCATGCACAATATCTTGCTCACTTTTCTTGACCTCAAATCTAGAAGAACAATCAGTATTTCCTCTTACACTAGCTGACTCTTCCATGATTGAATGATCCTGATGAGGTGTCAAAGGAGCTTTGGGAAAATTTGATTGTTCTGTTTGGATAATGTCTTGTGAGATATGCATGGGTTCGGAATCTTCACACTTGTTGCTGATTTTTTCAGATGATTCAGAAAGTGAACTCTTTTCCTGTGCAGGTGATTCAAAAACTTGATCTTGTTGTGTAGATCTTTCAGTGGAGTTGTTGGGGAAACTACATGTACTCTGATCTGCATCCTTTCCACTTGATATGATACCATTTCTTGGCATTTCTCTTTCACCAGAAATCCTTGAATCAGATGCTGATTCAACATTGTTGACAGAACCAGATCCAGCATTTTGAACATCATTTGTAATCTTTTGTTGATTGACCTTTAGGTCTACATTTTCAGCTTTCTTCTCTGATGATGAATGACTTCCAGATGGATTAGAAGGCCCTTTTGGTGGTGTTGCACTTCTCATGACACGGCCATATTTAGGGGGCAAAGGCTTCCCATTGCTTAATGCCATGCAATTCCTGCAGTGCCACTCACCTCTAGGAATTCCTTTCTGATTAATTGCTTCTCGACATTTTATGTGAAATCCACTCTCACAAGCATCACAAAGAACAACAGTTTCCACCTCATTGACAGTAAGTTTGCATATTTGGCAAGTCATTGCTGTAGTCATATATTCTCTCGAAGGGGGAATCCATGTGGGATATTCAGGAAGCTTTGGCTGTAATAACTTCTGAACAATTTTAGCAATTTCATTGTGATTGTTGATAAACGATGGAGGTTGAACATACTCCATGCCTTGCATAGACGGGTGTATGCTTGGCAAATTTGCAGGTGGAGTTTGAGGTGTAAATGGTCTGAATGTTTGATCTCTTGCTGCTTGAGTTGCACGAGTCCGACCCAAGTCAGCAGCTCCCTCAACCTTGGCAGAATTATGATTTGGCATATTGTTTTCCGGTGCAGATTTACCTGAGGATGCAGAATGCGGTTGCATAGACCAACTTGGAGCATTAACCACTGAATGATTTGCAGAAGCATTTGCTGCAGTTAATAATTTACAAAGCATGTATATTTAAACATCCAACAAAAAAAAAAGGAACAGAAAGAAGATAATGATTCCAAGAGATCAGGAACTATAAAGAAAGCTTAAAAAGATAAAAATCCAAAAATGATAGATCACTTGCTGCCTGTAACACAGAACTCCGCAGAATGGCAAGCAAATAATTATCTGTGTTGGAAAGACTAAACTAGGAGGCACACAGACCAACTCAGCAGAACACCTAACAAGTTCGCTTTAACCCTCCAAATACATATGCTCAAATTAAATAGATAATGTTACTAGAAAAGAATGTTCTTTACATAAATTGCATGAAGATCAAAATCGAAATGTTTTTGTTTAGGTCCAACTAATTTCTAGTACTAGGAATTTCTATTATTCGTTTCTCAGAAAAATTCAATGAAGTTTGAAATTTGGCAGAGAAGACTCTTGGATATTACCAATCACTACACTTAGAGTATACATTCTATATAATGGTCCCTACACTTAAGAGTATGCATTCTATAACTTCCCTTGAAGAATATTCTTAAATATTGATTTTATTTTATTTTTCACAATTTGCATGCAAATGAAACTGAAAAGAGTCGCAACCTGAGCATTTTTTATCCAAAAGGGGGGAGAAGGCAAAAAAAGAAAAGGTAAACTCCCATTACTGTGCGCAGAAGGGAAAAGTGATCAGAGCAAAGGGAGAAAGATGTGGAGAATTACCTGGTACTTGAGGAGCATAAGATGCCCCATTTGACCCCCCTTCCACTTTAAACTGTGCTTTTTCAACTTTAGAAAATGCTACAGAAGACAAATCCCTTCCTAATTGACTGCTAGGTAACCCACCGGAAACAGTAGATATTTTCACTTCAGTAGTGAGTGGTTGAAGTGTTGGGGATGCTGGGGTTGCTGCTGAAACATGACCAGGCAAAGAAGCTGGAAAGACTCCAGAAGATACTGATACATTACTTGGTTTATCTGAAGGAAGCACGCGAAAAGAATTTGATGGCCCATGGCTTTCAGGCATAGCACCAAAGCTCGGTTGCGTAATTTGAGTTGTGTATGTAGCTGAAGGTGCAGCAAATTTCTTGGACTCTTCCATCTGGAGAAGTATTAAGAAGTCAGAGCAACAAGTCAATTTAAATCATTCCCCAACAGACACAGAACAACCTTGGATTACTGATGCAAATTCTTATGATCAAGATGGCAGTATTCAAAACAAAGACAAGCAGAAGGGGGTGATAAAATTTTACAAGGGGGTGATAAATTTGACAGAGATTAAGCTAGTTCAAGTAAAGCGGAGCACTCTATGCAGGCCAAACTTCCAACCTTACACGTTGGCAATAAATGACAGTAGAAGTTAACTATAACTGCCATTGTTCTTATCCTTAGTAGTTATCTATTAATAACTGTCAATTGTAACTCTATTTAATGCAGAATATTTTTTCTGGAAGGATATGTTGTAGTGAAAGCCTATTTTAACTTGGTGTGATTCCAATATGGGAGTGACTCCCTTGAGTGGTGGGAGGCTACTTGTTTCCTATCATTGTAATTCTTTGTTTGCAATAAAATTAAGACTTCTTTCCTATCATTAAATCACTTTTCTGTACAACTAAGTTTGCTTTATTTACAAGTAATTGTTTCAATCCATAGTGTCATTGGCATTGATTACTTTTATTTAACTTATACTTAAATATAAGTCAGACCTAAACCAAAACGAAAATTAAATATCTCAAGCAGAAATGAAGAGTTAGCTAGAATAATTCCCCTTTATTCCCAACAACAGAAACAAAAATAAAAAAGACAGATTTAACAAAAGAAACATCTGTTCACAAGGTAATGCGCATGATAGCTTAAAAATTTTAAAAGAAAAAAAAAATAATGAAAAAAAAAAAAAACTAAAGGGTAACAGAGAACTTAAACCACATCTACCACTTCTCATCAATGCTTCTTGAAAACAATGACTTACACCCTCCTCTTATCTCTAACCCTTACATCCTCCATGCTAAAAAACCTTGTTGCCTTGCTAGGCACACCACAACAAGTGTTTGAAAACTTCTACTTCTCCAGCAGTTTCCAACAAGGGTGTGAAATTCTATTCTCTCGAGTGCAAGAAAATAAAGGATACATGGCACTAAGTCCCAGCTTCTTCCCTCTTCATATCGCCTACCACGCAACCAAACTATTCTACCACAAGCCAATGCTAATTTCAAGCGAAATCAAAGCTATCAACCTCGCATACACTACTACAGTAATTTGTGTATTGCATCTTAAGAACAGCAATGATATCGCGAGTTTTTGAATGAAATCAAAGATATCAACCTCACATGCGCTACTACAGTCATTTGTAGCATCTTAAGGACAGCAAATCTAAGTATCCAACTATATCCAAATCAACTAAAACATATAGCAGCTGGCATCTGAAAAAAAAAAAAAAAAAAAAAAAAAAAAAAAAAAGCAATTCCCATAGAAAAACTGTCCCGACAATCTTTGGCTAATTACTTGTTGACCCGCAAACAAAAGCAAACCAACCTTCAATGCATGAAAGATTAATACGAAATCAAGCGTCAAAAAATAAATAAATAAAGACAAACATAAAAGCCTAGGAAAACCAAAATTTCCAACACAAAAATTAGGAATTTCTTTATATCGCTTACCTTCCTCTTTGAAAGGGAGAGCTTCTCCTTAATGGACAGCCTAGATCCTCGAAACCCTAACCGTTGATCTTTAAGCTTAAAATTAAGCCCTAAATCCTCAATAACAGTCCCAATTGAGTCTCTAGCCACTAAATCCTTAGGCGACAAATCTTGACAAATCTCTACCAATTTTTCCCTCGCTTCCTCCATCAATCTCACCTCCGCCTCCGTCGGATTCTTCCCTCCTCTCATCCCCGCCATTGCAGATAGCACCAGAACTATCTCCGCCACTTTCCGTATCTCACCAACGCCATTTTTAGCTCGTTTAGCCGCCAATTCTTCGCTCTCTACGTTCTCCATTTGTCTCTTCTCGCTAACCAAATCAGTTTCACCGTCCGATTGCGGGAGACATTTATTATAATCATCTACCGCCGATGGATCCATTTGTTTAAACAGTAAGCAAGTCAGTACATTGACCACGACGCCGTTTCAAGCACCGGTACCTGCAAGAGATCGAGATAGAGGCGTGAGAGGAGATAGAGATCCAAGGAGAAACCCTAGAGAAGGAGAAAGCTTAAAGAATTGAAAACATTAGAGACGTTATAAAAACCTTTTGGGCGGGTAAAAATTGAAGGGAGCGAGAGAGATTTTTTTATTTTTTTATTTTTTCTGTTTAAGTAATGAAAAAGGGTTTGGATGGTGCGATTTTAGCAGGGAGGCAAAGCCGCAGCGTGGTTTTTCTTTTCTATAGATAGAGAACGAGAACGGGGGATTTATTTTTCCTTCGCTTTTTTTTTCTTTTATTCATTCTAGTTAGGTAAACCGGGCGGTTTTATTATACATTCCGGTTTAGGGAGTCATAATAGGAGTCGGGTTCGCGAATAAATTATAAAGGTGGAGAAATTGGTGTTTTTATTTGCCATTGATAATGGTTTTTAAAAAAATATATTTTATTTTAAATTAAATTTTATTTAAATTTATTTTGTTTTAGAAATGAATTTTAAAAAAATATATATTATTTTAACATATTTTCAAATAAAATATAATTTAAAAAACAATCGCTACCACAATCTCATATACTATTTAATTTTTTGTCTCTATACTATTTGGTTTTTTTATCATCAATTTAATTTATTAATATGACCCTAGTAATTTCTTAATTATGTAAAAGTTTAAATCCATTTAAAATTATTTATAAAATCAAACAAAATCTTAACATATTAGATAGTTAATATTAGTTGACACAAAGTCATTATTTTATATATTAAGCTATGACAATAAATAAATAAATAAATAAAATATGAAAAATTGTAAAAAGTTAATTGTGTATTAATACACATTACCTTACTATACTAAAATACTTTGGAAAATACTTTGGAAAGTTAATGGAGCGTAATTAGAAAAATAAAGTCAGGATTTGATTGAATAAATTTTTAAAATTATCCTGAAATAATATATATAGTATTATTCAATGAAAAATTAATATTTTTTATTCTCTTATTTTTAGACATTCTAAAAGGCTAAAAAGATTTAACTGAGTTCTAATGTTTGTGAGAGAAATCATTTATCGTTTATTTTACTAGACCTACTAATAAAACTAACTCTTCTAATTTTTTAGTAATGAAATCTCTTAAAGTACATTCTCTTTATATTGAATATATATAAACCTATTGAAAGTTATCTTTACTAGGATAGATGCTTTACTAGAAAGGTATCATTTTAGTTTAAAAAAGAGTGACGTTGGAGAAAGAGAAGGAATGAATAAAGATCTTAGCACAGCTACTCCCAATATCACCAAAGATCCACTATAAAATAACATAATTAGCAATCATATCCTCTTGTTTTTCTTACAAGAGGTAGTAACAAAGGGTGATTGTATTAAAAATAACCCAATTTATAAGCTTATGTCATTTATACATCATCACACCAGCTTAACAACTAATATCTCTTATAATTCTCCAAGAGTTAAAGTTCCTTGTTTCTCTATATCACTAAAAAACTAATGCATTATTTCTCCAACATCTCCCACTAAAAAGGAAGATGTCATGATGCTAAATCAACTTTTTATTATGACCCATCCAAACTAATATGTAAATCTATGTTGTTACTTAAAACAACTTTTAATTTATATGGTTTTAAGGTTAACAAAAACTTTCTTTTTTTATATTATAAGACTTTAGATGTCCTACTCATTTAGATCTCTTCTCCTTCATCAATGGACATTTCATCTCGTAAAACAAATTATAGGGAAAAATACCAACTAAAAGACTTTTTACTAATCAAAATCAAGAAGGTATTGACCATTATTGTCTTAAATGATAGTGTTTTAGGTAATAAAGCCTATAATGACCATCTAAAATAGCTCATCCAGGGATAACCTTTCCTTAGAGATCAAAGAGTCAATAAATGATAGTGCATGAGAAGTCTTAACACGGTTGTAGAAGGATATTGATCCTTTTATCAATACCAAAGATGATTAATAAAAGTATTGCAAGACTATATAGCTATTCGGTAATTTTTTAAAACTTAGAGAGAATCATTGGAAACTAAATATTCAGCTATCCAATAGACCAACCAATCCTTTAAAGATGTTTCTCTAAGATCTAGTCCTAAAAAGCCAAGATAGTTCGTATAAGAGAAGAACCAGTTCAAGTAGAAAATAAGCTTATTGAGGCTAAGGCTAAAGCTAACTTAGCCTTTTGAGAGACTAAAGTCATGGATCGTATGTGTGTGTGTGTAAAAGTTATCCAACATGACCTCCATTTTCTTCAAGTAGTAAAGACCATCAAGAAGGAAGGCTTTAAAAGATTTTGGTGGGGTTCATTCATCTTAAAAATCTTGTAGAACTAGGATCATTAGCTATTTACTAATAAAACAATGATCATGTGTTGTTGTTATTGTTGTTGTTATATATATATATATATGTTCTTTGTCTTATATTTCAATAATAATGTTCTTTTTATACATATATTAACTAATTATTTAATAGTTTGAGCTCACGTTGTAAGGATAAATAAAAATATAACCCACCTTATAAACTCAAGCTAAAGTAATTATATTTGAGATACAATCAACATAAATCCTAGAGTGATTTTATAATTTTTTTATTTCTTTTAGGATCGGTATTTTCTAGTTTATTATTCTTGTAAGAATAATATTTTCTCAAATATTGACCATTTATTGATCAATAATATAGCTCATATCGTATTTAGCTTGGTGATATATATCATCTTTTAGAACTTTGACAATAATACATGGACTCTTCTAGATAGGAGATCATTTTCCATATTTTGGATGACTAATTAAAAGTATATCCTTCCATTCTAGATCCTTTAAAAAAAAAAAGTGTTTTGATCGAAAATGTTTTTTGATATTTCGTTTATGTACTAATGGTTTATAGTTTAGGTTTATGGCATGGATGAGAAATCTAAAAAGACTATATTTTAAACTTGAAAATCACATATGATGAACATCAAAATTGACCCTAAGATAATAGTAAACACCATTATGAACTTTACTCATTTGCTTTATTGGCCTAAACTCTAGTAGTCCATTCTTATTAGGATCATTTAAGGATGTTCTTGTGTCAAAATTGAGAGATTTTCAATTTATTTTCAACATAAGATACACAATACATGGTTGAATATTTAATATATGCTTAGAATAACTATCCAAATCTAGGAAATAACCAAAATAATATTATTTGGGAAAAAATATATGAATTTGATAGAAAAATAGACCCATTATAGATAACATATATTTTTTACTTATTAAAAAAGCAAGTAGACATATAGAAAGCTTGAATCGATAATATGCACAATAAAATTTAAATAGTCATAATTTCTTATAAGAAAACTTCAATGCATGCATGGTTAAAAAACTTTAAATAATCACATTTTGAACTTGAAACAACACAAGATAAGCATTATTTTCCATGTAATAAAGCGATGTTCAGTATTGAAGTTATCTAGGCTAGTAATAAACTCCATTAATAACTTCAATCATTTGTTTTACTAACACTATCTTAAATAGTTGAATATTAATAGGACATTTGAGGACACTCTAGTGATAGAAAAAAAGACCAATAGTTTCTTCTTTTTTTTTTGGAACTGATTTAACTTAATTGATTTTTACAATTCTATCAGGGGTATTTTTGAACCAAATTGGATGTTATCTAAGTTTAAGTCCTCTTCTAATGAAATTTTAAGGGTGAACTCTCTATACTACCATTGTGTATTTAGAAAAATATTATTAGTAGAATAAAAATCCATTTTATTATGGTTCCAATGTTTAAAATTAGAAATTCAAGAAAAGGAACAAACATAGTTGAACGCCAAGCCTGCCATTAGGGATATATTTATTTATAACAAAAGAAGGAAACCTATAGGCATGCTTTTATATTTTACACCATTTATTTATCATACCTTTTAATAAATAAAAAATGTAACATTTAATTTGTTCTAATTCTCTAATATATCTCTTAGTTAAATTAATTTAATTAAAATTGACAATCATATATATCACATACAAATGATTTAAATACGAATTGGTAAAAATATCTCTACAAATCATTACAAAATATGGAAAAAAAATATTAGTCTAGAAATTTGAACCTAAGTAATCTTGGTTACATATTGAAACTATAATATCTAATACAAGTTAACATTAAATTTTTTTCACTTAAAAAGAGTATAATTGACTTAAAGGCACATTTTTATAATTTTATATTGAAACTATCACATATTGTGCTATTGATCATTAATTCTTAAAAAACAAATAGTTGATAATAGAGTACATTAAGAATTGAAAAAAAGTAAAGCTTAAAATTTATTAATAAATTGTGTAATATGAAAAGGTAAATTGATAGGTTTCCTTGTAACAAAAAGTATTTAACAATAATAGAAATACATTTTTGACTTTTTAAATGGGATGTCAAAAAATAAAACTATTAATAATCACTTCTTGTTAAAAAAAATAAAGAACAGGTGAGAACATACATATTCAAAATAAAACTTAAAAGAAAAGTTCATATATTTTCTTTTATATTTTTCAATTCTTAAAATACAAGACAAGTAATATACTTATAAGAGAAGAAAACAAAAACATTAAAGGACACTAAAAAACCCAAGTGTCATGGAAAATCAAAAGACTAAACGCAAGAGTCATGAAGTTTAAAAGATTCTAATGTGCATTCAATATATAATTATAGATTTATAACAATTTCTCTTGAATGACCATGTATTAAAAATATGTTTCATCAAAACTTTGCAAAGGAAAACTTAATGGGTAAAAAAACCTAAACGAAAGAAAAAGAGTACAACATTCTTGTGTGATTACTTAATACTTTAGAATTCATAGAAGGTTTTATATAGATACTTTAAGATCCATATTCAAATACTTTAGGATTTACAAGAATGCCAAATTGTCTCATTAAAACCTTGTAAAGAAAAACCTAATGGGAAAAAACCCAAGCGAAGGAAAACAAAGATAATTTGCATTAACTTCACTTGAAAAATACATCTCATGATATATTTTTAAGATGTTGCATTCTAATATTATGCACAAGCTTCTTGAAAGTTAAAGTTAGTAAAGACTTTGTAAATAATTATGCTAAATCATCACTTGACCTAATTTATTTGATATCAATTTTTTCCTTTTGATAAAGCTCATAAGTATAAAAGAACTTTGGTGAGATATGTTTTTTTTTTGTCTTCTTCAAACAATATTGTGGAAGTATTTTTAATGATTAACAATCCGTATTTGTTTTTTATGTGTTGGATAATTGACCTTAGCCCTATATACTCTCAACTTGCTTCATAGATTTCAATAATTTATGAATGATTTAATAAATTAGCCACTAATGTTTGTTTGACAAATCTCTAAGAAATTGCAGTACCTCCATAGGTAAATATATAACCTTTTTTGTGATCTTTCTATATAGGGATTAAAGAAATAACGTGCATCTGCATATACAATCAATTGTGAATTTAATCCATTATAAAATAACCTCATTTTAGTTGTTTCATGGAGATAACAAAGTATATGTTTGACCCCATTCCAATGTCTCTTTATAGAAGTGAAACTGTATCTTGTCAATAAATTGATTGCAAAAGATATATTTGCTCTTGTACAATTTGCAAGATAAATAATTGCTTCAATAGCACTAAGATATGTTACTTCTAGACCAAGAATTTATTCATCCTCTTCTAGCAATTACAAAGGGTCTTTCTTTGCATTAAGTGATCAAACAACCATATGTGTACTCAAAAGATGAGCATTGTCTATGTAAAAGTGCTTTGTGACCTTTTTTATATACATCAATTGATGAACAAATATTCCATTTAAAAGATGTTCAATTTGTGAACTAAAACAAAATTTTATCTTTTCGAGATCTTTCATCTCAAATTCATCTTTCAAATAGGTTGTAGTTTTTATGAGCTCATTAGGAGCATCAATAAGATTTAAATCATCAATATATATTGCAATAATAGAAAATCTAGATATTGTTTTCTTAATAAAAATGCATGGAAAATCTCATTATTCACAGATCTTTTTTTTCTAGGAGTTATTCATTAAGACGATTATATCATATTCGACCATATTACTTCAACCCATATAAAGATTTTTGTAATTTAATAGAATAAAAACTTCTTGGTTTTACATAAAAGGCTTCAAGTATTTTGAATCCTTCAGGTATTTTCACATGGATATCTTTATCTAATGATCTATATATATATTTGTTGTAACTACATTCATTACACATATATCTAGAGTTTCTGAGAATACTAAACCAATCAAAAATCTGAAAGTGATTGCATTCATAACTTGAGAATAAGTTTCCTTATAATTAATGTCAGGTTCTTGTGAGAAACCTTAGTAACAAGTTGTGCCTTATATCAAACAATTTCATTGTTCTCATTTCATATTTTAACAAAAACTCACTTATATACAACATGGATAACATATTTAGGTATGTGAACTACATGTCTAAATACTTCATGTTTTGTAAGTGAGTTTAATTGTTTTTGAATTGCTTCTTTCCACATTAACCAATCATTTCTATGTCGACATTCTTTTATAATTTGTAATTCAATTTCATCATTATTTCTGGTGATGTCAAAAGCAACCTTAAATGCAAGTACATCTTTTATGACAATTTTATTTTGATCTAAAATCTCTCTTGTGTAGTATAGTTTATAAAGATCTCATTTTTTCCAAGTACCTGGATTTTTTTAGGAGATGCCTCTTTAGGAGGATCAATATTAAGAGATGATTTTGACACAATATTTATTACTTGTTTTATAGATGAAGAATCTTCAGGAGTACCATCATCTATTTGTTGTAATTTTTGTTTTCTAGGATTTTTATCCTTAGAACCAATAGATCTTCCTCGTTTTAAGCATAGTATAAATTCATTTGTTATTATGTTGCTCTTTTTTTTTTCCTTAAGGGATTTCAATTCTAGATGGAGCATTTGCAGCTAGAATGTGGGATTTAACCATCTTTTAACTGTTACTAAAAACATCTAGTAAGTGATTTGTAATATTTTGTCAATAAATTATTTTTTGAACTTCAAGTTCACATAGATTTGTTCTTGGATCAAAATGAGATAACTTTAGGTTATTCTAAGTAATTTATAATAATGTTTCATACACTAATTTTTCTTTCCCTAATGATGGGAAACTGTTTTCATTAAAATAGCAATCTTTAAAATGTTCCTTAAAAACATCATCAGTCTAAAGTTCAAGAAATCTAATAATAGATGGAGAATCAACACCAACATAAATTCTTATTTTACATTGTGGTTCCATTTTAGTCCATTATAGGGGTACTATAGACATATATATTGCACAACTAAAAGTTAATAGATAAAATATATTTGGTGGTATACCAAAAACAAGTTGTAAAGGAGAATATTTATGATAAACACTTAGTCTAATTCTAACCAATGACGTAACATATAATATAACATATCCCAAAATAGATATAGATAATTTTGATTTCATAAGTAATGGTCTAACAATTAATTGAATGAGCTTTATAAATAATTTTACTAGATCATTTTGAGTATGCACATGAGCAACAAGATGTTCAACTTCAATTTAATAGAAGTGCAAAAATTATCAATTGTTTGAAAAGTAAACTCACCGGCAATATCCAATCAAATTTTCTTGATTGAATAATCAGGAAATTGCGCTCGTAGTCTGATAATATGTGCTATTAATCAAGCAAATGCAACATTTTGACTAGAAAGTAAATAAATATATGACCATTTACTTGATAAATTAGTCAATACCATAAAATAGATAAAAGTCCTGCATGGTGGATGAATAGGTCCATATATTCTCCTTAACTTTTTTCGAGAAAAGATGGTGATTCTTTAACAACCTTTGATAGAGATGGTTTGGTAATTAGTTTACCCTGAAAACATGTAGCGCATGTGTTTTCACTTGGTAAAACAATCTTTACGTTTTATGAAAGATGCCCATATGATTTTTTAATAATTCATATCATCATTATTGATCCTAGATATCTGAGTCGATTATATCAAAGCATAAATATTTTTGGTTTGGAACACTTTTAGTATATCACAACATTTGTTTTTAATAGATTTCATGATCATATAATAAATTCCAAAAGAGAAATCATGTAATTTTTTAATTACAAGCTTATGACCTGAAATATGTGAAATAAGATAAAGATATTCTTTTTTGTCTTCATCTATTGTTTCAATATAATAATCATTAGCGCGCGCGCGCACATATATATAAATGAGTAAATTTCTTCTAGACTCAGGTGAATATAATTCATTTTTGATACCCAGTTTTATTATTTTGTAATAAAATATTTAGCTCTTTTAGGGCCATTAATCATGTGTGTTGCACTTGATATTATAGAGATATTAGTTTTTGATTAATGTCAAATATTCAAAGTATTTCTTTTCCTTGATAATTATGTGCATGTTGTAGTGTCTGTCAGATATAAATCTCCATCTTTAAAAGTCATGCCTCTATTCAAAATATAATTAAAGTTTATTATTTAACTAAAATAAAATTGACATTGTTTTTTTTTTAAAATACACTAAGATAAATATTCTAATACAAATAAAAAATATTAATCATCCTTAAGGATTCCACCACTAAGCATGTTATTTGTTTTATCTGGGTTTTTAAATAAATCATTAACATCAAGATAAGCATTATGACCTTCAAAATCATCTTTATTAATCAAATTAGTCTTAACTACATTTTGTTCCAAAGAGGCTTGATATAAATCTGTAAAACCTTTTGGCGTGAGACAAGTGCGAGAGCAATGACCATACATACCACACCTATGACACTTATCTTTAGGTTTATGCAAATTTTCTACCCTTTTCTTGTTTGGATTCATTGTGTCTCTACTTCTGATGGTATGGTTGGGTTCCCTTTTGAAGGATTATATCTTTTTTTTTTTCTTTTTTTTCATATATATACCTTTGGTTCTTTCTGGTTTTTTACATAAAGGTTTCATTCATTTCAGGGAATGATTTAAAACTTGAGGGATGAAATTTATGATTTTTCATCAAAAACTCATTATTTTGTTCAACCACAAGAAGATATCAAATTAATCCTGAGTACCTCTTGAAATTACATTATTTATATTGTTGCTGTAAGATAATATTTGAGGTATGAAAAATAGAGAATGTTTTCTTTAATATTTGATCTTCTGTGATATTTTCACTATACAATTTCAACTATGAGATAAATTTAAAAAGAGCAGAACTATATTTAAAACCTTACAACCTCAAGTGCAACCAATCAGAATGAGTTTGAAAAAGTATGGTAAACTTTTGGTGGTCATATTTTTTCTTTAGATTCTACCACGGAACAAAATAATCTTTTATTATGAGATATTCAACTTTTAATCCTTCATGTGTATGGTGGCAAATGAAAATCATTGATTTTGTGTGACCCTACAAGGATGTGTTATTTTCTTCTTTAATGTTCTCTCCAAAATTTATAGCTTCTAGATGTTTAAGAATCCATGGCAAATAATTATTCATAGATATATCAAGAGCGATAAATTCAAGTTTCATCATATTTGGCATTATCTATATATAAAAAGGAAATAACTTATTAAATAAAATCATAAAAATATATAGAAATAACTCTTTTAAGACTGTGATTTATTTAGTTCTTTAGAAATATTAGTTCGTCAAGAATTGCATTTAATTTATTTAATTCTTCAGGAACTTACAATACTAGTTCTTCTAAAACTTTAAATCTTGATGAATTCAAAAGAAAGAAAATTTGTCAAAATAAGTAATAGAACTAACTATATTCCATAAAGTATGAACAAAAATGAAAAAAAAATATATATTGAAATTGATACAAGTCACATGACATAAGAGTTCATGTATGCCAAGATTTCAATATAAATTAATTAAAGTCATCGTGCTAATAACGTGTTAAAAAATAAAAAACAAGTAAGAACATATATATTCAAAAAAAAAATTAAAAGAGAAATTCATTGGTTTTCTTATTTATTTTTTAATTAGAACACAAGAAAAATAATCTATTTATAGGAGAAGAAAATGAGAATATTAAAAGACACTAGAAAACCCAAGTGTCATAGAAAACCAAGAGACTAAACCTAAAAATCATGAAGTTTAAAAGATTCTAATGGATATTCAATATATATAATTATAGATTTTATAACACTTCTAGAATAATTTAAAATTTCTTGATTTTAAAAGGGGGGAAATTCCTGATTAATTTTATGATGTTTCAAGAATTTTATTATGTCCTCATTAAAATAAAAAAAACCCTTTTTGAGTCATATTTTCTTCCCTATGGCCAACCCTTGCAATACATACTGGCAAAGGCGCACTGTGCAAAATGTGCCAAGTACACGAGGATTTGGAGTCATTTAGTTCTGCATAATACCTTTGCAACCATATTCACAGAAGAATCATATTTTGAGTTTAAATGAATGACTGAGATAATATAATAAACCTATAACATACAAACGCAACAGCATTGGTTTAATCGCTTGAGCACGCCTGAATTGCACCATAACGTATATATATTCATGTTATATGGCATATGAACTTCATCTGACCTTAAACATCTATCAATGGAGCATCGAGGTGTAACCATAACTGGACAGGCTGCAGACTGAGATGCTTTTGTTATGCATACAAAAGGTTACTGCATGTCATGATCTTCGATTCCGTGTAATGCATCTCAGCATTCTGGAGTGAAAATCCATGGATGAGTGGCAGAGGAAATCCCCTCATGAGGTGTAGGTTTACATATGGAATGAAGACGGTTTCGAGAAGAGCAAAAATCACTGGCTGCAATAGTTGGAAAATATATATATGAGATCAATAAACTGATAGAATTTATATCTAACTATTATCCAGAAAGGAGGACTTGCAGGTTGTTACAGCTTAATTTTTTCACAGAAGGGCACTTCAAAATAGACAGAATTTTGTGTGCACCTCTTTCCATAGCTCTGTGCAAGTAGAACTAGAATATTATGAACAAACAGAATAAACGCTTAACTATGCAGATGACAAAGCAAGAAGACACATTACAAACACTTGTGGATGTCTAAATGAGTAGATGACTAAACTAGGTTTGATCAGAGATCTCATGTATGATTTTCTAAGGTTTGAAATACTTTTCTTAAGGTTCATCTGGTTCCATTCAAATTCCATGTGATCGTAAGATATTGCGGACATAAACAACTTCATTACTGTTATTGTACCTGAAGTAGATCCATATGGACATTCCCAATTTCGCTCCACTTTAAAGACATGGTAAAGCTTTTCAACTTGAGGGTACCAGCTATTTTATTCCATAAAATTTGTGGAGAACATGAAGCATAAATTTCCTGCACCAGCAAATAGCCCTAGGATCATCATAAACAGTATATTGATAGCATCCAGCTCCAAACTCTTAAACCAAAAGAAGTAAGGCTTCTTATAAACTGGAAAAAAATGTAACTACCCAATTGCCTACTAATCATGCTTCAGGAATTAGGTTTATTCAATGTCAATAACTTCAAAAGCTAACTTGTCATTTGACCAAAGATATCATTTGGCTGATTTACCCAAGGGATGAAGAAGAAAGAAACAGGTAAAACCAACAAATCAGTGGCAATGAAAATTACAGTATAACAAATAGAAATTTCAATCAAACATACCAACGAGATGCATGCAACTGGTATCACTTTGCTATCATCCAAAACATTAACTGTCACATCTAAGTAAATGGTGACGTTAATGCCATTCTTGGCAATTTTTACTGCTGGAGAAGAAGTCGCTGAAATATTAAGACTCATGTCATGGTTTGGATATTGCAGGTAGAGTTGGGGGTAAACGTATTTCCACGCTGCAGTGTTTAGAAAAGAATGATTCAAAGAATTGTCAACTATCCAGTGCATACAACCTGCCTGATCACGGGAATCAAAAAAGAAGCGTTAGTTCAACTGCTTAAACAATATGTTACATGTCGAGCAACTATCCCGTGAAGGAGACACAACTTGCCAATTTGAAAAACCCAACATAAGGAAAAGTAACAACATCCCATGTTTCCAAGGTCAAGCATGCAAAGTAGATTGGAAACAAATAATATGAACCATTTTGGGACTTTCCGGTAGATCTAAGACACCTTTTGGCATTACTAAACACACATTTACATTCCTACCTTACATAGGATCCCAGAGAAAACGAATCTAAATGCACTCGTGTACTGTCAAAGTTCAATATCTAGCAATGCAAGAACTTACATTTAAGTATACTAATCCAGCAGTATTAAAAACATCTTCATGTAATGAAATTCCTATCATCTTAGCAGGGCAGTTGTTGAAAAGAGAACTTTTTTTTCCTTTATCGTAATTTCTGGGGACTGCAAAATCATCGGTTGCTGTGAATAAACCATTGATTTCAAGTTCAATGAAAGAATTACTCAGCACAGGGCTGTCCACAAAAGTAGCATTCAGTGCAGCAACATGATCTATTGGGATTTGTTTTGGAAGTGACTGCAATAGGGAGTCAAGTTTTACTATCTCTTCTTTGATTTTCTTGGAAATAGCGTTTTCCACTGCAGAACCTATTGACCCTTGAAAAGCATCAACTATCCTGGAAGATAAAGAGGACATAAAATTGCAGTAAGTAAATGGAATTCTGTAACTGAAGCCAACTATTTTTCCTTTTCCAAGTCTACAACAGTAAATCTGCTGCAACTCGAATGTTGGGATAAAAGTAAACTTGGCATGTAGTTCAAAAGGCCATTCTTATTTCCTGGTCATTTTATGGACGTTTAAGAATCTTCATTTCATTCAAGTAAGCTTTCCAATAAACACTCTATAATAGACTACGTATGGAAACATATTCTCAAACATGAGTGTTTATCTATTATATGCAACTGTTTTTTAAAAAAAAACATTCACCTTGAAATGATATATGCAATTCTCATGACTAAAACAAAGACAAACAACTTTTCTTCAAGGAAAAGTTGGATTACAGAGGACGGTTGCTTACCCTTGATAAAGCCAGGATGCTCCCCCATTTAATTTGATGGTAATATCTTGCACATGACATCCACAGTCCAGAAGGGACAGCTCAAGAGTTCCTCCTTGTTCTTTGAAAGCTACAGTAAGCCCCACTTCCATACCTTTGACCTTTGCTCACCAATTTCATTTTGTTGAAAGACAGTATAAAGATTATTATTTCATGATGCCAAACAAGACGACAAAAGTTTCAGAAAACTTATTCAGCATAGGACATTGCCATTAAATTAATCATCACGAAAATTGAAAACAGAGGCATCTAAGGTTGCTATGTCATTCTATATCTTCCACTTACTGACAGTGAAAACACCCCAACATTGGAGGGGAAAAGACAAGAAAAACTTTTTCCAAACAAGTTTCCGAGTGCTATGCATCATTATAGTATTCCCATCATATCAGGGATGCCATATGTGTTCTCAATCACTAGTTCCAGTTGTCTGTAGCTTCTTCTTATATCCGTCCAATTATGATGCTTGCTCTCATATAAGATATGACATTCTCACATTTTGTTGATGGCACACTAGAGAGACAGCAAGTGCTCAAGAAGAAGAGAAAGCACTTGGTTATACAGGTGGCCAATTTATCTTCATAGCATGCTGAGTAGGCTACTAGACAGAGTAATACTACTTGGAATATAAGGCCTGGGAGAAAAGGGATAGAAATGTAGAACCCCTGCTGATTTATTAAGAAGGAAGTTGCTAGAGATCATAGTAATTATACCGCAAAGTTACATTTCAAAATGGAAAAACTACATAGCCATTTTTTTTCTTATCATCTGAGTCAATTCCCTTGGAGGCTACCTTACTGTTTCCCCTGTCCCTGGCCGAACTACTTTTAACAGAAAAGGTTTACATTAAATAACCACATCTCAATAGCACCATGTGCCCTTCTCAAGCTTCATTAAATCGAAACAAGTATGACTAATTAACAGAAATAGCAAGCTGAAACTATTAAGAAGCACCCATGTTTACCAAATCCAAGAACTTGTGCTGACTTGAAAAAAAACATGTAATGGGGAAAAAGAAGACGTAAATAAATGAACTCCCGTGCCATATATATGTACCTGAACTGAAGCATCTCCACTGTCTGAAATGACAATCAACCAGGTGCTATAAGAGTAAGCCCACTTCATGCTCAAGCTGGCAGTAGCACCAGAAGCAACCAGGACTAAACCTGGGTTTCCAGTTTCAACATATGAAGAAGATATATTGACGCTATAAATTGTGATATTTGAAAGAATCATATGTACTTTGCCAATCAGTGGGATTTTGACAGACTTTTCAATATCAGGTAGTTGAAGGGGGATTATGGTGGATACTGCCTTGTTTATGAGCACGTCTTTAGCAAAGTCAACTCCCTTGTTGGATAAGAGCAGAGAGATGTATCCTTCTTCATTGGATTGAAGATCATGGGCAGCTGCAGCAGGAGCCAATACAAGACAGACAACTAAGAAGAACAAAGGGTGTGCCATGAAATTAACCGGAGGAGAGAAACACGATCAAATCGAGGCTCCGGCCATCCAAAGATTTTCACAAATGGCGATACTAGGGAAGCTCTCCAGGTGGCTAATAAATTATTTTGGCTGCTTGCGTTTTAAATGGAAGACTATGCTTTTCAATGTCTTTGCCTCTCTGAGAGTGACACGTGGCGAAAATAAATTTGAAGGGTTCAGATACTTGACACTTCATATTATCACGTGTTCTAACAACGCACACAGACATGCTCTCCCGTGCCAATTACCACGCTACCCTTTTAAAAATAAATAAATAAAAATAAGAACACTGGAATCCGGCTATGGGTGGCGAAATCTGTCCTTCAAATAGAGCACAAAAACAGTTGAAGAAAAGACCTTACGAAGAATTCATTCATCCACTTCCTTCTCTTTCATATTTTTTTTAAAAAGAAAAAAATATCCATTAAGGCTGAGCTTGTACCGCAGCCAGTAAGTGTTTTACATATTTCTTTAGTTTGATTATTTTTTTATGTCTTTCTATCATCATGTGAAAATTATTGAATTATGATTTTTATTTTAAAAATAACACTTCTAATAAATTAATCAAAATAATATATATATATATATATATATATGAATAGAAAGTGAGAGTTTTGATTGAAGTTAAGAGTTCCTTAAACTTCTCATAGTTGAATTCAAATATTATCTCCTTTTGTAATAGCATACAAGAAAGCCTAGCAATCCTAAAAAAAATATTCCATGAATCTTTGATAAAAACTTGCTTGTCTAGGAAAGGAATAAACCTTTCTCACACTTGTGGGAGGTGGTAAGAATGTACAAAATTTATCTTAGATTTGTCTACTTTTATTCCCCAAGTAGATATGATATGGCTTAAAACTATACTCTAATCTATTATAAAGTTGTAATTCTCTCTCCACTAAGCACAATGTTAATTTCTATATAGCATTTAAGAACAAATATAAAGTTAACTAAACACTTATGAATATAATCATTATAGACACTAAAATCATCTTTTAAAATCTTTATGATGTTTTTAACATAATCTAAAAAAATATTAATCATACATCATTGAAAAGTCATAGGGCATTGTAAAAGCCAAATGGCATACATTAATAAGGAAATGTTATAAAAGGGCAAATGAATGTTGTCTGCTCTTAGTACTCTGGTGAAACCATGATTTGATTATACCTTAATAACCATCAAGAAAATAATAGTAGGAATGATCTACCAACCTTTCTAGAAAAAAGAAAATCATTTTAATTCTTGACTACGATAATATCAGATCTCTTTCAAACAACTTAGAATGAGCTCGCCTATTAGTTTTTCAAAATAGGATTAATCATGTCAACATCTAGCAGTTTTAGAATTTATTTTTCTTCATAACATCCATCATAGGAGGATTAATCGACATTGATATTCTCTAGTTGGCTTTGATCCATCCTTAAGCGAAATTCAATGAACGCACATGAAAGACCAATCTCTTTTATGTTAACTATTATCTAACCAATAGTTGTTTTGTTATTTTTCAATATACATACTAGTTTTTCTCTTGTAAAGTCATAAGGTTATTTTCAATGATCACGAGCAACATGTCTCATTTAATTACATATATTTATTATGCTTGGGAATAAGTTTAAATACCAAGGTAGTGGCTTATATCATATAAGTTAAGAGTTTCTTACTATATAAAGGAAAAGAAATGAAAGAAGCATTACACCTATTTGAAGATTTTGGTAAAGAGTCCTCTATATTTTTATAAAATTACATATACCTTCTTGTATTTTTTGAAATCTCCAAACCAAGGCTTTTACTTATGACGACCTCTAAAACATCCTTTCTACTTAACTTAAAGAATTGTTGTACTAAATAATAAAGTATATCAATTAAAATAAACAAAGTAAATCACTTGGGTGTTTTATTGCCTCAAAGATATTAAAGTATATAACTATGTCATTAAACTCCATTGCCATCATGAACATTTATCTTAATTCAAGAAATCTTTATAAATGGCCCCCATAATAGTAATAGTGTCAACCTAGAAGATGAGTCATCCTTCATATCAAGAATATACAAATTAGATAGAAAGATTGAGTCATTCACATGCACTAAAATATTTTTCAAAACTTTTTTGAATATGTATTAAATCAATCAAAAAGTTAAACAACTACACCAGTTTCTTTAAGTGAACCAAAAGTTTGAAAAACACAAATGGAATAACGCATGACATTAATAGATACTCCAAAATCTACCTTAGATTTTTCAAACCTAATGTTGTTGATTGTAAATGGTATTGTGAAAATTTTTGGATCTTTAAATTTTTAAAAAAAAGCTTCGTTTGTAAAATAGCAGATGCCTCCCCCCCTACTCTTATCATCTCATCATTTTTCAGCTTATGTTTGGTGGTGTACAATTACTTGAAGAGCTTTGTATAAAATGGTACTTGTTTATGGCATCTAAAAATGGTATATTGACTTGAACTTTGTTGAAGGTTTTCAAAATATCGTTTTTATTTCCTTCTTATTAGACTCTACAAATCCATTTGGAAAAGGTAAAGAAAAAACATTAGTAGACATAGAGACTTTAGAAATTAATTTAGGCACTAAATAACCCTTAATGGTAAAGTTTACTCTTATTATGGTTAGACTTTAATCTTTCTCAAAAGCCAAGCCAAGCCTTCTAGTTGTTTTGTCTTATTTTTAATTCCCCCCACCCTCTTCGGTGTTTTTGATAAGTCTTTAAATTGTTTCCTACTATTTAAAGTCACAACACTGGCATTTTCTCTTAAACTGATCACAATTTAGGATGGAAGCATACTGAATCTTTGTGCTTCCAATATGCCTATGGTACTAGCTAGCTAATTGGCTCACTTGATTCTCTAAATTATTCATATGTATCCTTGCTTCATGTTGAAACCATAAAGATTTAATTGTATCTTCTAAAGGTATACCTTAGATTTAAGGGATGAATTGTGGTTATGATTAATTGAAACTTAATGGACAATTGAAGTTAGCATTAAGCATAAATTGTTGATGATTTCCTGAGTAATCAAAATTAAGATAATCTCTTCATCTAACATTATTAATGTTAAAGAAAGGATCATATTTTTTTTCTTTGTAACACATATTGCCCTTAAAACCCTCTTAAAGCATTGGCATGCTTTAAATTAATCTCATGTGAAGATGGCATATATTGTTTGGTTGACTTATCACATTCTTGATTGCTTAATATAATATATGGTCATTTGTTTGACTATAATTATAAGGTTAGCAAGTTGCTACTCAATATTAGATGTAACACCTACCTCGTGCACTTTTCTCAGTGGTAATTTTGATTGGATGAAAAACTATTATGAATTAGAAATTATATTATCTATCAAAGTCTTTGTTATTATAGGGGTTTTGTTCACTAAAGCCCCTCCACTTTCATCGTCTATCATGCTCATTTTCATTTATACAAGGCCTTCATAAAAACATTAAATTAGGAGTTGCTCATAGATTTAGTGATGAGGGCACTTCTTAAATCGTTCCCAATACTTATACAAACTATCTCGATTATGCTGTTCAATGCCATAAATCTCTTTTCAAATATTTGTGGCTTTAGATATAGAGGAAGGGTTTATTTATCTCATTTCATATGGTAAATAGTGTCGAATAGTAGATTATAAAGCCTTGCATTGTCCGCTAAGCAAAATGAAAAAGCTCTCAACTTTACTTACACTTTAGAGATTCTTGTTGGTTTCAAGATTAAACAAATAATATAAAACTCTTTAAAATGCTTATTTGGGTCTTCACCTGCAAAACTATAAAAAGTTAGTAAGAGATTAATCATTATTGATTTAATTTCAAAAACAACTTCAAGTTGAAGGTCTAAAATGCAAATAAGTTGCTGGTTGGAAGTAGGTGTTGCCAACTCTTTGAGAGTTTGGATGTTTTTTTACCATTTCTTCCTTTTTTGCTTAGTTGGTTGACTAGGTTAGAGGGCAGTATATAATGCTTGTTGAAATTGGATTATGAAGGTTGAAAAGATGTAAATTGCTCGTTTGATCTATGAGTATATGATGTAAATTCCAAGATTTTTTAAAACCATTGATCTATCTCTTTTCCAACAAGTTGAAACATTAAATAAATATATGAATAAAATAAAAGAAAAAAATAGAAAACTAGAGAAAATAACATATACCAAATTAATTAGAAAAAACAATCACCAACAACAATGTCAAAAATTATGTTTTAAAAGGTGTATAAATTAAATCCATACACTAAATAACATTGTTATTTGGTCTATTATTCAGTAAGGTCCATTTCTATAGAATTGTTTTTTTCAAATTACAAATTGTAGACCCAAACTACCAAGGCAACAACCTCTTTCTTAAACACCTTGTATTATTGTAAACAAATGCCTAAAATCTATTATATAGAATAATCTTTGAAATTCCAAGGTAATTAGTAGTGAATCTTGCACCTGAGGAGCATATCTCTAACTATAAGAGTGGATTAAACATCTATCATTGATATGAAGTACCTTAACCAAAAACTTAGTTGATTAAAAGGCTTTTCACTACAATTTTGTTCGTACATAAAGGTTAGATAAAGACTCAATCATATTAAGCAAAGATGTGCAGGAAAAGCACCTGGACTTATTTCTAATCACATGTAAGATGAGCAAAGCATTGGTAAATTCTATTACAGCTTCAGTAGGGAGAACCCAACTAAAATAGCAAATAGAAAGTTAGTAACAATTGCTAATCTCATTATCTATCCAATTTTAATAGAACACATAAGCAAGGTTCGACTAAGCATTTCCCTTGACATGATAAAGTAAGAGAACTTGCCTAAAGAAAACATTTAGAGTTGTCTAAGAAGTTATCATATGACCAGTAAAGAAAATGAAACTAAAAAATATATCTAAATTTAATGAAATCAACTTAAACTTTATAGACACTCTAAAATCACCTTAATCTAGTTGCACATAAAATTTAGGTGGATTTGAAATTGATTTGATATATAAGAAAAATAAAAATAAAAGTTTAAAAATCTAAAAATTATAAAAAGTTTTAACAAAGTTTAAAAAACTATGATAAACATGGTTAAGATGTTTCTTTTTATATCTAACAATCCTAAAATAATCACTGGTATAATTATCTTAATCTTTCCTTACTTTGTTATTAAGTAAAATAAACTCTTTACTTATTTTCTTCTCATTAAACAACTTAGAAAAAGCTCTCTTAATTAATTAGGTGTGTGTTTGAATGGGAGGTAACTTATTTTTTTTTAGTAAAACACATGTTTTTTTAGTTTTTGGAGGTGTGGTTTGTACTTAAAGATATTATACTTTTGATAATAAGAGATTTAATGAAATAGATAAATCAAGAAAGTTGTAAGTTGGATCAACAAATAAAATCACAAGCTTGGTTTATTAGTGTTAAATTATATTCTATTTGTAATCAATTAAAAATATGTGATAATGTATGATTACAATTTGCAAATTTGCTTATCATTATTAACAAAATAATCAAAATCAATTATTTCTCAGCCTTAAGAGATTAAATATCAAATTTATAAGTAAAACTAGCAAAAAGAAAACAAGAAAAAAAGAAAAAGATGAAACTCTACTATAATGGTTAAATCTCCTTTATTTTTTCTTTTGCTCTCGTGTTGTGTTTGTCTTGATTTTTAAACATATTTCCATTTTCTTCAAATGATTTGATGGAGCTGATTTTCATAGAGATTTGAGATTCTAAACACTTACATGAGAACTTCCCCCAAAAATACTATTTAGTTAGCTTAATAGATACTTTTATGTCTAAGCACTTACATGAGAACTTCCCTCAAAGATACTATTTAGTTAGCTTAATAGATACTTTTATGGATTGATAAGATCTATTTAAATTTAAAAGGAGGATTGATCACATCAGACTAAGATAACAACTTAAAATAGTAATAACAAAAAATTTAACCGTTAGATCAAACTTAGATTCTTACATGAAATTCTAAAGGTTATTTGCCTCATAGTTATCAAACCCGACTCAGGGGTTGACCCGAACAAAGAGTTGGGTTCCGAGTTGTACAGGTTGACCTGTATCAACTCAAAAAAATATATATATATTTGAAGTTTTAATATTTCATATGAAAAAAATAAAAAATAATTCATGTAAATATAGGCTATAAATGTTATAAATAAAGAAGTTTAAAAGATTATTTTAAAAGGTTTTTTTTATCTCACATTGAAAAGATACTATGTTAGTATGTTATTTTTTTAAGTTGAAGTATTTAAACCAAAAAGATTTTTAATCTCACATTAAAAAACATAACTTTTTTTCTTATGAACATAGAGTATATATATTAAAGGGCTTTAAATCTCACATTGAAAAAATAGAACATTTTTATAATATTTATATAGTAAACTTTAAAAATAGTTAATAACCAAAATATATATATATATATATATATATATATATATATAAAAAAGGAAAAAAAAAGTTTCAATTAAGTTTTGTCAAGTCACCCGGATTTTTCCAAGTTTTTGTCCATTCGTTTTTTATCTTAACCAAATCAGTCTAATTATCAAATCAATCAAGTCCCAAATCAATCAAGTTCCAAATTAACCCATCAAACTGATCCAAGTTTAATAAATATGATTCACATATAAAAAAAAAAACTTATAAGTGCTATAAAATATTTATTCCGCCAACTCTTAAAACAACCAATTACGTATCTATTATACTGCCAACTCGCAATATCAAAACTGCCAACTCGCAATATCAAATCAACCCCATGTTGAGTCTTATAAATATGTTATTAATAGCCTTCCAAATAAAGCCAAATCCCGCATTCATCAGTGGACTGTCTTGAATTGATATTAACTAATAGATCTGAAACTTGTTAGAAAACATAAATACAACATTTGGTACCAAGATGGTTTACATTTTATAGCTACCACTAGAATATTAACTTTCATCTGCAAGTCAAATTAATTTTTTTAATATGAAAAATTATTTAAGCATGGTTAATATAATAATAATAATAATAATAATAAATTTAATATATATATATATATATTGGATGGTATTTTATTTTAAATATTGATACAACGACATATTATAATGTATTTTTTTTAATATTGAAACGATAATATATTGGATCGATCCAAATTATTCTATTAAATTTTTGACCCCGGTCATAAAACCATAATAAACCTATAGAAAGCAAATCGTAATAAATTATAAAATTCAATTCCTAATCAATCTAATGTTGAATGATAAAATTGAAAAAAAAAATATTTAATTAAAAAAACTATTCGGGTCAATATATCTAACCAGCAATCCAGGTCATGAAATCAAGATAACTCATATAAAGCAAATCAGAAAAATTATGAAGCCCAATTTTCACCTAACTCAATACTGAAAGATGAAGAAAAAAAAAAAACACTTAAGTCATCTTGAGCTAATGTGTTAAACATGTGACCTAGATCATGAGATTTAGATAAGTTTATAGAAAATAAAATATTACAAAGCTCAATCTTTAATAGATTCAATGTTGAAGGTTAAAATAAAATCAAATCAATGAGACCAGGAAAACTCCACATAAAGAAAATTAAAAAAAATAATTACAAAGTGCAACTCACAGACAACCTAACATTAAATGATAAAATTAAAAATATATATATTTAATTAAAAAGGAACCTAAAACAAATTAATCGAGTCAACCTAAGTTAACCTGTCAAATTCACGACTTAAATTATGAGAACGATGATAACCATATGAAAAGTGAATCGAAAAAAATATTATAAAACCCAATTAAAAAATATTAAATTAAAAAAAAAACTTAAAAATAAACAGAGTCATCCCAAATTAACCTGTCAAACCCACAACTTAAATCATAAATCAGGATAACCTTATAAAAAGAAAAGAAAAAGAAAAAAACTTGAAGTTAAATTCCTAACTAACCAATGTTAAAGAATGAAAAAAAAATCAATTAGAAAAAACAACCAAAAAAATAAATTAAGTTAACCTAGGTTAACTTGTAAAAGTTACTTTATGGATCATGAAATCAAAATAAATTCATCCTGTAATTGGTCTATACTTTTAATGATATAATATTAAAGATTAAAATTAAAAACAAAAATTCATGAGTATGATATGATATATAACCTAACAAATAAAAAAATTATGAAGTATAAAATTAAAATTGAAAAAAAAAAAAGACTGTGTTGGTAAAAAATAAAATTGAAAAAGAAAACATAAAAAAAGGGATGAAATTAAGTGGAAAAAAAAAGGCATTATTCCAAGAAATACCATTTTACAGATACAGCTACAATAATTTGACCTCACACCCTTTTATTTATTAATTAATTGATATATATAAGAGGAAAACTATTGGCATTCTTTGATTTGTCACAATAAATAAATCCACAAACTAGAGATTTAGCCTAGTGATGCTAAAATCCTCGATCTTCCATGTTAGCAGGAGCATAGGACAGCTAAAAAGAAAACACACGATAGAAAATACTCAAAATTTTATTGTCCGAAAAAAGACAAAACAAAAACATATTAGAGAGTAGCTTTCTTTGCTTCCTTCTCCCCAGACCCAATTTTTTGCCATCATCCTCCCACAAGCACTCCAAGTGGAGCAACCTAATTTTACAAGACCCCACTGCCTGTCCTAAATAAATGATGTGGGTCCCATATTCCATGACCCAATCGCACATAGCGTAAGACATCACTAATATTGCACAGAAACATCAAAAAATGGTGACAGAGGATGCGAGAATGATCCAAACATATAAAAGAGCAAAAGGCACTACTCTTGCTAATCATTTCAAGAGTTGATCATTGGGTAACCTTACCACCGTGTGAGAGAATTCTTGTCCGAACCACCATAAATTTTCTTCTCCGTCCGTTCACTTGTCCACATGATAAAACTTCAAGTAATCAAATATCATAAGAAGTAATCAGGTGCTGGTTTTTTTGCAGGTGCACCTCTTGATTCCTGCATCCATGTCAACTTTTCAGTGCACAGCACATAATATACAACTAGAATGACAATGCACAGAGGCAGCACGCAAAAACACCTTTCATGTTTCCTTCAACATTTCTAAAACTTGCAACACTTTATCCCAATCCTTTTCAAAGATAATTATATTGAATTGAAAGTGTCCATTTAGCTAATAAGCATATGTATTTTTGGTTAATAATTCTTCTAGCATAAAGGCGATTTTTCCTGAATTGGGTTTGTGGGCCAATTATCCAAGATGTACCCAGACAATTTATATTGCATAAACCTGCTATAGCTCACGCTATAGATGATCAAATACCAAAGCCATTTGTTTTTAAAATGTTTTGTGATCACTTTCTGGAGATTGTTAGTACGAACCGGTGGAGCAGCATCAAACACACGAAACTGCTTGTTAAGATTCTCATCCAGCTCAAGGATTGCAGCAACATTACCGCATCTGCAACAGATTCAAAGTGAGAAAAAACCATTACCATTGAACAAATAAAAGGGAGAATCTTATATGCTAATTTACCTGTAACAGTAGTTTGGAGCTGACCAGACAGTGACTATTTGGTTCCTGAACATCCACTTATACCCTTCCATCACCAACTGATGAGCACGACATATGTAATCAATATTGTTAGAGTGGTTGAAAGAAGTGACCACACTACCACCAAATAGAAAACCAGCACCACGTGGACTCAACCCCCAACCATCAACAATATCTTCAGGATCTGACCAGAGAAGATCACACATAGCACCATCATGAGGTACTTCTTGCTTCCTATCAATTGTTCGAATCTGGAAAATGGGTTGTGTTAGCAGTTATTTACACAAATCTTCAATGAGGAGAAGAAAAGCAAGCTGGATGGATTCATCAACCTGATCCAATGTTGATATAGCAGGAGAGAGACCACCATGAACACTAAAAACCTTATTCTCAATGAGAGCTGACAGACTGATAAACCAACATCACAATTAGAACTGAAATATTTTGATGGAAGCATCTTAAATGGGGAGAAAAGGAATGACAAATAACAGATGCTTAAGTTGATTTTTTATGGTCCATGGAAGTTATAGTGATATGGCAAGCAAACATATAAACAAAAACTTTTCAATGGCAAACTTCACTTTCTGTCAGTAAGGCAAATATTCCTAATTCCCATATTGAATCACATCAAAGGAAAAATCTATCATTCTGACATGATACTGAACCATCAAAAAGAGGAAGCTTAAATACTTTCTTCCAGTCATACTGAAATATAAGCAGTCAAACCAGGGCACCCATTAGAAGGAAGACACCCATCAAGACCTAGATACATCATTACTGTGTTACAGAGGGACACAAGGCAATCTAAAGTCTGATAAAAATAGTATGTACCTAACCAGTCAAGTACCAGATAATTCTCAGTTTGCTATGATACAACACTGGACAGTTGAAAAGAAAAAAGTTTTAATGCTTTATTCCAATCCTACCATAAGATAAGCACATTCAGATCAGGGCTCAGACTGGTAAGAAGATAGCAATTAAGTCTTAAAATCATGGTGACTGGGTTAAAAACAAACACAAGGTAAATTAATGCGTAATAAAAATTGTGTGCAAGTGACTTGTCGATAATTCCCAATGCCATCTGATTGTCAACAGTATCCAATAAAAATTGACTACAGATGTCTGACTAGGCACAAAAGAAGCAGTACAGAATGGATTTTGCCAACATCATAAAATTTATAGCTTTCACGCACTTGCAACCCTCTTTCAATAACTACCTTTGCATCACATGACAGTCAATTGGATGATGAACATTATGAGCACCCATGATTAGATGGCAGACTGTGCAATCATCAGTTGGACATCCAGTTAACCATCCCATAAAAAATCAGCTGTAACTCCATAATTATTAGATTTTATAGCATCCAACCCAGCTAACTTAGATGTGCCTCCCCTCTCTCTCTCCCCCTCCTTCCCCCTACCCTGACCCCCCTCATTTTTTGGATAACTGTTTTCTCTAATTTATTAGCATACCTCATGTAATCAAATATATCGGTGCAATATCTCCAAACATTCACTGAGCCATATTTACGCAAACACTCATCATAAAATCCATACACCTGTGAAGAAAGTACTGATGTCAAAATCTATACCAAATGGAAGTTCAACACCAATAATCATAAGAGATCTAACCTGTGTTATCTGACGGCTCTCATGATTCCCTCTAATGAGTGTTATCCGATCTGGATATCTCACCTGATGATACAAAGTTATTAGCTAAAAAGAGAGATGATAAGACAATTGGTGGACATTTATTACTCGATGAACAGAAAAAATCACATTGCCAAGCCAAATTTGACAACGTAAGCTTGAATTCAGGCTGACCCCTGAAGCAATTTTAAGGCAACTTGACAAAAGATATCATAGTACATGACAATGGTATAAAAATAGAAAGACCTCAAAAAGATCATCAGGCGATTATGTTTGCTTATTATTGACCTCTGGCTTCAAGCTTTTAGTAGATCAATGAATTTGGCTAGCTTCATTTTTTACTAGTAAGGTCTTTGTATGTCTGTGGCATTGATGTCAAATTTTGTACCACCAGGGCTTTTTAAGTCCAAAATTACACATAATTTCCCATCTCTTAATGCATTACATCCCTAGTCCATTTAGTACAGAACTTTCTTATACTGCTCCTGCAACTACAGAATGTCAAAATGCCATTTACTAAATCGATTGTCTATTGTTCCGGAAGCTTTTTAACAGCCATTGTCAATTTTCATTTCCATTGTGCTCTCCTCAAATTAATTTACAAAGGGATTTCACCTCCTGAAAAGCCAGCAAAATTGAAGATAGCACTTACCACAGTCACTATCTTGCTAAAATGGGTTTTAAGTTAAATTTTTGAATAAGGAATTCTCAGGTGGCAGAAATGAACCAAATTCTTAGACCAACTACCAATTATGCAATGATTATTATGCCAATTACATTGTAAACATGATCTGTCGGATGGTGCACAAACCTCGCACCAGCATCAAATGTAACATTCCCATGAACTGTAATTATGGTCCACCAAGCAGAGGTTAAAAATAATTACCCCCAGACACAGTGATATCACTGAAAAAAAAACATAATATGAATTGATTTTAATTTTTATTACAATCTATCCTGAAACTACCCCTAGAAAGAGACATGCCATGGAAGCTGCTTTAATGACATCTGACCATGAAACTTTTCAAAGAGAATGTCAGAGTGTTTAAAATTAGAAAAAATTAGTTAAGAAATGTTTAAATATCAGTAGATAGGAAGTAGAAGAACATCCATAGAACCTCCATAATAATAAAAGCATACATATCTAGACAAAGTTACCTTAAACTCCAAGAGATAATAATATGTACCTTAAGGGCTAAAAGAAGCAGAAATGTCTCAACAGAGTAAAATCCTCTATCAACAAAATCTCCAAGAAACAAGTAACTAGTCTTCGGGCAATCCCCTCCCACCTTGAAAAGCTCTTTCATGTCATAAAACTGTCCATGGATATCTCCACATATCTACGCACAATAAAAATTGAATTGTCTTAGTACAAAGATTCAAAACCTCAAACAACATTGGTATACAGAAGAAACACTTCCAAGTAGTCCTGTTTAGACCATTCTACATAGATACAGACTCAAAGGATTATTGTTTGAAACAAAGAAATTATGCATGTGAAGAAGATTGTCATTTTTAAGAGGAAATAATAATATCACAAAACAACATACCACTAAATTCTCAGATGAAGTAGGCAATGAAACAGTAATATACAATGGGGTGAAAACTTATTTCCTAGTGATGATCTGAAATTTTATTACCCCCACACAATCAGAGGCAAAACTTTCACTGAATAATATCCTTCAAAACACACAGCATAAGAGACCACTAGGATTTTTAAATAACCCAGGCATAACGATCATAAGATGCACTTCTTGATTTTTCCTCGTTTTAAGAAAAAGATATTTGAAGCATAAAATTCATGGCTACAGTATGAAGTAGGAACTGCCATATTTGTGTTTGGAAACAAGATGACATTCATTCTCATTCAATATTAACTTTAACAAAGCAAGATAAAGAAGTAAAAGAAAGTCTTACTAGATGCATCTGGAACTAAATCCAATGTTTGGCTTACCCAAATTATGACAACATTCTGAACCTAAACTAAACCTAAGACAACTGAATGGCCAACCTACTGTGTACATTGGTAATACCAAAGATCATTCTAACCCAAAGGTTCCTTGTTCAACATCATCTTCTGCTGTTGTGCAGGAGCGGCTACCTCAGACAGAATCTCGACGAGGAAAATCAAAATTTAATTAATTGGCTTAGAATGATTAAAACCTCAACACATCTCCTATTTCATATGCCAAAAGAAAAGGGGGCATTTAACTACTCCATGATAACAGATTCCATACTAACAGGGTTCTAGCCTCATACCTATTAAGAATAAACAGGACTGCGCATTTTATCTTAAATCAAATGTATAAGTATACTCAACAGAGGAAACTCATAGCAAACTAATAATAGATTTCTTATGGGAGGAAAAGACTTTTCAAATACATATCAAACCAGAAAGAAATCTCAAAATAAAAACTAGAAACTTTCATGATTGGAGTGTCTAATCTTAAAACAGGAAAAAAAAAAAAAAACCTAAATTCTAATTTTGAATTCAATTTTGCAATAATTAAAGACTAGTAAATTTAGGAGTAATAATACAGGCAGAACAACTAATGATACTAAAGCTGTAGAATATTATTCTCGTCAGAAATTAAAATAAAAAATTCAGTAAGAAAGTAACAATAGCAGCAGCCTTTCATCTCATATACAGCAAGAGCAAGTCATTAAAAAAAAGAGAGAAGTACGGTGACGGGAGCATCGACGCGTTGAACGTTGCTCTCTTCGACGAGGATTTCCATAGCTTTGAGGCAAAGAGCTTTCACTTCCGATTCCTTCAGGGGCTCGCACCTCTTCAGTTGCTCTATTTGTCTGTCGAGGTCTGACATCTCTTTTTTCTCTCAAATTCCCCCACCTCCCCTTTTTATTTCTCCAAATTTCCCTCTCCCTCCATCTCTGCATCTACAACAGAGACAACACCTTGATTTTCTTCACTGATGCTATGATATATTATTACTATTATCATTTATAATTCAATTAATTATTTGTCCCGCGACACGCCACGGACCAGGAAAAATAAATTACTTACCAAAAATTATATTTAGATATTAATAATGCATTTTTTTAAAAAAAAACTAATCATTAAGCACGAATATTTTTATTTAATATTAAAATAGAAACATGATATATTTTTATTTAATATTAAAATTGAAAATATTAGATCTACCTTAATTAATATAGGCTACTTTATAAAATTTACGATGATAATCTTAAAAAAATAAATATTAAAGTTTAATTTATAATTAATTAATATTAAAAAATAAAATTAAAAAAAATAACATTTAATTAAAAAAAAACTTAAGTGAACTTGAGTTAACTAAAAAAACTCGTAAAGTAAATCATGCATGTTATTTGATTCTAAAAGTATTTCAGTTTTAAGAATTATTTTTCATTTAATTATATAACAATAAAATGCATGAAAAAAATTTTAAATGAAACATTATTTTTAAAAGGAAAAAAAAACTATGATAATTCTACCGAAATAGCAAAAATAAATCAATGATAATAAATTGTGAAATTATAAAAAAAAATTAAGTTTTGAGTTAAATAAAAAAATAAATCATTCGATAATAAAAAAGTATTAATACATGGGTTTTATAATAATATAGATAAAAAGAAAACCTCAGCCATTAGAGATTTCTCAAAAAAAAATCAGTTGTTAACTTGATAAAGAGATGATTAATTGATAACATAAGCTCATCTCCTACGATATTCTCAATATAATTTCCCTTCACATCTACCTCATATCATGGAAGCAAGAAGATAAAATCGTTCATGACTCTAGATTATGGTAGAGATTTAGCGACATTAAGAATAGTTAATGTTTATATATGTATTCCTTCATTCTCCTTATTCATTGTTATTATCCTTTTAACTATAAAAATACCACTTTAGCAAGGCATTTTCCCTAGCAACATCTATTAATGGGGTGGATAAACCTTTAACAAGAAAAGCACGAACCTTGAGAGGTTTTATTGTTGAAAATTTAGGAGAACTAGTTATAGTAGTGGGAGTTGAAGGATTTCTCTCACTAGTATTGAAACTTAATTTGATGTTTCTAAGAAAACTAATAATAGAAAATAACATTAATTTGATAACCTCAACACTCATAACTTCAGAAGCCACTATATGAAAAATGATTGACATTCTTTATGAAGAAAAGGTCCTTAGTCAAGCCCAACTTTTATAACATATCTATGTTGTCATCTATATACATAGGAGTAAAGGAAAAGGTATAACAAAAGTAAGAGGTTGCCAAATAACAAAAAAATAAGGTAAGTTAAAATGTTAAATAACTTATTAAAAGTTTATGAATTTGATAATATATAATACCCTAGGCCTACTTTTCAACTTGATAATAAAGGTTTCATCTTCACTATATTCCTCTAGTGCAAAAAAATTTTAGAGTTTTTTTAGGGTCGTTTATTGTTTTGAGAACTTAAGGTAGTTTGAAAAGCTATGCATAAGAAAGTGTTGTAAGAATATACCAAATCAGAAATTATAATCAAGATTATTGAAATATATTGTTCTTACTTTATACTTTTCGAGTTAGCCTCTTGTTTGGCCCTCTAACCAAATCGTCAAAGGCTTTCCTCTTAGTGCTTTTACCAAAACACTTCTTGTTAAGTAAGAATATCTCTATCATTTCTTCTAATATAATGGAGTAAAAAGGTTTCATATTTTTCTTGTAAAAATAATAAAACCCTAATGATAGCTCACGGTAGGGGAGAAATCTTGTATATTGAAGTAGGTGAAGTGGTGTTAAATTATCTCAGTAACTTCTTCCACTCATTCTAGGTTGTCAGAAGTTGACTTAGTCTTGTTCATAGTATAATGCATTAGGAAGTGAATGCCTTAGATAAATCCCAATTATATTTCTATAGAATAAGAATTATATGGCTCATAAGAACAATAGTTGTTCTTTTACATTGGATTAATCACCAGCCTAAAGTGTAGATACTTGTATGCAAATATATGTTTTTAAACTTTAATGTTTTTGTTTATTTATTAGAACATGGCCTTTAGTATTTTAGAAGGAACACCCATAAAGATCTTATCCTTAATAAGACAAGAAGGGACATCAAAACATTAGTAAAATAAGAGTTTTTAAAATAAGCTTGGAGTAAACCATTTTATATCTTAATGTATTGATAGCTTGAAAAAGATGGAGCACTTATCAATAGGACTTATCAAAAGCTCCTTACCTAATAGATATAAGCGTTCATTTAAGATTAGGTCATGCCATTCAAAATGATAGTTTATATCCTATATTTGAAAAAGAAAATGTTGTCACATTTAAACTAAAACAAGGAAAGAGCGGTTAATAACTCTTTGTTAGGTTTGATGATGATTCTAGATAGCTTGATAACATCAAATTTTTAACTTTCATTGTTCACTAAAGCTTTCTTGCATCCTACCAAACCATTTGATACAATTGCCAAGGGCAATGCTTGGCCATATTTTGGTTGGCTTGATTTATATATTGAGATTTACATGGTCATTGTAAAAGAGAATCTTTTTTTTCTCAATGTATAGAGTAAAGTGGTAGTCTTTAACTCCATGTAACATTTTTTTTTTATATAGAAAACAAGCCAAGACAATCTCCATTCATACCTCCTAGTGTAGCAATAATGATAGACCAATTGATGTTGGGTAAGCAAACTATGAGATTTTTATAAGAAGAGACAATAATGGGTTTTGATGAAGCGAAACTTGAAGTTGTCATTCATGTTTCTAACAAGAAGAAAATTTCTCAGGGTTCTTGATTGAATCTTTGAATAAAAAATCTCAAGATTCTTAGAGACTTTAGGGATTTTTATGTAAAAGAAACATAAACACCGTTTCTAAAATCTAGAGAATGTACTATTTTTAAATTAAAAAGATTGGCTAAATCATTTGACATGTTATGTATCTTTTAAAACATCATTGACTAATTTTAGGTGTATATAATTATTTTCCACATTATTCTTAATGTGGTGGAGTTAACATTTGAGAAATAAAATAATATAGGGGTATCATTTACATCTAAAATAAAATTACATCCATCCAACATAGAGAGCACTAATTATTCACCATAAAAAAAAGAAAGAAAGTTGAAATCGATCATGAATAAAAAGAATCCACCGAATTAGAAGTGTCATTGATTGACCAGGAATGTTGAAGGAGCAGTTGACCAATTAACTAAATGACTAAATGAACAAAAGTCATAATTGATAAAAACAAATGATTGGCCAATAGAGTTTAAATACGGTAAAGTCATGCAATCTTATTGGGAGTGGGAATCTTTAATAGAATAACTAAAAAAAAAAATAAAGAATAAATTATGATTCATGTATGTGTCACTAGAAGAGAAATTTATTTTGTATTAAGATTAAATATGTAACATTCCCAATTATTACCAAGAAGATTTACAAGCAAAAATATTTTTTATATATAAACAAATGCATACTTAAAATCTCACCAAAATTTTTAATGAAATTTCAGCAAAGTTTCCTTTATAACAAGAGATCCCAAGTTATTGACTAAACTTGTTTCATATTCCAACACAATTTTCTTTACCTGATCCAATTATCCTGGATAATTCCCGTCATCAACCAATATTTCTCAAATAACTTCATCCATACAAATATATTTAGCAATTATATACATATATTTACAGAGTACCATGATTTCATTTCATATTCTTAAAAAACTAATATTACTAGATAATTACAATACACAAAATATGAGCATTTATTTTTGCATTACAAGCAAAATAATATTATAGTTCGAAATGCATATTCTAGATCTAGGCTATATAATCAAAAGATGCAGAAGTAATTTACTCTTGGCATGAATGTGATGACCCTAAAAAGAATACAACATATGATATGTTAATTATGAATAATCAATTAAATAATTTAATAAAATTGGGTTACATTTAAATTCTTCCTTATCCATTCTCTTTTATATTAAAATAATCTAAAAAAGTAATTTTAAAAATAATAATTAATGTCGATATCAATAAATTCTATTGATATTATTAGTCTTCTAATTCCTGGAACAACTAATCAAATATCAATTAATATCGATATTAATAAACTCTATTGAAATCATTAGACTCTCAATTCCAGTAATGATTAATCAAGTTTCAATTAATGTCGATATCAATAAACTCTATCGAAATCATTAGTTTTCTAATTTAATGAATGACTAATCAAGTTCTTCCTTTCCATTTAACCTACTTGGCCGAACCTATGGTCAATAACAAAGGCAAAAAAAATTTTTTTTTTCATTTTACCTCAATTTTGATACTATGTTTATGGACTTTAATAATCATGTTCCAAGCATTAAACAAGTCATTAAGTCAGTCAATTCCCTTAATTCAATATTCTATAATGTAAAACAATACTTAATCCAATAAAACTCATGCTAAAACTTTAAATTAAGTTTTGGTTAAGGTTCTTTATCTCTTAACCACAATTTCTTATAAAAGATTTGGTAAGAAAACAAGTTTTTCCCTTCACTTCTCTTTTCTTCTTCAAACCGCCCCCTTAAGCATCCATTTCCATGGTTTTCCCTTCAATTTCCTTGCTAAAATACCTTGTAACTCCTCTTCGATCTTTTATTTCAAGTATTTGCTTGGAATTTTTAAAGAAAATTGAAGAATTTTGGCAAGATCTCCCCCCTCCTTCTCCTTCTCAATTGGTTGGCCACTCATGGCTTCTTTTAGAAGCCAATAGTGTATTTATATCCCTCTATGTACTATAATATACCATTATGCCATTTTCTTTTTAAGTTTCTATTGTCTTTTCTTTAACTGATTATCTCATCTCATTGACATTCTAAAAATAAATCATGTTTAGGGTTTTGAATCCTTGAAACTCTTTTTTTAAATTAATTATCACTATATTTTATTATCATTTTATTTTATCAAGGGTTTATAAAATAAACCATTTTATTTCATATCAATATATGTATAAAATTATATTTACTTATGAAAATATAATTCAAACCATATAATAATGAAATAGGGTCACATACTAATATAATTGATAGTCGAACTCACATGTTTAATTTCAACAATTTATCTTTTCTTTTAAAGGGCTTTATTTACAACTTTTCATTTTTATTCTTCTTATTGCTTTCATCAATTTTTATGCATTTTGATTTCTTACAAGCTCATCATCTCTTAGAATTTCTGTGTTTTCTTTAGACGATAATGCTTTTAAAACAAGTTATTCCTTACTAAGGATCGAAGACTTGAATTTCCACTTAGGTAATTATTGTTTTGTCACAAGTTCAATACTATAAAATTTTAATTTGCAACCTATACATGCATGGAAAATATTTTTTAAATTATTAGATGTATATTTTCTTAGTGATACCATGAGTGATTAAGCTACAAAACCTTATTTGTAAAGGTTTGAGTATATGTAAAATTATTCTTTAGAGAAATGTTTCTCTTAAGAACGAAGAGGGCTTTCATTTATTTATGTTTTTTTTTTCCATAGGACTTTCTCTAAAGCTCATGGGCCATGGAAACTCATTTGCAAAATTACCAGAGGACTTGAGCTAGATCCAAGCACTGCACTGCACATAGTTTTGATATGGACCAGAGCTTTAGCCCATCTTAAACCTTATATTGTGGGGGTGTCCACAGCAAAACTAAAGGTACCTTTACTATATATATATATATATATCGAATTATTTATGCATTGTTTTTTCCCAAACCCATTTCTATCGTTTTTCTATAAATTTTTTTTCCTTTGGAGGAGATTCCGAGATTTAATCTCAAAAAAAAAAATGACATTTTGGAATGTGTATTTTCTCAATCTTCGGTGAAAAAGAATCGTAGAAAACCGTTTGTATCGCATAATTGCAATTTAAATCTTATAAATAGTTAAATAAAAATGTTTCTTTCTCTCACAAAAATAACTTGATGTTGGCTTATATTTCCTTAATAAAAAAAATACTATTTTAATATTTTTTACAATTGAATCGAGATCATACAAGTGCAACCTAACCCAAGACAGAGAAGGTTTTTTTCATAAATTTTTTTCTTTTCTAAAGTCGAAATTTAAGGGTTTTCTTTTGTTTTTTGTTTTTGTTTGTGAAGTGCTTTTTAATTATTATTTTTCCAATCATAAAGTGTACATTTCCATACACAAGCCGCCACTAAAACCTCCAAAGTCCAATCATGAAGAATAAACAAGAAATCCGCCTCCATTTCGGGGGAGAAAAACAAAAAAGCACTGCTTATTTCCAAAAGGTTAGAAAACCATCGGTGACCACAAAGCTGAACTCCGCACAAGGGAAAGTGCCTTTGCTTACCAAAGCTTTCAAACGGTGGAAGAAAATTAATTATCCATGGGACCCACGGGAGGCCTAAAAGATTTCAAATGTATTGGAGCCATGCCTCGTGATTTTGAATTTATTCTCTGGCTTTCTCCACAATACAGAATTTTATTAGAAAATCAAGGTTCACCCCATGTGTTGACCATTGTGTTGTTGCTCTTAGCCATGGCCTTAAAATTCTTTGGTAGTTGTTGGAGTTTGAATTTCATTATGAAGAAGAAAGACAGAACTGAAATAATGGAATTTCTTCTCCAGAGATTCTGTCTTTTTTCATTCCCAAACGTAAGAGATCTGACATAAATGCTTTTAGCATTGAAAGTCATGTCACATATGATATTTTTTAATATTTGAAAAATTATGACACGTTGTTAAAAAATATATTTGATCTTAAAAAATAAAATCAATCAATTTATTGAATTTATAATATGTTAAATTGTGTAACTTATTTAATTCTATTTTTATTAGAATTGTGATTTATATACTAGGCTAACATATTAGAAAAACACAATTGGTCATGCATATAAAGAACTATCGGTAAAAAATTAAACTGAAATGATTAATTAAATATGAATTGATTGTAAATAATTTTTTCAAAATTAAGGATTAGAATGTAATTTACTCATGGAAATACAATTCTAGACCTAGAAAAATCAACTAAGAATTTAATTTCATGAATTTCTAATTTTTTCTTGAAATAATATAAGTGATATTTTTCATTATGCAAAGTGATATTTTGTTATTTGTAGGGTTATCAAGTCTTTTTTATAAATAGAATGATGTATTTTATATTTTTCTTATGAGTTGATAATGAAAGATCTAATTTGATCGAATACACTTGAAAACAAAAGAAAAAAAAAACATGAGTTAGTACTTAAGACATACAAATCATTTTCTTATAAAAAGGTTTAAAAGATTTGTCTATCATGCAAATTATTATTCGAGACTAGAAAATTAAAAAGCTCGTGGTTTGCAATAACTCAACTTTATAAAGTTGATCAAACTTTAGGGAAAACAAAGAGTTTATGTTAAGAAAATCTTCGCTAAAAAAAAAATTATATATCAAAGCTATTGTTAGACAATTAGGGTTCTTGATTGCATGTTTTGATTGTTATTAGCATACAAAAATATGAGAACTGTTTTGAAATAAAAAAAGAAAGCTCTAGATTTTTGGATATTCAATTCATTTCTGTTATGACAAAGATGTTGAAAAAGAAGTTAGCAATGAGTTTTGACATCATGTTGTGATAATGAGCAAGTGTTATATATATAGTATTAGCCATCATGTCATCTTAAACTTCAAACAAAACATAAGAATATGAATGCCTATGTTATAATAATGCATTTCAAAAAATTATTTAATGTGGCTAACATGTTGAGAGTTACGAGACTTTTAAGAAATTATTATACTCCAAGATAATAAAAAGGTTCATATGTGAATGCTCAAGTTTTATTTATGATTAACATTTATATTTTTACTTCACATTGTAGTTTTTGAGTATTGGATATGAGATATGGTTTTCACATCTATATTAAGAAGTAAGAACTAAAGAAAAGTAAAAAGATTACATAAAGGATAAGTCCATCTATGTATTGACAATATAGAAAAGTTGCAAAATTAGTTATAATAACTTATTATTTAATTTTTTCAAGTGGGCTAGTACTAAAACTTGATTATCGTTATTTTATTCCATTACTTGATTTTAAATGCATATAAATTTGTTATTTGGAGAAAATATTGTTCTTTTTATAATAGTAATATTTACTATAAATTTAGTATTTACACAAAATGATTTGTATATACTTGATTTAAAAATGTCCATGTTAATTATACACAACAAGAAAATATATTAGATAATCAATATCCAATTTATTTATGGAAATGAATTTCATCTTTTTAAAATAAAATTTCTTTTTTTTTTTAAAACGTGATTATATTATTTAGTGTGTGATTTAAGGTAAATAGCTTATTTGTTTATATGTTTTAATATGTGTCTCCAATAAATGACTACGTGTATAATGTCCCTAATTGGTAGTCAAGGAAGGCAGCAAATTGATGTGATAATTTGTTATAAAAACATTATACTTATGAATCACGTGCATTCTACTTGAACAACTTTCATTAACCTAGAAGACATGTCACAATGTCGTTCATTTTTTTTAATGACAAACTATCCTCCAATGTTTTAAAAACATGTAATGAACATGTATTATTGGTATTACATGTTATTTTGATGAAATATGAGTATTTTTTATTTAAAAATATATTAAAATAATAATATTAATTTTTTATATTGTTAATAAAAATTAAAAAAATAATTTTAAATATATATTTTAAAAAATTTCTGCAAAAACCCTCGATGAATTTAAAGCTGTATCTGCTGTGAAAATTAATCTTGTGACCTGCTAATTATTGCTTCCAGTAGTCTGAATGGAAAAATGAATCATGTCAGTCTTCAGAAATAAAAGAAAAATAATCATATCATTAAACAAGACTTAAGTTTACACGGTTAGATACATAAATAATCCTTAAATAATAAAATTAACAACCTGTAATTTGGCATTGCAATCTTCTAGCTGTACAAGAAAAATAACATTTTTAGTAATTAAAGATAAAATTATCATAGCCTGTTTCTCATTTCTCAATAGCTCATTTCTCAATAGTTTAAACTTTTAAATAAAATTACAAGATATGATTTATATTATTCTTTAAAATATCTTTTCAAGTGAAAACTTTTTTAAACTTGAAACTTGTACTTGCTTATACTAATTATATTTATTTTTTATCAAATAAATAGGATATTGATATTCAAACTCATGACCATTAGACTCTAATATCATATTAAAAAACCATCTTGATTCAATAATTTAAATTTTTTAAATGAGATATGAAGATATAATATATAGTACTATCTATTATTAATAGTATATTAAAATAATTTTAAAATATTAAAAAATAAATTAAAAATATATATAATTTTTTTCAATCTTGGTTTTTTTTTCGAACGGTGCCCTGGTCTTTTTTTTTTTTTTTGATAACGTGGATGTCCGGGCCAGCTTACGCGCATCACGACTAATCCCACGGCCCACTGGACATCCTGCAAGCCTAGTGAGCAGGTAAACCGCGGGGTGACAGAGATACCGCACAGGGAGGACCCAAGAGAAAGAGTAAGAGAGCAAACTTTCCAGCCCCACTCCCACTGGGATTTGAACCTGGATTCGAAGGAAAAAAGCTGCCATTCACCACTTGAGCCACGACCCTGTTGGTCGGTGCCCTGGTCTTAAAATAAGCCAGGTGGTTTGGTTGCACTAAGAAACAAATCTACTAAGTTGCTGGCTGATTTAATTATTGATTCGACAATTAAAATATTGATTTAATGAACTAGGTTTGCCGGGCCAAAATTCTCAGTGCTGCAGGAGGGGGAAAAACGTAAGAAATTAAGGTGGTGGAAGTGGAAAAAGAATCCAAGGCTGTCAGAATTAGAGTGATGGATGGAGGGGCCGCCTCCATTCCGAGGCAATCAGTCTCACTCCTGCCTTTTATTAATGTAATAATAATTAGATTGTCTTGACGTGACATTATATGTACAACTTTAAATATTTTATTTAAGATTTTTAAGTACGACTCTGGATGGTTATAAAGAGTTCTTTATCTTTCAAAATCAGAAACATTTATTAAATTATTCTAACCCTGCTAATATCAATAAAACCACTCAGAGAATTCATTGGTTTTTTTAATATCTTTAACGGGTGCTGGGAGGTGTATTTTTTATTATTTTTTAAAGTATAGTTTATTGAAAAATTTGTTAAAATAATAGTATTTTTATTTTTTAAAAATTATTTTTAACATTAACATATCAAAATAATCTAAAAATAAAAAATATTAATTTATAGCAAATAAAAAATAAAAAATTTAAATTTTTAAAAAATAATTTTAAAATGTAAAATCAAATAATATTTTATTGTCTTTATATAATTGTTTTTTAAAGTAATTTTTATAAAATAATAAGTTTTTATTTATAATATTAATAAGTTAAAAAAAGTTATATTTAGAATAAATCAAAATTATTTATTTATTTAATTAAAATTTTGGTGATTGATTGATGGAAAGATAATGAGGTTAATTTAGTCATTATAATAACACGAGCAGCTAGGGAAGGTAGGGCTGCAAAAGCAAAGCACTTAAGCGTGATGGACTGCAATTAATCATTTTCCACGTTTCCCTTTTTCTCCTTCCTTCAACACAAGTGAATAATCGGCTGGTCAAAGTAAGAAATCGCCGACCAGGCAATTTGGATTGACTAGGAGTAGGTAGGTCCCTCTCCGGAAATTGAATGCGAAGGTGGGCCAGCACTGACGTGGAGAGATCTGGAGGGAGAAGCTTTGAACTGATTGAATAGGTAATTGATTCACACAGTGGACTGGTCAGCGCTTACACCTCTGTCTGTTTCCCTCTTAAAGAGTAAATTACGATTTAGCACCTATATTTTTATTATCTTATATTCTACTCCCTCTGGTTTTGAAAAGTATATTTTAGTCTATCGATTAATATTTTTCTTGTAGTATGTAAGAAGAATGGGAAATCTAATTATGAATAGCTGGTTTTAGTAGTTATTTTTTTAAAATAATTTTTAGTTAAAAATATATTAAAATAATATTTTTATATTTTTAAAAATTTAATTTTGATATTAATACATCAAAATGATTTGAAAAAAAAAAATTTGATGAAAAAATTAAAATTTTTTTAAAAAGTAAAAATAAAAAGACTCGAAGTAGTAACTGTTTTTTAAAATTTTTTTTACTTGAAATGTATTGCAATAATATTTTATATTTTTAAAAATTTATTTTTGGCATCAACATATCACAATAATTTGAAAATAAAAAATAATTAATTTAAAAAATTTTTTAAAAATATTTTTTTTTAAATAATCTTAGAAAAAAAAAACAAACAGACTTAAAAAAAAAAAAAACCTTAACTGTGATGAAAATCGACACAAGAATACTTTTCAAAAGGACTTAATATCAGAGTTTTCAAGAAAAGGGAATAACTAGTTATTTTATAAACAATACAGGGACCAAATAAGTAATTTACTGAGACACTACTTCCATTTAAACTTGGCAGGCGCATATATCCCATTCCATTTCCATCGAGACTGGTGCTGCTTTCTAGATGAGTAGAGGCTGAGTCCGTGTGGGAGAGAGAGACAAGCTAATCCCAGAAAGAAAGAGATCTAATCATGGATTACGAAAGGATACACAAAGTGCAGGTATGAGTCCTTTTGTTCTTTGATGACCACCCATTTCTTGTTTCTGGCTGTTCTTCAACTTAAATTGTTCAACTTAATGGCTGTTTTTTTGTTTTATTTTTTTGGTGTTTATGTGTTTTTCTTTCATGTCCCTTTTCCCCATGCTCTACTAATTAACTTCTTTAATGCATATCTCATTTTGTTTATTTTTTTTGGAAGTTGAACACGATCTTGTTTTCTCCAAGTTAGGTGCAGGGAAGATGTGTTTTTTGGATGTTTTGCTCTTTAAGAATCAGTACCTTTACAATATATAATATTGCTTTAATTTTGTATGTTAGCAGCGTAATAGTGTTTTTCTCTTAATTGATCAAATGCAGAGTGGTATAATATCTCCTAGCAAGCTGAGGATGAAGCTCGTAGGACCTCACCATCACAGAAAGAAGGATGGGTCAAACAGCAATTCCTCAAGAACTTCTCCCTCCAAGCTTCAGGATAACGAATTTGTCAAAAACAGCTTATTAGCTTCCGATTGTGGAGATTTCGGTGAAGAAGGTTGGTATAGCTCTCCTTCATCACTTGATTTTTTTTTGAGCTTTTAAACTTGTGTTGCACAAAATGATTATTTGTATGTTTATATTGAACTATGCTCTCCAGTTGCAGCTCTCGGCTTTGAGGTTGCATCTGTTAACTTTCCAAGTGAGGCGGTGTTGGACCTCTGCCAAGCTGACCTGCCGATGGAGACGGTGCCCAAGGAAATTGGTGACGCTGGTCGTGTTAAAATGCAGCCATTCTCAAAGTGTGAAAAGGGTAATTCAAGTGCAGTTCACCCTGTCAGGACAGTAGAAGATGAGAACCTTGATTACGATAGCAATGCTAGTTCGTCCAGCTTTGAGTTTCATAATGAGAGATCGGCAAACAATCAATTTTCAAAGCGATTCTCAAGGCCTATGTCTTCTAAGTGGAATGATGCAGAGAAATGGATAATGAAGAGGCAGAATGTACAACCCAATTATGTTAAGAAGAATAATACTTTACACAACCAAGCTAATAGGAATCCAGTAACAAGTGTGGACAGGGTTGCTCCTGCGTTGTCAAATTATGATCCAAAATCATCAAATAGCAGGGTAGCAGACACGAAGCTTGTAGATTTCTGTCTGCCTTCTTATCAACAGGCGTTTGAAAAATTCTCCTTCATTCCTCCTGGACCTCTCACAATTTCTGGTCAAGAAAATGGGGTTGACACCCTAGTCGATCGATGTGCTCAGAGTACAGACTTGAAGGAAGTGGATCAAAGGGAATTATCTTGTACAAAAATCTCAATACAAGATTCAGCAGGTAAATCCGCGCACATCTATGCTTTATTGATTTTTAATATGAGAATCTTCTCACCGTTGCTTTGTCATGGATTTGGATTAAAAAGACGTCCTCTGAAACAAAAGAGTGTTGTGTGGAAGGAAATCAAAGACACCAAGACAGTGTATGTTTCATTGATTCATAATGGCATCTTGGTGATGGTGGTTTGTTTGTTCCGCTTGATGTCCTTCTATCTAAGTGATTAAAGAGGAGGTCGAATTTGCTTTCTTATTTACCTGCTTGATATCTTCCACCTCTGGTATGCCTGCAGTGAGTTACCAATCCTGTTAAGAATTAGGGCTAGGTCTGTTGCTGGTGGGCAGACAATTAGGGGAAGTTATAATCGACTATTGAGAGACTGTCTGCGAAATGGACATGGTGGTCTGTGAGTGTGAGGCAGATAATCAAGTTTGTAAATTGTCTGGTTTGTGGACTTGCAAAACTAGAGTGGAGGATCTCTGGGAAACAATGTTAGTCCAGACGTATGTTTACTGATTGTTTTTTTTGTTTTTCTTTTCTTTTTATTCTTAATCTTTGTTTTTTTCAATTTGTTAAATGGATGGGCTACAAAACAGGATGTATCTCCCCCCTTTCATTCTAGTAGAGGGAGATTGAGCTCCAAGTCTCTTGGGGGTAATGGCAAGTGTTTTTTCCAGCTAAGATAGCTAGCACCTACACAAATTTATTGTTCTATACAAGTATAAACACTTCGAATGATTCAAATTAACTGTAGCGTACAATGATTTAAATCCTTCAGGATACTTAGCAGCCTGCCTTGTGGGTATATTCAATCTGTCAGGATGCAGATTTTCAACTCGTCTGTGTGAATTTAGAGAATCATGGTGTCCATTTTCCTTTTCCTGCAAGAATGTACATGTCTTTTAAATTTGTACTTTGAATACCTGCTACCCAAATATCTTATTCCTCTTCTTTATCTACTGTTATTTCTCTTGATGATTTGATGATATGAACTTGCAGTTGTTCCAGTTGTAAGATCAGTCTGTATGAGGGATATGGGAACGGAAATGACCCCTGTTACAAGTCTAGAGCCTTCTAGGACTGCGACACCTGTAGACGCAACAACTCCACTCCGCAGCCCAACTTCTTCTATCCCATCTACTCCCCAAAGAAGGGCACCAGCACTCACAACAACAGATCACTGCTCCAATGATGATACACAACATGCCACTGGAAATGGCAAAATAGAATTGACTGAGCAAGAATTGAAACTAAAGACGAGGAGAGAGATTGAGGCCCTCGGTGTTCAGCTTGGCAAGATGAATATTGCTGCTTGGGCAAGTAAAAATGACCAGCAAAAACATGCATCTTCACTTGAAACTACTGAAATGGAGAAGAATGAGCAAATTGAATTTGTAAAACGTGCTGCTGCATGGGAGGAAGCTGAACAATCTAAACACACAGCAAGGTTTCTCTGTTGAGACTAGCCATGCTAAACTTCACATAAGTCATTGTTCTCCTGAAACAAATAGGGAGCTTTGATTAGCTTTTTGGCAAAAGATATTTCCGACACTTTAATCTGACAAAAGAATTTTTTAACTGTTTCAGATATAAACGTGAAGAAATCAAGATCCAAGCATGGGAAAGTCAACGGAAAGTGAAACTAGAAGCAGAGATGCGGAGAGTAGAGGTATTTGGATAATGATGGTCCACATTTAGTAGAAACAACTTCGCCCCAATATTGCATTTTTTTTCTTTTCTTGTTTAATAGAATGGGGGGGGTATAGTGGAGACCGAGAATCTGATAAGACTTGGTATTAATAACTAGGTAAAACTACGTGGTTGCTCTTTAGCCAAAACCACTAGGGCAGGAACCAGGCATCACAAATGATTTACAGCCAATCTAGAACTTGTGCTGTCATCAAATTTGATAGATTTTGGCTTTGAGTTCTGTAATGTTGTGATCAAGTGATACAGACTAAGATTGAAGCGGACTTGTTTTCAGGCTCGAGTTGAACAAATGCGAGCCCAAGCACATGCGAAGATGGTGAAGAAGGTCGCCATGACAAGGCAGCGATCAGAAGAAAAATGGGCGGCAGCTGAAGCTAGAAAAAATCAAGATGCAGAAAGAACTGCAGCCCAAGCAGAATGTATTCGTCAAACAGGGCGAATGCCATCATCTAATTACATTTGCTGTGGTTGGTTTTGATGTTACTGAAACCAACGGTCCAAAATAAATTGCTTGGTGCTCTTGTTGAGCTGAAATGGAGTCTCTTGTTTTGGATCTCTAATGATCCATAGAGTGTTCCCGTGTATGTTGCTCGATCGTGTATTCAATAGAACTGACCTCAGTATGTAAGTTAATACATCAAAGAGAGCCTCTTTTCTGTTGAGCAAGATGAATTTCTTTCAGGTATCAAAGTCTAAACTTTGAATAAACTGGGCTCGCAAGCCTCTCAGTGAACAGGCGTCAGAGGAGAGAACTGCTCTCAACTGATATGGCAAAAGAATACTCTACCCGAAGTGCACTTCATATTCAAGTGAAGCTGGCTCCGGCTTGCATGCTCAGCCGAGACCCCAGAGATCTCTGATCTGAAACTACTCTCCGTTTCGGACCCATCTCACCGCACTCTCCGCCGTCGGCAACGGATTCCACATTATTACATGCAATTTCAACCCCAGCGCCTGTCTTTTTGTTTCGTACTACACACGAGAAGCATAATCTCATGTCTTTGTCTACATTCCTAAGAATGTAGCGAAGCCCTTTTCAAGTTTGCAAAACGAATCTGCTCAGAAGAGAGCAATAACAAGTTCCAGTCTATTGTTTTTGACATTCGTCTTGAATATGAACTTTTTAGGAGCCATGAAAGCTTGAAGAATGGCATGTTCGTTGAAAGGTGTTTTTTTCCCCATTGACCAGCTTGGTTTCAGATGAAACGCAAGTGAATCAAATGAGATGAGGAATTAAAAGCAAAATATACTGGTGGAATATGAACCCGTTTTGCGCTCTCTCGAAAACCTGAAGCTTATTTATTTGCGCTATGTGAGGCCATGTCTGTAGATCCATTCAAAACTAGGGATGGCAACGGGTGGATTTGGGCTGGGCTATACTTTCATGTGTACCTTTATGTTATTTAACGGAGACAGGGGAAGAAAAGATTTAATTTCTATCATTGGAGGATTTTCGTAGGTAAAAATATATTAAATTGTAATAAAATATTTGAAATTTAATGCAAAAAAAATAAATAAATTCAATTGAATATAAAGTGTAAATAATAAAAAGATAATGCATAATTGGCCGATTACTAGATTATTGACTATATTATGTTAGGAGTTGGATAAAAAAAATATTTTCATCGTATCGGTAAATGTTCATTAGTTATATTTTTTTTTTGAAATGTATTAAGACATTTCATAATATTTTTTTTATGGTATGAATTTATTCAATCATTTTTATTTGTATTTATCGTTTAAGCAATAAGTTTTTTTAGTGTTGATTTTATCTTTTATTTATTTTAAATTAACCAATTTAATGAACAAAATCTTATAAAACAATTTTATGTATTAGGCCTTTCATAATATTTTTTATGGTATGAGTTTATTCAGTTATTTTTATTTGTATTTATCGTTTAAGTAACGAGTTTTTTAGTGTTGATTTATCTTTTATTTATTTAAATAAAACAATTTAATGAACAAAATCTTATAAATAAATGATTATCGATTTATCTAATTGAATGATTAGAGAGGCTTTTCAAATGACACTTATTTTTTTTTTATGTAAAAAGGCACATGGGAGCAACCTACATACCTAGGATTTGTTTTTTTAAAAAATTATAATATGCATGCCAAATTCATCATTTTAATGTTTTTTCTTTTTTATTCTTTACACCTTTTTGTAGAAATGTTTTTTTTTATTATTATTTACACCTGGTCTATTTATTCTATTTTTTGTTTATTTTTCTTTTCACTTTTTATTGGAGATTTATTCTACACAGATTAAGAAAATGGTGTTTTATTATAACAATTGCAACATTGTTCCATTTTTCGACTATGTTAAAAATTAGTTTGAGATCTAATATATTTTTTATGTATATAATATTTATTATATTTTATCATATATAAGCGTCGAATTTATGATTCATGGTTATATATTTTACTTGATATAAAAAAAAACACGTTAATGATACGTGTATATTAAATGATTTTGTGTTGAAAAAAAATTATTCAACCTGCAGCTAGACAAATTAAATTGACATGTTAACACTTTATTTTTGACATAAATACTTCTCATCAACTTTTTAATTTATGATTATAGTTAAATTTTTTGTTTTTGAAAAAATATCATATTTATTTTTTGTTAAAATAAATATCTGATCCATAACAAAACACGAGTAAAATGACTACTTAGTAGAGGCATAAATCTTGTGGCTGATCCCTTTAGTATCAAGTGCCTGTTGGTCATCATGTTATAGAGTTAAAGAAAGGATTTAACACCTTATGCAATGGAATATAAATGAAGGACTAACAAAGACATTTCTTAAGAATAGAAGGTTGACATTGACACAAATGGGGAAGTAAGAGAGCCGAAGAATGCATAATCAAGAGCGAGAGGAAAGCGTTCTTGGGCTCCCTATACGATGCCGTATCATTTTATGGGCCATTCAAGCTATGAACGTAGATTTGTGGGCTGAACAAGCTCTGTCCATAATCTTCCCATTGCAGCCTAAATGTCGACAAAAAACCATGCGAGAAGGCATGCATGTTGGAAGATCCTCATGAGCTTATGGTACTGTGATTGTAACTCAATGAGTCGTCATCTTTCCTCGAGCATTTTCGAACTCGAGCCTTTCCTTGTTGAGAGCTAAGATCTCAGACAGTCAAGACACAACAGCAATGCCATGGCTAAGCTCATCTCGCCTGTGTTGATGGGGAAAGGGAATGGAGAGGCGAGGTTTGTATGTGTCAATTTTGCACTTAACAAAACCATGCTACGGCTCTGGTGGGTTCTCTTAACCAAGCTACTGCCTATGAGTTGCCAGCTCATTCTTTAATAGGCACGCGGTCAGAGCCCTGGGCTCCTCTCACTGCTTGAAAGCTTACGGTTTCATGTTTTATTTCACTCCCTGATGAGGGTTCTTTTCACCCTTCCCTCACGGTACTATTTCGCTATCGGTCATCCAGGAGTATTTAGCCTTGCAAGGTGGTCCTTGCTGATTCACACGGGATTCCACGTGCTTCATGGTACTCGGATAAGAGATATAGTTTAACTGATCAGGTTATAAATTTGCTTTTTAAAAATTACTAATTCGAGTATTACAAATTTTATAAATTTCAAGATTCATATAATTATTAATATTAAGCTCTTAAAAGATTGATTGAAATGCATATAAACTAACCGGTCAATTCAATCAATTTCTTGATGCGTTGTAAGCCAGAAGAAAAAGGACACCCCTCCTTCCTTCCCCACGCAGTTGCGAAAGGGTCTCTGAGAGGGTTGGTGGATTGCCAGCCCTACGTCTTATTGCTGATAGCGTCCTTCCTTGTCACCATTCCAATCCTCAGGAAAGTCCAATCTACACTCAATGCATCACAAAACACAATTCCACCATTACACAGTGGCCCCTACAGTCCCACGGAGAAAAATGAGAGCTCAACTAAACCTTTTTCTTCTCTCCTTCCCCTTTCACTGCTTGAAAGATCATCCTCACAGCCATCAAGGGAACGTAGAATCTTGTGAAATTAGGGTTTTAGATGGAGGATATCTCGTGCCTCACGAGGCAAACTTTCTGCCTGCGAGTGCCATTCTTGAAATCTCAAGGTTGATTGTACGAGCCCTTAAGCTTGGAAAATTAGTTTTATGGTCAAGGAATTTGCTCCATTTTCTTGATTTAATCCAACACCAGAAACACTGCTAGATTTCTTTGTAAATAGTACTCCGTTTCTCACTCAAATCACTCGGAAAAGAACTTGATTTTGATAATATCAAACACCTGGCCCCCTCGACCTCAAGAAAGAAACAATCCAGGTCCATATATTTTTACCTTGTTGTACTCGACGGTCTATATATATTCGCAGCTGGTTTATCCAAATTGAATAGGGAAATTAGCAGACTTTTGGGACTTGACATTGAGGCAGATTTGGCTCGATCGTTGTTTTCGTGTACAGCATCAGTAGCCTGGTCAAATCAAAAGCAATGGTGGGACTGGACGGCTGGCTCGGGCTTTTTCGCATTAATGCAAACCCTAGAAAAAGTGGATTTCACTTTTCAATACCTTGCCGCCATCAATCTCCAGCACGTGACAGTACCGGTACCTACAAGATGAGCAAGTCATCTGAACCCAGCAAGGTCTTTGTCAGGGCATAAAAAGCCAAGTTATGACACAGGAAAATCACGTTCATTCTACAGTAAGATTTAGCTCATAATAAATGGACTGCAAAATAACAAAATCAAACAGCTGAGCTTGCAAAATATGTCTCCTAATATCAACTGTGGGCATTCAATAGCTTGAAAACGAGGAACAGTATCTTCTAATTACAGTAATAGCTTATATGAAAACTTTACGCTAGGATTAGGCTGCCCTTCCACCTCTGAAACTGAAAGAGTTGGAAGAGAAGCTGATATTACAGAAGAAATAGTGGTATCTTAACTTCTTAAATTGTTCAGTAGTCCAAAGACCCCACAGAAGTTATACCAGTGCTCAAGGATTTTGAATCCTGCCGGTTTGCATAGTCATCACAGCTGCCATTAGAAAGCCTCTGAATTGGAAAAGAGTTTAGAAGCTCTAAACCTCGTTTTCCCATTTGCTGTACTTCTTGTGGTGAGAGTATTTTGATGCACCACACACTGTTTACAAATTCCCTGTAATAAGAAAGCACCAAATTGATCAGGAATTTGGCTGATGGAGACTGGAACACAATAGATGGAAATTGAAAGACGTTCAGCATACATATGTATCAATTTCATGAATGTTATATACTGAATCTAGCCTTTCAAAGTTCGTGCACATCTATACAAGACATTTTCTTCTTGTTACATCTTTTTCTTAGGATATTTTACAACATCACATCAAAGATTATAGATCAAATGCTTTAATTTTAACAATAACAAATATAAAGATTATATAGATCAAATGCGTTCAATGATTTTAGTTAAGTTGAGCTTTAGATTAACAAAGAAAATTGTGTCAGACCAATTTGCCAAAAGTAAAAGTAAGAAACTCACGGCCAGGGGCCATCACCAAGGAGAAGAACATCATTCTCCCGGTCGATGAATACAAGCTGCCAGCCTGATCTCAGGGGGTCCTCCAGTTGGCCTTCGAGGCCAAACATGCGAGAAAGCTCACTGCGCAACTCATTGTAGTTGCTGAATTTGGTGATATCCAGTGACCTACCAAAGGACCCTGACTTGTAAACCTGCAAACAATTACATTGTTAACATCCATGACAATATTTGCTTGAGGTTTCTAGATGAATACATTCATAATGGAGAAATAATTAAGTCTACCAACACACTAAAAATTTGCATGCTAAATGTAAAAGCATTCCATAAATCCCACAACAATGCATCCGGAAAGGAACATTAATTCAAATTGCAAAATGCAAAGTTACCTTAACAAAGGTTCTGGTTGGTGGATTTCCTTGGCTCACATTTTCTGTGGATTGCAGGAAAAATGATTCATCAATGCAACTTGAAGGTGTCATTGCTGGATTAAGAGAGAAATTGGTGCCTGCAGCACTCATGTAATTAGAAGAGAAAGGTATAGTTGTGGAATCACTATCACTTCCAGCTCCCCTTAGACTTGACATTCCATTCTGCAGTAGAAGAGATGATGGCTCTATGTTGACACCGAATAGAAGATGGTTTTGTTGATCAGTGCCACCATCCCGGTCTATTGAACATTCTCTTCCAGGAAAGGGTGGCAAAGAAACAGAACTAGGAGTGATGCTTGTCTGAAGTGGCCCCAGCTGCTCCACTTGGGTCACCATGCATTGAGGATCTCCAGAGGAAGTATGCGATTCAACAGCAGCTCGCTTTGAGGGCCAGCCAGAAGAAGTTACCGAGGGATTTATTCTAGGCGAACTTAGCAAATGAGATGATTCATTTGGGGGAAATGAGTCCAAAAGACTTTGCAGGGAAGAAACAACAGGGATCATCGCTGGGTTCCCATTTGAGTCAGAATAGCTGTGCTGCTGGCACAGTGAAATAGCTTGCAATGGTGGTGTCAGGGATTGAGAGGCTGAAGCATATTGAGATATTGCAGAGGCACCATTTGGGATCTGTTTGTCAGCCAGTTGCTGTTGTTGCAGAAATGTCTGCTGCTGCTGCTGTGGACTGTCAAGTAAGTGATGATGCAGCAGTTGTTGCTGAATAAGGTGTGACTGGGATGGAGTCTGAGACTGATGTTTATTCTCTTGAACACCTTGAAGAAAGGTCTGTTGAGGAGGAGACTGCTGCAACATATGCGGCTGCATTAAAGCAGCACTCCTGGTTGGGAGATTCTGGTGTTGCTGGAATTGCAAAAGGGATGCAGCTGATGATTTGGAAGGATCTAGAGTCCTCATCTCTTGAAAGGCAGCAGTAGCCATAGTTTGGTAGACATCATTTTGCAAACCTAGCATGGAAGCATCAACTCTTGGCTGCACCCACGGTGAAACTCCAGTTCCCTGAAAGTTCAAAGATTGAATTCCAGAGTCTCCATCTCCTCGTAGCCACATAAGGGACGAGTTCTTTCCTAGATCATCATCCTTGATGCCTAAACCCGGCAAAGTAAGGTGAAGGTTAAAAGAACAAGGAAAGAAAAATCATGGAAGTACTTTAAAATGAGAGCTTATATGATAGTAGCATCCATCAAACCCTCAAAATGTTGTAGACAAGCTTACCATGGAAAGAGGGTAGTCCTGGTGGCCATGGCCGCTTGAGCCTTAAGGGAAATGGAGATGGATATGTTGGGAAAGTGGTTAGTGGTTCGATCTGCCAAAGAGAAACTCTTGGCTGCCTCTCCCCATCTGTAGACTCATCCCAGCCAACCTGCATGCACATCCTCTATTTGTATCAAGATAGAGTTTTGGACAATATAGCAAGCAAATATTTGAAAGGTGATTTGGCAAAGGCAAAATTCTACATGTACCAGGCATTTATTTTATTAAAAAATAAATAATATCAGCGTCGCTGATTGTTCTTGGCATACCTTGACTGAACGCCATTGTGAATTTGGCCACCTAACAACATCCAAGTCACTTATGCCAGTTATTGTACCCATGTAGCTGGATAATGAACAACTGTCAGATGTCTTCATTGAAACAAAATTTTAAAATGCTTTTTGGAAAGAATATTTAGCACTAACAAGAAGAGAAGTAAGCTAGAAATTACAGAGCCAATGTAGGCATTAGGTAGCAGTACAAGTGCAGAAAAGTGAGGTGGGAAAAATGATGTCTTCTCACTCTAATCAACTGGATGTGACAACAAACCATCTAATGAAAAACCAGGCAAACATTTGTCTTGTCATTGATCTACTGTCACCCTTGGCTAATAAGAAACGAGGATTTTTCTCACTCCAGTTGTCAACAAAATGTCAAGAAGATAAAACCCAATCATGGAAGAATCATAACTATCATATGTGAACGTGACAATAAAAGTTCAGGGCATACCGACGGACACTTGATTCTTCTGTTTCGAACATCATCCTAAAGCGCATGCCAACAGACACTCGAGTATAATAAACAGCTTTAAGATATTTGGCCAGTGGTATGACGAACTCTGATGGACTAGCCCTGAATAAGAGGGGACAAAAATTTAGAGGGCAGATAAGTAATTTAAAATTTAACTTTCACAAGCACAATCATACCTTGGATTGTAAAATATGGTAAAACGGCTATTTGTTGCAGCCGCATGAGCTGCAGCAGCAAGAAGGCCCAAGTGCATGCTATCGCTTGATAAGACTGATGAAGGCATCACTGTTTGTGGTCGAGCAGCGCGCCTAATGCCAAGTAGCAGCTGATTCTTTTCATTCCTGATGAACAGAAACAGGCTCCAATTGAAACACTAACATGATGCATGGTTTATAGAAAACCATATACATACAATTTAAAGAGCAAGGATGTTCTTAAAAAATCCACATCATGAACTACATATAACATACAGTGAGGAATCGTGTGACCACAGATGGTTTACCAGATTGCCAGTGCATTATGCTCCTAATCTAAGCATAGTGTCATGTACATTCACTGGAATTCCAAGAGAGTGCACAAACTATGTAGCTAAGATGATCAGGATGAGATTCTAGCCTTGGTGTCCCCAAGTTCAGTTAGACTATATAAAACTAAAAACACACAATATAAAGTAAATTAAAAGTATCAATACAGTGGAGCTAACCAACAGCATACCAGATAAAAAGCACTGAATCCCCAGCAACAAGTCTTTTAGCACTCACAAACACACTCCACCCAGTTGTAAGAAGGTGTCTTTTTGGCTGGCCTGATTAAAGAGAAGTCAAAATTTGTTAAGAGTGGAACCTGTAATTCAAGAGTAACTTCTTGTTTGGCTTAAATTCTCCAAAAATAATAGAATCATCTTCTATCATAAGTTGTAAGCAACTAGAATCATTCCAATAAGATACAAAATTTCAAAAAACAATTAATTATGACAATTTAGAATGGTTCTTTGAGAATTTGAATCTAAAAGCTCTAAAAATATAATTTACACCATCAGTTCATGCAAAAAGCAAGTTTTACAGAGAATAATGTAGACATAGAGCAGGCATTGACATAACAAACAAAAGACCTAAAAACTGAGTCAAGCATAAGAGGAATATAGATTAGTCAGTTAGTTAATAAGTTGTAACTCTAAACAAATAATGAGTTTGAAAGACAATAATTCATAAAAACAATACTTTTATCATCAGATACACAATAGTTTATTGACCTGTTCATCACATATCGTGTTTACCCCAATCAATTAAAAAAACTAAATGAAGATGAGGCTCCACTGGATGCACTTTGACTGACATAAAGAATGAATATGGTGCTCAATAGACAAAATCAGAGTTTTAAAAAAAACTAACCGCGAAATATGTGTCTGAATTTCCATTCATTATCATGCAAATCCCTAGCAATCAACTCTTGAGCTGGAGGTTGCTGAGAAAAATCCTGCAAGTAAACAGTAGATGGAAATTGATGGTTGCATTTCATAGTTAGATTGAATATTTACCAATGCGTCAGGATTTCATCAGAGTTGGAGAACTGAAAAATTGATGGACACCTTCCATAGTTAGATTGAATATTTACCAATGGTGGGAACACTTTCTCGGCTGCCCGCCGAGGGACAGAGAATCCTCCGTGAGTACTTGTGTCACTGGCAGTCAAAGTCTTACAGAAATAATTGGTTGGCTGTTTGCTAGGGGTGCCCATATCTGCTGGAAGGTAGGCATCCTTTTGCTCTTGCTGCAGAACAAGGTCATTGTCAGTATGTAATGCTACTCATATAGAGTAATCCATAAGAACAACTAATGAAAAAGGCCAATAAAAACAGATAGGCATACTGGATTTAGTGGCTGCAAGGTCATTTGTGCATAAACTTCATCCGTTTCAACATCTGCCTGAAATTGAGAAATAATATGTGCTTTAAAAAAAGAAAGGAATATTCAGAACCAGAAGCTAACAAAGCAAAGCAAGTCTTACATGCATGGTCACATTGTGAAGCTGACAGATAAGTTGTGCAGGCAAGCTTGGGTAGCTTGGAATCTGGGCATCCACTTCCTTGTTCGTTGATGCGGCAACCTACATAAAAGGCCATTGCAATATAAATGAAATGAAGCACACAGAGTTGTTCACAGTCATAAGTCAACATAGAGTGTGACAATGAGGAAAAATCAGATACACATTTTTGCATACAAGCACAACTTCAATTTTCAACATGAACTAATAAATACAGTGGACGTTTTAGAGAATCGGTGAGCAGCTTAGCACCACAATGATCATAGATTGTCTCATACACATTGTTGATTATTTGTATTATGTCATACTGGTAATTTACACATTAGATCTTGATGATCAAACTGAATTACTCTAAAATTTCAACTACGTGCAAGGAAGAGACAGCCTCTGTAGGCTATATTCAGATACTCGTTCTACCAAACACATAATTATTCAATAACAATAAAGGGATCTGATCGATAGGTGAACGTAAGCAGGCTAAAATCGGAGTTCTGCTAACCTGCTCACTGTGACCTTGTGGGAAATAAACAGCGCGGCTTCCAACAGCAGGTAGAGAAACAAGAGGACCCGCACATGCGTGCCATAGTTCAGAATTCAGCACCCGCTTTTCCACTGCAAAATCCATTCCAAAGTAATGTGATAAAATTACATGAAAAAATGCAATTTTTGGCGAAGAAAACTTTGAAAAAAATATGGCCACCAATTAGCTTGAATGAAGTAGTTAAGAATGCTGAAAAAGGGCTTTGAAACAGAAACTAAATGAAAATCACTTCTCCCAAACCCCAAAACAGGGCAAATATTATAAAAAGCCAAACGAAGTAAATTCAGCAAGGTGAACTACATTAACAGTCTGCTTGATCCCTGAGAAAATTGAGGGAAATTAAAAAAAAAAAAAACGTTGGAAAAGTTTCAAAACTTGGATACACAGTAAGGTCTCTGAGCATAGGACTGGAAAAATCAGAATTAAAGAAGAAAAAAAATTAAGGAACTTAATCAAAGTTTAAGTGTGGATTATATCGACCAAGCATGATATGATTTTCCAAGATCTCATTTACTCAGCCACCAAAATTATAGCTGAAGCAAAAATGAAATGAAAAAAGAATAGAGAGGCAATAATAATTAAATACACAGACCTTCGTGGGTTTGTGGATTAAAACCAGCTGAAGAGTGCCTCATTAAGACTGAGAGAGGGAGGGAGATTTAATAACACAATCGCAACAAGTTTAGACCCACAACCCAAACAATCTTCACTAACTTCTTCCCTTCACACAATGACACTATCATGCCTTCTTCTTCCTGTTCTTCACCTTTTTACCTTCCCTCTTACCCAAAAAAGAATGACAAAACTATTAAACCATCAAAGACAAGTTCATATGGAAGCCAAGAAAAGCAAAGAAACGGGCCCAGTTTCGAAATCCTCAACCGAAACCGGTTTTGCTACAAAACACGATCGATTTCAGCCTCATCCGCTTTTCAAATAAGCTTTAACCAGCCGACAAAATCACTCACTTGTGCGTCTCATTTAAGCTAGATCTTAGTTGAATGTCACTAAATTTGAGTTCTCTGAGAAAACCCAGATCTTTTTACACCCCAAATAGCATTAACTACATACTAAAAACCGAGTGCGCAACATTTTCATAGCTACCACACCATACTGCTTCAAGCACTTGAATGCTACCTATATTCACAACATCTTAACAGAGGAGAAGAAGCGGAAGATTTATGGGGAGAGTTTATTTTTCCCAGTAATGATGGATATTATAGTACGTGATTGTGTTGCTTGCTGCTGATGCTTCTGCTTTTTACCCCTTTCTTTGTTTTTCTCTTTTCTTTTCTTTTTAATGGGGGCTCAGTCAATGAAGAGGACATGTAACCGCCACCATCTTTTAGCTGTCTTTTTTATACTATCATGAGAAGAAAGGCTCGGCGAGCCAAGGTTCCTCCTCCCGAGTCCTCCCTGAACACAAAAAAGAAAGAGAGGGAAGGTAAACAGAGGGAGAGCGTCAGATTTCCTATTAGAAAGCGAGAGATGAGAAGGGTGTCTGAGAGTGTGCGCTGTAGTTTTTTAAAGTAATTTTAAATATATTATATTTAATATTATAATAGTTTTTATAGCAGCAATATATATATATATATATATATATATATATATATATATATATATATATATATATATATATATATTCATAATTAAAGTTTTAAAAAGAGTTTTTGATTATAATATATGATAATTAACCAACGGAGTGGTTTTGTTACAATTTTTTTTTTAGTTTAACGTGCGTGTCCGGCCAGCTTGTACGTGCACCTCGACTAATCCCACGGGTCCTGAAGTTAACGACTATATAAGCCTTCAATAACTATCATATGAGCAACCTAGAGCTCGAACCTGAGATCACAAAGAAAAGCAAAGCTTTTGATTTCAAATCTTACCACTAGACTACCACCTAGATGGTTGGTCTTGTTACAATTCTTTAGTTAGACAGTTGATTGTTTAGGTGTCTAATTTATACCATGATGCGTGCAATGGAGGACATGGACGGTAGATTAGAGAAAAAGGAAAAAACAAATTTCGATCTATTAAAACAATGTATCCGAAATAGATATTTTAGGTTTTAATGGAAGTTTTGTTGGATTCAATGATTAATTTTGATGTATAACAGATTATGTTTTTTCCGTCCTCAAATTATTTTATTAATAAAATCTAAAAATTATAAAAAAAATCTTGTAGCACAAGATTCGTGTACTGTAGATTGGAATTGTATATAAAATTTGCAATGACTAAAAGCTTTTTTTATTAAAAAAATTATTTTATAAAAAATATTTTTTATTGACGTTGATTTAGTATTTATATATGTTTGGTTAAAACTGTAATTAAAATTAAGGTTGAACAAAAAATAGTTTAATGTGTTTGGTTAATAATGCTTTTGAAATTAAAGTTATAAAATAATTTTAAAATATATATTAATATTGATAGTTTTTAATTTAAATATTGTAGATTTAACTATTGTTATTACATCATGAAATAAATAATACTTTTATATAAAATATTTTTTGTTGTTCCATTAAACTATATACAATTCCATCACGTATGAAATACATCTGACAAAGACTACAGTTTTTTTTGTTTCTTAAGCGCGCAACAACATTAGGTAAAATTTAATCATGAACAAAATTGGAATTGCGATCAAATTCTATAAATGCTACATCATCAAGTGATCTCTATCTAATTTATGTAGTGTCATTGAATAATATTAAACACTAATTTTTCAAATAAAACACAATTAATAATTTTTTATTTCATTGGGTCGTGGTTCAATACATTTTGAGTTTTAAACCAAAACCGGCCAGACTGAAACAATAGAGCTGGCTACATTGTTCATGCTAATCAATTAGCATGATCAGTGTGCAAGAAGCAGCATTTTGCTGCTTTTCCTTTCCATGTGTCTCGAACGCAAAATTATGCGAGCCCATACACAGTAAATTATGTTTTTTTCTTAACTAAGCATATTGCATTTGCTTTTTAAACAAAACACAGACGCAACCTCATTAACAAACGGACCCTAAAAGCATTATTTTATCCTTGTTGAAGCAGCGAGTTGTGGTGTCGATGCAGCAGTTCAATACCGACATCATTTTCTTTTTTTCTTTTCTCTTTTGCTTTCTTCACCTCAAAATTCACATTGATTATGCGTAATTTTAGAGTTGTCCTTTATTTATTGATATTTAAACTTTAATTCTTATTCTTTTAATTTTTAATTTTTGTTCGTGATTAAGATTTTAATTTGTTTTCAATCTTAATTTTCTATATGTTTTTTTTTTTAAATTTGGTTTTTATTTTTTTTATCCTTTTGTTAAATTGATTTCTCTTTTCAATTTTACTTTTCAATCAAAATTTTGTACATGTCATCTAATTTATTTTTTGTTTTAATTATGATCCTCATACTTTGAATTGTTCATTATCCTTATTCTTTTTAATTGGTATTTTTTTTTTTGTTTTGGATCTTTTAGTATATATATATTTTTTTAATTTTATTATTCAATATTTTATTGGTTGATAATAAAGCTTCATAGTTTTTTCAGGTGGGGTGCTCTCGGCCTAATGACTTGGATTAATGGGTTTCCAAAGTTAACGTAGCTTGATATCTTTTATTATTATTATTATTATTATTATTATTATTATTATTATTTTCTAATTTCATCAATCAATATTGATTTTTTTTCATTAATGGGCTTTGTAGTTTTCTTCATTTTCTTTTCTACTAGGTTATTCCGATCTCATTACCTGAGTTGCAAGTCTGGTGGGTTGACCCGAGGTTGGTTTGACCTTTTTATGGGGTTGCTTTTTTTAAAAAAAAAAATTTTAATTTTATTTTGAATATTATTTTGTTAAAAAATAATTAATCCGACCTCGCAACATAGCCTTGATCAACAACTAGTAGCTATATTAAAGTTTGTGATAAGACAAGAAGATAGCCGAGTCTTTTAAATTTATGTGAGAAATGCCATCCACCCCATCATTTATAAGCTTAATCATGTTTTGTCAAACTTAAACTTCATATATGTCAAGGCATGTATCATATTTAATTGGAACATTGGTTGCCTCTGGAACATAAAGAGTTGGTTTTTTAGGTTTTGTTTTACAATTTTATGTTTGTTTTTTTTTCTTAATATTATTATTTATATTCAAATTAAAGAAAATATAAGAAAATCATAAATGAAACATAATAAAGAGCACCTAAAAAGTAAAAAAAAAAATCATAAATGAAATATGAAATTAATTTCTAATGTAAAAAAGAAACCAAGACATTGTGACTTTGCTTTCTTTTTCCTTTTGTTTCTTTCTCTCTCTTAACATGATTTCGCTTTCTTTTCCCATTGTTTCTTTCTCTCTCATAACATCACTAGTCAATAATAACATAAACAACGACAATAAAAAATTAACTTTAATAAACACCAAGATTAGGACAATGGCTTTATGGCAAAACAAAAATAATTATATAGGTTGAGAGAGAAAATCAAAAGAACACAATAGATGATATCGAATAAAAAAAATAAAAGGGATTAGTTATTTGAACCCAAAAGTGTGTTTTTTCTTCAAAAATATTTTTAAAAATGATATTATTTTTATTATTTGGCTAAGTTAAAAAAATATTTTTCTTAAAAATAATAATAAAATAGTGGATGATGGTGTTTTTATTAATGATAATGGTGGTGGTGGTGATATTATGATAGTGTTACCATTAGTGGTTGTGATAGTGATTATGATGGTAATGATGCTAGCAATGATGGTGATGTTGATGGTGTTTATGGTTGTTATATGATAATAGTAGTTGTGTTGATAGTAGTAGAGATGATCATGGTGATAATGGTAAGGTTATGATGTATATTGTAGCAATGAAGACAAAGTGGAGATGGTAGTTATAGAAATAAACTAGTGATTGCAATGATGGTTAAATATGTAACAAGATAGTGGTGATAATAGAGATTGGGAGTTAGCACTATTCGGTTTAATCTAAATTGTGGTTGAAAACTAGGCTTCTAGATTACATGTTATTTGTTTTATTTTTTTCATAGTAGACATACGATGTGTTATCCATCTTTTTTAAAAAAAAAGAGGCTTATCTTGTGGGCTTAGCTTAGCAGGTTGAAGTGTCTAGGCTTATTATGATAGGTCAGACATGCTAAACTACCAAGACACGTACGTCTAATGTGTTTTTACCTTTTAAAAAAGATTATTTTCCCTTCAATTTAAATTTATTATTTTATGTCATTCTTATATTAATTGAGTGTATGTTATACATATTATTTTACTAAATGTCATTCAATATTTAGTTTAAGTTCATGAGATTATACAATTTTTTATAATTTTAGAAAAATATTTTTTTATGCATCCCATCATGATTATTTTTTTTAAACGTTATCCGGTTGCTTTTATGCAAACAACTGTTTTTTTATCCTATAAGTAAACAAAAAATTATTTTAAAAAAGATAAAGTTATTAAACTTAGTCGGATCCATGATTCAGGCTGCAGGTTTGGCTGGTTAGTCAAAGTTGAGCCAAGTCGATTCAAGATGTTTTCATCTCAATATTTTAAAAACATAATGTCATCTTGAATTTATTAAGTCAAACTGAGTTTTCACCGGTTGTCTAAGTTATCTTTGAACTCATGAAGTCGACCAGATCACATTGAGTTAACTCCCACAAGGTTTAATTTGAAATTTAGGTTAGGTAAGGAGTTATGTCAAGAGGTTTCAAAGTGACTTGCTTGACTAATTCCATTGACACTGCTAGAATCCTTATAGATACCGACAATAAATTTTCATCAAAGTTAACTCCTTGTCTTTATTTGTAATTTTATATAACTAGTATAACTTTGTATATTTGTACATTTTCATTCATGTCAGTCTTTCAATCCAATGCTTTTTATCTCTTCAAATGGGTTAATCAAGCTCTATACCTAATAAGTGTACATAAAATCCATTTTAAATTTCACAACCTCAGCCATTTTGTAGAATAAATATTAAATATTACTCTCATTTAGTTGGCAGGCTCATTAAGTACGAGTAACTCATTATTTTTAATTTTCATAAGTTCATATCTCATTAGTACATGTTATGTCATGTGTGTGTGTGTATTGTATTTCTTAAGCTTTAGGTTGAGCATTCAATGTTATAGCTTCAAGCTCAAGTTCTATTTGGATATTAGTTTGTGGTTCTTGAACATCTTTAAGTTCTATTTTCTTGCCACAACTCCTTTCAAAAACAATTTTTTTTTTCTAGAAAGATAACATGTCTTAAGATAAACTTTATTTCTCAATGAGATAGTAAAAATAATACCCAACAATTTATTTGATTTAGCTCTTAACTTTTCAAATACTATAAACTTTATAGATGCATCGCATCTCCAAATCCTTAAGTATAATAAGTTTGGTCTCCTACCAAATCTGATATACAATCTTATAAATAGATTTTATTGGAATTCAATTTAAAAGAGAAATAACAATTTCTAGAGCATAACCTTAGAATACGAAAGATTTGTATAATTCATCATGGACTATGCCATATCTAGTATAATATGATTTCTCGTTTTATAAACATCATTATATTGTAGTGTTCTAAGAGGTGTCTTTTATGATAGAATTTCATTCTCTTTTATATAATCTTGAAATTCTTGGCTAAAGTATTATCCACCTTCATCTGATGAAAATATTTTATTACTTTTTCTAGTTTGTTTTTAAACTTTATTCTTTAATTATTTAAACCTTTCAAATGATTCAGACTTGTGGTTCATTAAGTACAAACAATCATATCTAAAATGGTCATTGGCTAATGTAAGGAGATGTTTATCAACCTATGGCACAAATCGTCATTAACCTGTTTATACATATATGTATTTTACACCTAACAATTTATTAGATCTTTTACTCTTTTCACTAAAAGGTGTTTTGGTCATCTTAGTCAATAAATAAGCTTCACAAGGTTTGTATAATTCATAATCATAATTATCAAAATATCTTTATTTATGTAACTTAGAAATTCTTGTTTCATTGATATGACCTCATATATAACTCTATAAATATTACGGATATTGATTATCTAGTTTATTCTTCTTATTATTTATATTAAATATAGGCATATTTAAATCAAATATATACAAATTATTCATATAAAGACCAAATATACAATTAATATCATTATTATAAAATAAACAATATAACAATTATGAAGTTCTATTATCAGTCTACTAAGTAAACATAAATAATAAGTTCATATAGTTAATACAACAATTCTTGCTCTATCTGCCAACTCATATGCCCATTTCACATTTATGCAATATTCTAATTTACTTTAGTTCCTACATATTTTTACAAATTTAAAAATCATATTCGATATCTAATACACAAGAACTATCATCTAAAGTAGAAATATAAGTTTCAATTATAAACATTCATAAAGTAAAAGCTTCAATTAACTTATTAGCTTTCAAGGTTGTAAGATACTCTTTTAGTTCCTTCTCGAGTGGAATTTTTGTCATAATGATGACAAATACCCTTTTATTTTTTTATGCTCCTAATAGGATTTTATACTATAAAGATAGAACCCTTATTTTTCTTATTCTTGTTCTTAGGCTTTTTATAAGACTAAAGTAGGAGAAAAAAACATTTTTTTTTTCTTTTTAAACATATTAAGCAATTATTGTAACAAACCATCCAACTTAATCATGTGATAGTTTATAATGAACTAAAGAAGCTTTAAAGTAAGGACTTCAAAACCAAATCAATATTTAACTCAGGTTTATGATAAAGCTCAATTAGACCAATTTCTTAATATAACCAAACATTTTTAGAATATGGGTGTTCATAGTGAAACCTTCTATATTCATGAAGTAGAATAATTTTTAAGAGATCACATACCTCTTAATTTTACTAGCCACATTAAACAACTTTTTAAAATGTATAAGTATAGTATTGTCATCTATATTATCATCTTACCTTTAAAGTTTAGTTGATATGCTAGCTAACATCACATATGTAACTTGTTCATTATCATCAATATGACATTGATATTCACTTTTGACTTCATCATCAATATCATCGAGTACAAAAGGAATCAAATTTTAAATTAATATAAACTTCTTCTTCTTCTTCTTCTTCTTTTTTTTTGTTTAAGAACAATTCTTACATTTCAGCACTAGCCTACAAAATTTGGTCTAGTCAATTTGTTAGCATCAAGTTGTTGGTTTTCCCGTAACATATAAAAATAGCAAAAACAATAATTTTATATTTTTTCAAGAGTCCGAAGGATCTTGTTAAACAATGTAGGGTTGTTTAGGGTTTTATTAAAAATTACCTAAATATCAAATTTAGTTTCTATGTTTTTTTTAGCTAATTAAGGCTAGGCTATCATAAATCATCCAATTATTTGGTCTATAATAATAATCCATATAAATTACCAAATCAGAAGTTTCCTAGAAGATAATGATTGCTATGATTTTAATTGATAATTATTTCTTTTATATGTTTTTAGGTGTGTCTCTTTGATTAATATATTATTCTATTTATAGGAAAAATATGATAACTCTATTAATGGAAAAGTATCACTTTTCCTCTCGAATAATATATATATAAAATTGTAATCCCTTGTACTAATTACATTTTTGTCCATGATTTAAAAAACTTATTTACTTTTAAGTTCACTTGATTAATCACTTTAGTTTAATTTCTTACCAATGATTCCTAAAATATTGGCTTAAATATAAATCATAATCCTAAACAAAACAACATTTATCATAGTCCTAATCCTTTAATTATTAGAAAAGTTATATATAATTTTACTTAACTTTTCAGTGATTAGTTTATTAGTATAATTGTTATCCCATGATGATGAATGTTTTGATTTAGATAATTAAGCAAGAAGTGTGTCTGTTTTGTCAAATCATATTTCTTCTCATTGCTATAATCATTGGTTCTTTGAATAAGATTTGAAATCATTTTCAAATCTCATTCCACCATGAACAAATATTTCACAATCAATACTATTTGAGAATACATGAAATATTTTTCATAATTCATCTAGGATGATGAATCCTCTATTAATCACTCAAATACCTTTTTTTTTTTTTCATATAATTTATATTGTACCCAATATTTACCCATTTTTCAATAACTTGTAGTTAGGGATCAAAACACATAATTCTCTATATAAGATAATTTAGTGATCTTAATTCTAAGAGTTACATAAATAAATATCATGTAAGCCTTTCTATAAACATAAATAATATCCCCATATGCAATCCTCATACATGTTAGTTTAATACACATGCCATCTAATAACCGCCTACATATTAGTTTTAATTATCCCTCATACCTTAGTTTATAAGAGCAATTAATCTTTTTTATAAATAAAAAATATAATATTTATCAATCTCAATAGTTCTAATTAATGTCAGTTTTAAAAAAGCTAGATGTGTCAACAATCTGGTTTGGTTTGGTTTATGACAAAAAATCCAACCAAATCGGATTTTTTAATTTATGAAAAAATTAAACCCAAACCAAATAAAAAATTAGTTCAAATCGAAATCTATTTAGTCTGGTCTAGTTTGTTTGTTTATTTATTTATTTAATTCTAGAGATCCAATACCATTAAGTCTTTAAACTTCCCAACATTTTCTCATATCTGCCTAAATTGTTCCATTTGAATATATAAATGGAAGGAAAGGTAATTAACCCTAGATGAAGCAATGAAAGCATATTTTTGCTTGTCAAGTTTCAAGGTTCAACAAACACTACGAAAAAAACCAGGCCCATAATAAAAAATATTAATTAAATGAACCCAATATCAACTCCATTAGTAACAACAATATTTTCATCAATGTCTTTAATAACCTTATTGATGAGCCATTCCTTTTAACATGGAGCGACATCCAACAAAGGTAGAACTCGGGTAAGATAGAGTTCTTGAGACCAACTACCTAATCCTTTCAGGAATCAACTTCACCCACCACTTCCAAGTTAAAGACCAAATTGGTAGCCATATTTACTACCTAGCCATGGGCATGCATTGTACAGCTAGTGGTTTTAACATATGAATTTTCCAAATGAAAATTAAATGGGTCATAAGAACATCAGTTTCATATCCTTAAAAACTTGAAAAATTAAGTGGGCAAACAATTATAAATAAAATAAGAGATGTGGACATGTAAGAAGTTGTTGAGCGATAACCATCTCAAAGAAGATGAGTTGTATCCCTTGTCCTTCTACTTGAAACAACATATTCTTCTTTCTTTGGTTTTAAATTTATTAGTTTATGTTTTTTAAGGTTTTATAACAAGGAAGTCTTTTGAACATCAATCAAGTTCTGTCAGTAAAAAGTAGAGATTAGAGATAATAGAGAGAGAGAGAGAGAGAGAGAAGGCATGGGTGTGGAGTGGGGTGCAACTATACTATTCTAGGTAGCTTATATACTAGAAAAAAAATTCTAAGTAAAGCAAGAATTGAACCAAAAAAGGAAAAATAATTTTAAATCAACTTGAAAAATATGGTAATTTCTGAACAATAACTTATGGGCCTTATTTGAATGCCTTTCTGACCTTAGATGACTATAAGATTTTAAACTTATAGGAAACAGGACCTTTAGAATTTCATAGCAAAATATCAACCTAATTCAACAATCAAATTAAAATGCATGCCTATTAACATAATGTTATGCATTAGGAAAAAATTTCTTGCACCAGTCTCCCTAGATTAGAGAGAACTCATCCTCGAGTTCAAAATCCTTTCACTTTAATCTCATGGATGTTTAATCAAAATTTAACAACCATGCATGTGCTCAGTCTTTTCATTAGAAATATCATACCTACCATCAACATGATTATACAGATACTCTAAGTTATATGCAACACTAAAGATAATGATTTTTTTTTTTATTGGCTAACCCAAGTCTTTTTCATTCTTTACTACGACCGTGTTTGATTGCAGGAAAGTGAATTCACTTTCCTGCTTTTCCTATGTTTGGCGACAACAAGGAAAAATAGTCAAAAGAAAATGAATTTCAGTCAATGGAAAACTTATAACGTTGCCAAAGGAAATTGTTTTCCTTCTGTTAAAGAAAGGAAAACACTTTCCTTTATTTTTCTTTTATAAAGATAGTGGTGGCCAGAGGTGGGCCCAATCCCAAGTCAAAAAGTTTCCTCCAGCCTTCACCCACGCTACGCTACGACTAGGATTTCTATTGGGTATTTGAGATTGTGTTCAAGAAAAATTTATTTTTATTTTTATTTTTAGATTATAGTTAAAAAAAATTTCTGTATTTGGATAATTTTGATATATTAATATTAAAAATATATTTTTAAAAAATATATTATTTTAATGTATTTTCAAACAAAAAAATATTTTTTTAAAAAATATTTATTATTATTTTAAAAAGACTAGGTTAAATTTACTAACATGAAAAATTTACTAATATTTATTATACATTTTAGATTTCATTTTTTTTTTATTGTAAGTGATTACATATTAAATATTATATATATATTACATAAATTTGAAAAAAAAATTAATTCATTAATAAATTATTTTTCCAGTTCATTTTCCATAATACAACCAAACACTGGAAAGTGTTTTCCAGTTCATTTTCCATAACACTACCAAACATCGAAAAATACTTTCCCGGAATTCACTTTCCGAAAGGAATTCACTTTCTTGTAAACAAACGGAGCCTACATGTGGCAAGCCAATATTTCTTAATCAAGTTTTAAATTCAAAATCCAGCATAACATTATTTTTATTAATAACAACTATGATGTTCTTTTTTAGCAATACATTTTTATTGACAACACCAAAACTACCTTGAAATTCTTTAAGCATCAACTTTGAATAATTGATTATTGGCTATCAATAATAGGTTGGTCCATTTTCTTTCATGAGTGAATCCTTGTAGATCCCAACTTATAGACATTTTAGAATTTTTACAAACCTCAAGCTTAATAACATCTTCAGTTTCTTCTTTGTTAAATTTTGGTGGTTGATTCTAATCCATATAAAAACTAAAATCATCAAAAATTTCAGTTTCAATATTATTAAGGCTTTTACATTTCAATCTTGAACTTCATTTATTTTGCGTTTTAATCATTAAAATTTTAGAGGGGAAAGAGTCGTTAAAAAAAGAGAGATAACAAAGAAAGTGTTTGATTGGTTATATTTCAGTCATAAAAAAATGATTTTGGTGTCAATTGATTTATCTTAGAAAGAGAGTTCAATGAAGGTAGTGTTGTTCTCTGAACATGTTGTAAGAAAGTAGATTAAGACCTATAAAGTTGTTTTTGTTTTGGATGGATTTTTGTTTTAGAGTGATTATAGTTTGGGGTAGGAAATGGTTTTATATAAGTTCTTAGAGGTAGTTTTAAGTGAAAAAAAAGTTGAAATTTAAATTGTTGTGATAAAAACAAACTCATACATTGATTTTTCAATTACTAGAGGTGGCTAGAAATTCAACTAGAAGAAAATGTGTCGTATGCCTAGACTTGTGTCATCATGTGTTTTTTAAAAAATCCAACATATAAGCCTAGCCTTCCAAACCCATGTGTGCCTAGACTTTTTTTTCTTGAGCTACCTTTTTCTAACATATCCCTTTATTTCTTTTCTTTCTTTTTGATAAAAAAATCTCTTTAAATCAATTTATTAAAATAATATACAAGGAATTATTCAATTATGTCATTGTTTTTAAAAAGATCATGGCTTTTTTATGATGATATTAGTGATTGCTTTATTAATAATTATATATTAGCCTAATATGCAAAAAATTTAAAATAATTTTCTCATTATATTGAATAAGAATAAAATATCTATTTTTTCATTTTCTTAATGTAAATGTTTTATATAATTTTTTTAAATTTACTATTCTTATATTTCGTTTTTATATAGGTACGTAAAATTATCAATACATGATATTTTTTTAATTTGTTCCATAATCTTTTCACTATCTTTTATGAATATCTATTTTTATTAATGTATTATTAAATAAAAATATATTCCATGAACTATGAAAGAATGGAGGGCTCTTGGGTTAAAAAAGGAAACCTCTTTAAGAACTTGATTGTCATAAAATTTATCTAAAACCAAAAGTTTGTATGCATGTACACATAGGCAGAGCCTTGTAGAAGGCTAAGAAGGGTTGTAGCCCACGTTAAAAAAAAATGAATGGTCCACTGTTCCTTTTAAGTTTTAGACAGCAAACTTATACTTCACTTTTCCTATATTGCAAACCTAATGTCCCACTTTTCCTTGCAATACAAATTAATTACTAGCCATCAGCCGCCACTTTACTTTCCCTAGCAATATTAGTTAATTAGCCACCCAAGAGCCCTTTCTTGCATAGTTGCAAATACTAATTAATTATTATATTTTATAGCAAATTTATCTAAATATAAATAATTAATTAGTTTACATGTCTTCTAAATAACTTGGGGTTTTAGCTATTTTTCTTCTCAACAATATACAATTTTAGCTTGGATTTTAAAGAAGAATTTATACAAAGAGCTGCAAGAGTGTAAAATCATCAGGTAAGAATTTACAAACCATGACTTTTCATTTTGAATTCAATGTTTCACATTCATTACAGTAGATTGTTAATGGAGTAAACAGTATTGTACCCTAAAAATTGATGCATGTTAACACACTTGCTAGTGTGGGGTGTTACACTAGTACTAATAATTTACTAGTTATTTCAAAGTTAAGTTCTCCAAATCTCCCAGTAGTTTGCATCACTATTTTGTCCTTGTATATTCTGCATTTTATGAATATTTTATTGTGGCATTAATATCTTTTAATCTTGCACCTGATTTTTCTAATCCCTTTTACTTGAATAGGTTATAAATTATAATGAAAAATCAAGGAAACAAGAAAGGAAAAACTATGTTTTCATTCTTTAAACCAAACGAACAAACATCAACCAGTAAAGGACATTCTCCTTCTAATGTTGATGTGTCAAATCGTAGTGAACAACCCCCTTTCAAATCTCAAAGAGTTGAAATTGATGTTAATATTCTTGAACGAGATCCTGGGTTATGAATTCCAGTGTGGAAACATCCTATTAATCAACAAGATGAAATTAGAAGAGCTTATATCAAAATGGGTCCATATCAACCTAAGTTATTAGGACTGAATCATGGAGACAGTATCTCGATTTCAATCAAAGGATCAAAGGATGCAGTATTTTGTTTTCCATGCTTTATCTTTGAAAAAAAAATGCCTTGTCATCTCACATTCACCACCGAAGGCTTTAGAAGTTGGAAGAGGGTTAATGATGGGGTCAGATGTGCACTTTTGATGCATGTGGGAAGTCCGACTTCACCACATCATAATGCTGTGAAATCTCCTAAAGATTTAATGAAAGTAAGTAAACATATTGATAAAGTGTTGAATGCACAAACTGTTGAAGAAGTTCAGAAAAATCAGTTGAAACTTATGAAAATAATTGAAAGTGTTCGATGGCTTAGCTTACAAGCATGTGCATTTAGAGGTCATGATGAATCTTCAGCTTCTAATAATCGAGGTAATTTTTTGGAGATGATAAGACTTATGGGGAGACTGAATGTTGACATTGATGATGTTGTCTTAGAAAAAGCTCCAAAAAATGCAAAGTATACCTCGCCGACTATTCAAAAAGAGATTTTGCATATTCTTGCGAACAAAGTGAGGAAAAAAATTTGTGAAGAAGTTAGAGATGCAAAGTTTTGTATTTTGGTTGACGAAGCCAAAGATGCATCAAATAAAGAACAAATGGCTATTGTTTTGAGATTTGTTGACGTTCAGGGTTTTGTACGAAAGCATTTTTTTAGTATTGTGCATGTTTCAGATACTACTTCTTCAACACTTAAAAAAGAAATTTGTGATGTGCTCGCTCGATATAACTTGTATATTTTCAATATGCGAGGTCAAGGGCATGATGGTGCTAGCAATATGCATGACGCATGGAATGGACTACAAGCTTTATTTCTCAGAGATTGTCCTTATGCATATTATGTACATTGCTTTGCTCACCGACTATAACTGGCATTAGTTGCAGCAGCTAGAAATGAGATTTCTATTTGGTTATTTTTCTCAAAATTGACAACCATTATCAACCTTATTTGTGCTTCTCCCAAACGTCATACCGAGTTACATTATGCTCAGGCTATAGAAATTGCACATATGGTAGCTACTGGAGAACGTGAGACTGGTAGAGGGGCTAATCAAATTGGTAATTTACAACGAAGTGGAACTACTCGTTGGAGCTCTCATTTTGATTCTATTTGCAGCTTAATAGATATGTATGGTGCAACTATTACTATGCTTGAAAGTATGGTTCAAGAAGGATCTTTTAATTCTATATGTGGAGAAGCTGGTGGCTGTTTGATTGTGATGAAATCTTTTGAATTTATATTTATCTTATATTTGATGCATAAAATAATGGGAATTACTGATTTACTTTGTCGAGATTTGTAGCAAAAATCTCTTGACATCTTAAATGCAATGGATCTTGTATCAACTACTAAAGTATTGCTTCAAACTTTGAGAGATGCCGGATTTGATCTTCTCCTTGCAAATGTGCAATTTGTTTGCACAAAATATGAGATTGACATCCCACATATGAATGCTTCGTATAAAAAGGCTACAGGTCGTTCATGTCAACAACAAGGTTCAGTGATAGTGTACCAGCATTATCATTATGATATATTTAACTCAACAATAGATTTTTAGTTGGAAGAATTAAATTCTAGATTCAGTGATGGGACAGTGGAACTCCTTGTACTTAACTCTGCTTTAGAACCTAAGGACAACTTTAAATCATTTAAAGTTGATGCTATTTACAAGCTTGCTGAGAAATTTTATCCTGAAGATTTCAACGAACAAGAGATGTATTATTTGAGATCTCAGCTAGAGCATTATCAGATTGATGTGATTCATCATGAGAGCTTTCAGAATATATCTACCATTTCTGAATTATGTCGAGGATTAGCTGAAACAAATAAGTCGCATCACTGTCATTTGATTGACAGGTTGATTCGTCTTGTTTTGACTTTGCCTGTTTCCACTGCCACTACAGAGCGGGCATTTTTAGCTATGAAACATGTTAAAACTGTGCTTCGCAATAAAATGGAAGAAGAGTTCTTAGCAAATTCTATGATGATTTACATTGAACGAGAGCTTGTTGAAGATATTAATTCGGATTCGATCATAGATAAATTATATTCTACAAAACATCAAAGAGTGCAGCTTTGATAGTGTAATTTATTTTTATTTTTATTTTGAATTTTATGTACTTTAAATTTTATTTTTTATATATTTTATGTTACGTATTTGAATTAAAACTTTATTATTAACTTGACAAATTTATATATCCAAGTAAATGATTGATCTTAAAAAATAATTTATGAGTATTTATATCATAGTCCAGGATAAAAAAAATTCCCGGCTCCACCCTTGCACAAGGGGATCCTACTCCTAGAGAATGTAGAAAATGGAAATATCTCTCTCAATTTTCCTTTTTTTCTTTGACGAGGGAGGGTTCCTTTTGTAGACAAAAGATGGTAGAGCTTATTCGAGTATTATGCAGCCATGACTGTCTTAAGTATTGCGGAGTTTTAGAATAATTTTTATTTTTTCTTCAAATCATCATCTAAAGTAAGTGTGTTATTTATTCTTTGATGGGACCAAGGGTTCTCGTATTCGGGTCATAAATCTACATTCGGGTCATTGGATTTTTATAAAGAGTTGAAGAAAGATTCTACCAAGATATCATAATATAAAGATATTAAGATCATAATCTCTTGCACAAATCCATGGAATGCTACCATGGAGAATCTGGTGGGTATTTTTGAACAAAAATCTGGAGTTCTTCAATGATTGTTGGCGTAAGAACATCTAGGGAGGGTGGCTCCAAATGAATCATAATGGGAATTGAAATTTTATTCCTCGTTTCTAGTGAAATATTCAGCAACATTGTATTATATATATAAAAGGTATTGAACCAGGCATATCTATAATTTTTGAGGTATTTAAAAGTACAATAACAGTTATTTTTTAAAATATTTTTTATTTGAAAATATAATAAAATAATATTTTTTAAATCTTTTTAAAATATTTAATATCAACCCATTATATATTTTTTTTTTAACAGAAAAAAAAAAAAAAAAAACTACTTTCATGTAATCAAAGAGAGTGCTGTGGACGGCACTACGACCAAAAAGTGAAAAGGTGCCATAATTCTCAAATGGAAAAGGAGGACCAAATCTCTTCCCGTAAGAAAAATTCACTTTCAAAGACCAAAAGTACTTTCTCTAGCTGAGGTGTCCGTCTTTGCAGTCCATGGTATCAATTCAAGAACAACTACTAGATTAGATTTTATCCTGTAATTTGGTCTATCTTTTCACTGAAGTGGCACTCTACCAAAGGTTGCCTTGTAATAAGGAGAGATTACATCAAATAAAGTTGGCTCGGTTGGGTTTAATTTTCAATATGCTTAGCTCATATCAAGCTTTAATTAAATTAATTTAAGTTGATTTGAGTAAATTTGAATTACTCTAATATATTTTTTAGTATTTTTAAAAAATATATTATTTTGATATTTTTAGTCAAATTATAAATTATTTAATTATATTGGAATATGTAAAATCAACTAAATCAAATCAAGTTAATCCTATATTGTTTATATTTTTTTTAAAAAAACAAAACAATAATACTTGAATTTTTTTAACATTCAATAAAAAATTAATCTAACGCATAATATAACACGAATAATTATTTAGTTGGGTCCAAAATATATTTTTGATATCATTTCATCATTGATTTAAATTTCAAAGGTCCATTGTACATACTTTCTATACTTTTACTAAACATCTATTTTTTTATTTAATTATCAATAATATTATTTTTAATCGACCTATGCTTCAATTTAGACAGGCCTCCTCCTTAAACTATTTTAATTATATTAGACTTCATAAGGTACGTTTAGCATTAAAAACTAGTTTTTAATTATTGAACAAACACAATCTTAGCTCATTTTGTAGCTATCGCGTTACTCCATGGGATCCAACAAATTACGAAAATCTTAGATTCTGAAATTGAAAGTTACAAAATTGGCTAAAACAAGCATAAAGGAATCATGAATGCCTCACCACACGTTTATAGATTGATATTAGAGCTTGTTTGGCAAGCGTTTAGTCAAGTTTGGGCCCATGAAAGTTCGTTATGAAAATACCCTCAATTTAGACCCAAATAACATGTCAAATTGACTAATAAGCTCGAGTGACTCAACAAATCTAGATGATCTAACCAGAATTAACTTTCTTTTTTAATTATATAATTTTGAATATGAATAAGATAAAAAATCTCTAATTTACGAAAACAAAATAGAAACTATAAACCATTTTAAAAGTGGCTTTTTTCCATCTTCATCATTCTTTCCAACAACTATTTTAGAAAAGCATATTCAAGTTTTGAAGATGGCCTCTTCAAAACTTGAAACATATTGTTTCCTCTTTAAAACTTCTTTGAGCCATAGATATAATATTGTATTTAGTGGCTTTGATATGAGAAGGTTTTTTACTAAAGATTTTTAATGCATTTTACTTTTAGAAACTATGTTTCTTCATAATTTATAATGTTTTTTCTTTAGTTTTCAGGATTGACCTAGATCAACCCTTTCTACTCTTGACTTGGTTATTTCTATACGTGAATCATCTAGTTAAGTTTAAAAATTAAGATGAAAGTAACTAATAAAATACTACTAATTATTCCATGTGCATCATAAAGTTTCTCAACTTAATATAATAAATCTAAAAATAACTAAAACATGAAGTTGATCTTACCTAGACAAATATTTTATAAGTGTAAGCCATATAAAGCCCACTAGCTAACAATAATATAAGTACAATAAATTATGGAAAAAAAAGGTGAAAATAATAAAATCATTTTAAAAGTGATTTTTTTATTAACTCTACACCAATCAAAATAAATATCAAAGCATTTAAATTCATGAAACATTTTATCTATCTTTGGTCAAAATCCTTATTTATTATTTATATATCTTTTTCTTATTTTGATGAAACATTTTTTTTTATTAACATGATTGTTTGAATAAAAACTTAAGATAATTAAAATAAATATTCAGAATAATTCTAATAATTTAAATTCATGGACAAAAAAATTATTTTTTTAATCAAAAACCCTTTTTTTTTCTTATTCATTCAACTTATTTTTTATTATTATTTTAATAAAAACATATCTTTTTATTGGTAGAATGTGACTAGCCAAAATCTTCCTCTCATTTCTTTGCTGGTACTTTTCTCTCTCCCTCTCAACATTTAGAGACTTAAATACGAGAAAAACAAAGTTTTAAAATCAAATCATACACATCTAAAACTACAATGACCAAAAATGTAAAAATAAAAAATTTTAAGGACCAAATTTAACCTTAATAAAATTTTCACGGAATAAATTTAACTTTTTGCAACATCTAGGAATTGAAACGTGAGAAAATGAGATTTAAGACGATAACATAAACATCTAAAATTATAGGGACAAAATATACAAATCAAAAAGTTTAAGGACTAATTGAACTTCTTCGAAAACTTTAAGAACCAAATTGAACTTTTTGCAATATAAGGAGCTTAACTCATGAGGGGGGAAATGAGATTTTATGATTGAAATATTAAAAAAAAAAAAATTGTTGTTAGTCTCTCATGAATTAGAATAATAAAATGATGAATTTTCCCTTTCAAGAGAAGATCTTTGAACTAGTTATTAAAGGTAATGCAGTTTTTTTTACAAAATCCATTTATCATTTTAGATTGATTCGTGGTAGCTTGGTCTTTTCACATTCTTAAAGTATTATAAAACAATTAAATTACCCTTAAAAGAAAAATAATTTAACTGACGTCCATGAACTTTTTTATATTTTAACTTTTTAAAACACAATAAAATAATTAAACTATCATTCAAAGAAAAAATTATTTAACTAGTGGCTATGAACTTTTTCATATTTTCACTCTAGTTTCTTAGTAATACTCAATTTGATTAAGAGGTAATTTAGTACTTTAATAAATATAAAAATATCATTTAAAAACAAATGTAGATGGCGTGTGCTTTGGGAGGCGCATGGGGTGTCTCTTGAAGGGGGGGTCTTTTGAATGCCAAAATTCACCTTCCACAAAGGTGTTGTAATTGTCTTAGCAGTCCCTCTATTCCTATGTGACATATATGGTTTATTAACCTCTAGTTTAGCACCGATGATCTTTTCTCTTGTTTTTTTTTTCCTTTTTCTTTCTTTGATTTTTGTGTTTAACTTTCCAAATTTTTTAAAGCAACCATTTTTTTTTACTTTATTTTTTTCTATAGAAGTTTTCACTAATTTCTTAAATGACCAAGGTTATTTCAGATTTTTTTTATTTATTTATCATTCTTTGTTAAATTTAGTTTTTTTTAAAAGAAATTTTATTTTTTAATTAAATTAAATTAAGTTAAATTAATTAATTAAATACAAAGATGAATATATTCACTTCATGAATATTTTATTTGGTTTATTTTCTAGGTCATTGTTCCAATCTTTTGCAGTGACTTTAAAATTATCTTGGTGATCTCTTATTATTGGTAGGGCAATGTTAATGATAAAAAAATGATGAATCTCTAACGAGTTTTTTATTTAAATTTTTATGAGTATGATATTGGCAGCTAATAATTGCCAAGTTTATTTTGTTCGTTTTATTACTGTTCATGCCTTTTTTTTTTATCATGTTATTAAATTAATCAAACTTATTCAACCCAATCAAATCAATTATCCAAGTATCAAATTTTTTCTTGCTTCTTTAAAAATGTTAGAAACAAATTAATCCAATCTGCAGAATAACAGGAACCACTATCTAGCAAACAACTAAAACTAAAAGAGGTCTAGCACACATTTCATTGCTTATCTCTCCTCTTTCACTTACACTTTATATAAGCACAAAACCAGGAAATCCCAAACCTAACTTAGGTCCACCATCCCTTGCCCTTGCATCACAATTTTATATGGTTCCCTAAAAAAAGTCAAATTTTTCCATAGCTAAGGGCAAATGCACATTAATCAGGAAAGAGAAAAGGTAAATTACATTGCTACCCATTTATATCAAAATTTTCCATACCTAAGGGAAAATGCACATTCATCATAAGTTCTTAAAAGAAAGCTCAGCATACATCTCAAAAAGAACAAAAATGGTACCTTAAGCTGCAATTGATACTCATATTAGCTGCTGAAAGACCCCCAATTAACAATGAACTGTATTCTGAGTTTCAATTATCTCACCACATGTCTGTTTCAATCAAATGAGCTGAGAAACTTTGTTGTTTTGAAGGCCAAGCAATAATCACTCATCTTGTTCGAAGTCCATGAGGAAATCAGTTAAGTTCTCAGAATCATCAATTGCCTCTTCAAGACTCAACGGGCCCTCTTTTTTAGGTTTATCCTGCAGGTTCAAGGAAATCAAGGACATGATTCTTGTCAGGGGCTTGAAAAGTGTAGGAGCTGGTATATACATGTAAGATGCTAGAGGTGCAAAACTTCTCAATTCCGAAAATCCTGACAAAGGAAAAATCCTCGCCTCTAATACAGTGGAATTCTAGGATTTCGAAGAATACAAGTACTTAGAACATGTCTTTACTAAAATGAAGGAATTAAAAAATCTATCTATATTCTTGCAAATTCTGTCAAGGTTATGCCTTTTTTCCACTTCAAATGAAATAGGCTATGGTACGAAAATATTTCCATTTTAAACAATCTAGAGCAGACAACACAAGAATGCTTCAGAAGCAGGAGATGAATATCATAGCAACAGCTTTGGTGCTGCAGCACTGTGTGTTTGCATGCATGTGCCTGTATCAGATGAGGCAAGGCATTAGACATAATTTAGAAAGATGCACCATCACCTTTGATTTTCGAGCCTGGGGAGTAGTTTTATAAACACTCCAATTTCGTGTAATTTTTTCGTCTTCTTCTTCCTCTTCCTCTTCTTCTCCATCAACCTCACTATCCTCTCCCTCGCCCTATTGCAGGCATGAACAGAAAGATGTCATTACACATGAAACAGGTACGTTTAATTAAAATGTACAGCATGATAAATTTGTGGTATATGTGGATGTATGAAACAGATGATGGTAAAAATTGCAGGGGACACGAAACTCACATCATTTTCACCAATGTCAACTGCTCGTGCCATAGCTTCATCAATGTCTGTCATCTGCTTTTTTGATCAAGAATTAAATGATGATGAGTCAATATTAAAAGCAGCCAAAATCTAGTACTCTTTCCTTGGGAAGAATTAGATGCAGTTGTCCAAAAGAACACTGAAACTTATTTTGAGTAAACACATAAACAATAGTAAACTTATAATTTCAGTATTTTCCACCAAACATGAATATTTTTCTAGCTACATGTAGAGAAAATATATATCTGCTAATTAGGAAAACTGGAGTTTCCAATTTAGGTTTTTCCTATTTCAAATAGGAAAATAGGGTATTAGCAGCCAAAGTCTAATTGTGACTGCAAATATTTCATACATATAAATATGGATATAACCTATACTTGGAATATTTCAGAATATCAATAGAATGAATAGTTTATTTCCTGCATTTGACTGATATAAACAAAGAATGTGTGAATATTTCTCCGTCCGAAGTAATTCTGACTTAACTGGAGTGATGATAGTAGCTCTGTCTAATTGTTGATTGCTTTTATATTTTTCAGATCAGAAATTCAATTACTGGATCCCAAAACAACCTGACCTCTAACACAAATCTAATCACTTAGTATTCTGTAATGCATCAAATTGTATAAGAGCTTAGGTTTTTACATAATATTCATGAAAAGAAGAAATATTATAGGAACATAGTAACTGATTATAAGTAGGGCTTGTGAGAGATGGAAGGTGAGTTGATGCTCTAGCAACTCATGGAAAAAAAATTATGTTTCCAAATGGAAAACCAATCACCAAAAGAGTCAAAAGAGCAGACTTCAACCCTAAAACAGTCAGCCAAAAAGCATCTAGGGGTTGCACATTCTATAGATTAGCCAAACTCAGGTTGAAAAGCTAAACGAGCAAGTGGAGTTGTCGATACAACACACATGGCAGTTTGCACTGCATGCTGAAAAATGAGAACATAGAGCTGAAAACAAAAGGCAGAAAAAGGAAAAGTCAAAATAGAGGCCTCAACAAGAAGCACGTTACCAAGTTCTGCTTGCAGAAAATTAAAGCAGCTAGTATATAAGCTATACAATGAGAACTGTGAAATGAAGTTCCTAAAGAGCTAGCAAAAAACCTAGAGCAAAAACCAAAAAGGCAAAACTAGTGCGATGGTTTATAGCACCACAACCAAAATTATAACTGCAAGTATTGCTCCATGGTCCAGACTAATCTAAATTTTCTTTGCGATTGATTCCTAGCAACAAAGAGGAGAAAGCACTATCAAGTTTAAACTTCAGTTCAATGATCAAACCATAATTCAAGTTTAAGGAGTCTATTCTACTTCAACACTCCAAGACTCGAGCTCAAGTTTTGATTTTTCACATGGATTAGGGTGTATGCATACAAGATCTCTCATGTCCTGATCACAGGTGTTTACTTTCCTCTCCCTGCATTTGACTTTCTGATATATGGAGCTCCAACAAGAACACAAGTATAACAAGAAAGAATACTCTTAAACTAGGCATTACAGGATATGGATATTTTTGCAAATGAGTCAGTCAAATATTTTGTATCATTTATTCAGTAATATAAAACACACCCTTTATCTATATTAACTTTTCAGGTAGTAGCATGCACTAGCAGTCGAGTTCCATCTGCGTAAAAGAAGTTTGCCATATGCTTGAGTTGGTATCCCGAAAGCTCATTCCTCATGTATGCTTATTTGCACCTATTTGATTTATATATTTTCATTTAGGCTTGCAAATCTGTTTAACTAGAGCTCTATGCCTGTATCAAGTTCTGAGTTTGTTTTGAATATTCTGTAAATGATCACTTATTAAAGTTAGTACGTAAAGTTGATACTGAACAATAAGTTTTACACTATTATTGCTACACATTTTGTTAGGTTGGAGGCTTGCGTGGACAAGGTGGACCTTGGGATCATCCTATTTGCATTCCAGTCAATTGCTCGCTTATCAGGCCATGACAAGTACCACTACTAACAGGCCATGACAAGTACCACTACTAACACTAAATGGTTCATCCATCTATCTATGTCTAGAAAAATCTAAGGACAACTACAGTGGAAAATAACAGGAAAGACATGAAAGATGTGATGGCAGAAACCAAAACAAACAGAAAGACAAATCAAATAAAAAAAAAAAAAGCAAAAGAAAAGGAAAACAATCTCAGAGATAAGTGTTTGTCCCAACAAACTAAGTTATAATAGAGAATAACATTATCCCATATAAGGTTTAACAAAGAATGGAAAGTTCAAAAATCTATTGAGTTATCATTGTTCATAGTAAACTGTCAATCAAAACTAGACCAAATTGTATTAGGGCAGTTCAGTTAGGTCTACTCCTTAAGAGAGATGGTTTTGTTTGTAATCCAAATTATATATTTTAATTATGATCTGATCTGATTCTTTAAAAGAAAATGAAGAAAAGAAAGTAATTGTAGACCATGCAATCCTTATTTACACAAAGATTAATTTATTATACAAATTTGTAAACAAAAATACAAAACTGTATAAAAAACTTGATGCAGTATAGGAACTTTAAACTTCACTTGTTTGTTTGTAGTTTTTTATGTTCAAGATTTTATTATTATGCAGGTAGAATTTTATGATTTTGTTTTGATTATTATTATTAAAAAATAATATTTTATGAGGATTCTTATTTCCTATTTAGTTTAGGATATTAGGGTTTTTTAGTGTCTATATACACACCATTTTTTCTTTACAGAAGAGGGATATAACGTTGATGATTAATTAAAATTTCAGAGCTATGTTTCTTCTGTATATTTGAACCCCTACAGGGTTTTCTTTCAATCCATCAGCCCACTTCTATACAGATCTACCCTCTTCTATATGGTTTCTTTCTTCTCTCTATTTTTCCCTCTCCTATAGGGAATTCTACTTCTTTCTACTCTCTCTACTATCATGTCTGACATCAACCTTTCCAAACATTTTATACGTATTTTCTCTTTTCTTTCAAAAGCTCCTGTTCATGCACAATCTATTCTATCTTAAAACTATGACCTCATTAGTTGTGATTTGATTTTGAACTCAATATGTTGATCTAAATAAACTTCTGTTTTAAATTTGTTAAAGTTCAATAAAAGTTCTTGTTTTTAGTAGTCTCCTCAAGAATCTACAGGGGTTACAACAGAAGCTTCTGATTGGCCTCAATAAGTAGATATTAGAAGCTGAGTGTTTTTATGTTGACACCTTGCTTTTTATGTGCAGCAGTGCAAACTGCTTATGGTGAAAATAGTTTACTTGTCTACAATCTACCCACATTTTCAATACATCCTAGTTGATTTCAGGGTTTTAAATTATGGTTTGGGTGTAGCTATCACTGTCATGAATCAATTAGAAACACTGGACAAATTTTTAGTAATGCCTTTTTTTTTAATAATTTTACAATATAAACACAACAATCATACAAACAGCATGTCATAGGTAAAGTAGCAATTATCATTAACTTCATGTTAAAAATTGAGGAAAATAACATTTTCTTAATTTTGAGAAGTGTGTGTTCTAATTCAAGAGGGCTCTTATTTTTTATTTGAAAACAATGTTAATTTGTTCAATGAACCAAATAGAAACACTGCACAAAATGTTTATTTTCAAAAATAATGCTAGTCTGACAATTAAAAAAAAAAGTTTGTTTTTTACTTTGAGCAAGTTCTTATAAATCAAAAGAACAAAACACGAAAAGAAAAAAAAATTAAAATAAGGCCTTTCCTTCTCAAATATATAAATATATGAAAACTCTGCAAGCATTTTAATTTCCATGACTTTAGTTTTTATTTTTTTGGATAGAAATTAAAGACTGAGAAGACAGCAAGTTCATAGTAAATTTGGGGGGTGAGAAAAAGATCATGTGATATTATTACAAATATCGCATCATTAAGCAATGAAGCATGGAAAAGAATATTTCATCATGGAAAAAAGAAAATGATTGGCAGAAAAGATAATATAGCAAGTTCAGCTCTCTGTTAATTACCTCGAGTTGTTCTGTCTTCTCTTTTGCCAGAATTTTTTCAAGCTCCTTCCTAGATATGATTTTTCCATGCTGATCAAGGTTAGGAAAACAAAGTCAGCATTTGACAAACTGCCGTAATAATCACAGGCATCACCTAAAACAAAGAAGAATTCCACTTGCTTTATGGAAATTAAAATTTAAATACATCAAAAAGAATATTAAACATCTTGGGCAAACTTGAGAATAAAAAGCCAAGATCATCATGAGAGGGACTCCATCCAGTGGGGTTTGAGTTCCTATATGCACAATGCAACCTTGTTTTGTTCCTCTTGTAGACACCACCTTGATTTAAATTGGAAATCTTGATAGAATTAAAATGAAAGCAAACAACAAAGCCTAATCTAAAGTCGTAATTCATATCCGTAAGTGCCTTTCCATTCACTTTTATTGTTGCTTAGCAGACTTCAAAATATCTCGTGTAGAACCATAAACCTCAAATGGTTCAAGGTCAAGTTCATCTGTTAGGTTGGCAAACCCAACTCCAAAACTCAGTGTCATTTATGAATAAGCATTCATGGGTTAAAAAAAATGAGTAAGATGAGTCTATTAGCTGCAGTCTTCATGAAAGAAAAGGAACAGAGATATAAAATTAGAGAGGAACCACAAACAGTTTTGATGGTAGCAAGTTAATTCAATTATCCATTGGATGATATCATCCAATCATCTCACAGCTAAACAAACCATAAGCTTTGTACTGTGGCCTCTAAAAGTAAAAACTTACTCAACACCACTTATAAACCAATTTTGAGTTCAAAACATACACTAAAGCCATTGAAATCATCGATAAATGCTTGACTACAAACATTTTTGTAACGTGATTATATAATTTAATTTGGTTAGAATACTAACTTCTTTCAGGTAATCCAGCATATTGGGTGTTGGTTCATGAAAATCTGGACCCCTGTAATCAATAATTTCATTTGGATCTTGAATGTAGTTGATGGTAGGGTAAACAGGATCTCCACCCCAAACTGCAAAAGCCAATAGAATTATCAACTGCTACAGCACAGCAAAGAAAGTTTGATAGCCTAACAAAGGATTAATTCACCTTTCTTCCATCAAATTGCTTTATTAACATACAATAAAACCTGATAATTTAGGTAGGAAAAGAAGATAAGAAGCAGCCTTGCTTTATAAGGTCATGATAAATGCAGGAATGCAAAAGTGCTTTTCCAAAAAAAAACAAAAATCAGAAATAGTCAATGAACGACTCTGTGGAGTGGACAGTGGGTGTTCCTAGTTCAAGTAATACTATCAATTTAGGTAATAGAACAAGCAAAGCATTACGAATAATAGAACAGCACATACATGAATGTGTAGGTCCATTATGCAGCCAATCTGAAGGACATACAAGCTGATTTTAAATAGAAAGAATCCATCAATATTAAGGATGGACATTTCTTCAACCTTTTGCTTAGATAGAAAAATTAAAATTAAAATCAGAAAAGGAAAAGGTCACTTGATGGTAGAAAAAAAAAAAGTGCTGAAAAACCAATTTATAGAAATTTAGTTTTATTATTGTTTAAGGACCAGCTTAGAATTTATTTTTATGTTAGTTTTTTTAGTTTTATTTCCTATTTTAGCATTGATTTTTGGGGTTTCGCTATGCCTGTACAAGTACATTTTTTTGTGGTTAGAGAAAGACATTTCTTGGATTAAAGTTGAGTAACTTGGAGATTCTTTATCCTTGTGGATTTCAAGAATCCTAATTTCCATGTTGATTCGGTTCAAGAAAACCTCCTGTGGATCTCAAGGATTACTTGGTGGATTTCTAGGTTTTCTATGCATTTCTTTTGCTTTCCTCCCTCACTATACATCATGGAGAAATGTGCACACAAACAAATAATTTTCACATCTAGATCAAGAAGATAAATTACTGTGATAAAAATTAAAAGATAGATAAGCACAAACTTATCAGCTTTAGATTAGATACTTTGCTTTATTTGATCCTCTCGCATTCGCATTGCTAAAGGATCTCTACGAATACGAACATCAGTCCCCATCATTATGCGAAATTCTCTATCCGTTTGATGGCAAAACATTGCAATTAGTTGAGCGTTTTCATCTTCACCGGTCTCTTCAAAATGCTTCTGAATAGCTTCTTGTGAAGTGTCTCTCTTCCATGCTTTCACCCATTCTGAGTAGTATGCCATTGGACCTATCCTTTCCAGTCTCTTTTGTTCAGCTTCAAGTCTACACAAATTGCAAGTGACATAAGCCAACAATTTTTTTTTTAAAAAAAAATACATTTCCCTCAATAAGATACAGAATTACATAGAGAAACACAAAATGACAGGTTCAAATAGAGATCAATATTCTACCGTTCTTCCTTGTAAAGATGTTTTCTAGCTCTGTAAAGAGAAGTCTCCGTTAATGTTGGCTCCTTACCATAAAGCTTCACCTGCCCAGTTTCAGCCATTGCTTTGAGAAAAACCTGCACCATGCTTGAGGCGGTCATTGGAAAGATACTTAAAAACAAGAATGGGTTTCTGAATTAATACATCACATGGTTTAATATTTCATTGATGCAGGACACATTTGGGATTTTTGTCCTAGGAATGGTTTGTGCTAAGCTAAGCGATGTATAACCACTGACAATCTTGAAGAAAACTGGCTCATTTTATTCAATCAATAATTCAATGATCCTATACTGAATTCATGGGTGCTTATTTATAAGCATCAAACGAAGTAAAATAACAAAACCTAACAAGTCTTTAACTCCCGGAGGAAACTAGAATCCTAATTTAACTACTACATAATAAATATTACTCCTAGGTAAGACTAAAAAATTTTCCTCTTGCGATTCTACAATATCTAAAGTTATCTCTAGCGTCATAAAACGCCCAATGTCTATTATTAACCTGTCAAGCTTAGCATTGATTTCATCTAGTTTTTTTTCTAAGTTCAGAATAAATGGTTTGTGAAATTTGGACTTTGGTTTCCAATATTTCACCAACTCTCGAGGACTTTGTGTTCCTAGTCAATGGAACTTGATTAGCTGCACGATGTGATAATCTGAATTTTTGTTTTGGAGGATAGATAGTATCAATAAGGCTCACATTATCATAGTACACTCATAACTTACACATGTATGTGAATCGAATATCCATCTTACAGCAATTTTTAATAAGCACGGGTACTTTTTAAGTGCAAATAAGCTGGAATAGCATGCTTCACATATTGAAATTGAACGAAAGCTAACTCCAGTCCAAATTTACACTCTAAATATCTCCAGTCACTAAATATTTCATGGTGTAACACATCCTCTTCAATAGGTCAAATGGCATGCGAGAATCTTACAAATAATATAACCAAAGCAATCGATCTTGAAGAAACCAAAACAAGAAAGACACTCAGCAGCAATTGAATTTGCTCAATCTGAAGTCTGAGCAAGCAACAACAAGAAAGGCAGTGTGGTTTGAACTGTAATGAATGAGTTGACAATGATGTTGCTTGTCTAAAGTATAATTATGGTGCAAACTGAATGGTGCCGCTTGTGTAAAGACTAAGATAACAACTTCCTAAATATGACTAGGCCTTAAAATAATTCTGAAAATTAGTAGAATAACCCTGTTTCACAGGAACACGCTGAAATCACAATTTTTCCATGCTTACAAAATACCCCATGACTATTCACTTTAGACCCCAAACACTAAAATCTACCAGGGACACTTTTTTTTTACCAAAAAGACTTTTTACTTAATGAGAAACCAAAGAGGAGAGTGTTTCTCTAAGTATAGCATGCCCTACTCCACCATTTAAGCTCATGCAACACAATTAAACATGCAGAACAGAGTTCCAAGACCCATGAACGAACAGGGGCCAGAAAGGCTAGCTAAAAAAACCAATGTCACTGAATATTTTTTGATATGATACTTCAAGACTTCTCACATTTTAGTCAAATAATATCGAATTGCATGTTTCAAAACTAATACTTTCTTGCATCAACACCATTTTTACATTAAAATGAATAGAAGGGTGGAGGACAACATGTCAAGTTTGTCCAGACCCATTGGGAACAAAGGTACAGCAACTGCTTTGTTAGCATAACAAAATGCAATCATCATAAAAAAAAGAAGGTTCAGTTAAAGTCACTCGTTGACTTTTGCTATAATTGGCATACTAACCGTTTCAACATCAGGCTTCCTCCTTTGCCATCTGGACCATTGTTCATTCTCTGGCTTTCGCCAGTTCCACCATAATTCTTCCTGTGGAAGAATCCCCTCGATTGGCTTCTTCACTTTTGGATCAATAAAGGGATGGGGACGCCCCAGTTTCTTGTCTAACTCATATCCGGTTTCTTCTTCCTCAGGTTCTATATCATATATTACATAGTCAGATGAGTCATCTTTAGGTTCCTCTTTCATTTCCTCATAGCTTTCAAGTGCCTCTGAATCACTGAATTCTATGCTTGCTTCAGAAGATTCAGGAGCAGCCACTGAAGCTTTATACTTTTTCCTCCTGCTTCCAGGCTTTTTGCCATATGATGGAGATCCTGCAGACAATCCTGTTGGTTCAGGAGCCCTGGCAGCCCTAACTCTATCAGCAGTGCCTTCTGGCCAGTATTCCTGGTCCGGAATACTAGCACGAGCACCAGATGCCGGTTCAAGCTGCCCAGATGTTGAGTCCATATAGCTATGGTAGGGAGGAAGCTCAACATATACATGCTCAACGTTCTCATCCTTCTTCTCACACTTTATACAAGGCAGTGACGGAGCCTTACGAACTTCCAATGTTCCAGCTGGAAAAGAGCCTATAAATGGCGTCTGCATGGCAATTGTTAATCGAAATTATTCCATGTACCATCAGTAAATGGCAGATGAGATTGAATGAAGTATCTCTAAACTATGAAGATTTGGAGTCTAACATTAGACAAATCCTCCTAAACATATTACAGTTAGTCTATTCATCGAATAAAGACTAGCGCTATTTGCATTATATTTGCTACAACTCTCAGGTGTAGGCATTTCCTTGGAAAACTCACTCAACGCTTCAATATTTGCTACAAGATTAGAAAACTTAGACTCTTCGCTGAACTTTGAAGCAAAAAGGTATCCAGCAGCAACAGCACATTTATTATTGGCCCTTCTTTAAATCAGAAATAAAGAAGGTTCCTGCGCTTTCAGTAGACTAATTTTCAAGCTTGAGACGACAGCCCACGTCATCAACATTCCTTCTATTGTTAATCAAACCCAGAAACTCAAAATGTAGAGTTCAAACAGTTAACAATACATTTGCATTAACAAACAAAACAAAAGAAAGAAAAGCTAAACCTGGAAAAGATGATTGAAACGAGGCTTCCCATTAACAAAGCTATCAGCAGAAATACTGCCCCTCAATCCTCTATCTGCTAAACGCAAGAACCCAAAAAAACAAAAAATTATTCTCAAAGTTCTACATATATTGAAGAAGAACACAATATGTTTGACTGAATTTGAATAATAATGAAGCAGAAACCCACCATGATAAAGCCAAATTGCTGATAGAGAAGCCATCACCGTGACTGTGACTGTTCCTTCTCTAGTAGGTAGCACATAAATGAAATAAATTATATCAGTTGATAAAGTTCAAAGGAGGATTTTCTTTTTCATGGGATTGCGAGTGACACTTTCAAGAATTCTAGAGTTTTAGTTTGAGGGGTTTAGCGCCGGTTTGTTACGCGTTCGCAAGTGTGGGGAGTTGCTCCAGTGGTCGGGGCTTTAGGAAAGGGATAAGGCAACACGGGTTTTTCTTTTTTAACGAGGCCGAAGGGGTTTACGCAGGGAGACCCATTTTATTTCTGTACATGGAACTAAACAATTTGTTTTTTTTTTTTTTTTTTAAATGGAGTGAGTAGGCCCTCATTTAACAAAAATAACTCAGTTTTTCATTCAACATAAAAAATCATTTTTTATTTTTATAAAAAAATATTATGAAAAATAATATAAAAATAATATTTTTTAATATTAATAATAATTTATTAATTATTTTATTAATAATATTAATTATAATAAAACTAATAATATTTAATAATACAAATAATACTATTTTTTTATATGAATATTTAGAATTATAACAAAAAAATAATTATATTTATAACACAAATAATTATATTAAGAATTTAAAAATATTTATAACACAAATAATAATATATTTTTATATCAATACTTTGAGTAATAATAAAAATAATAATATTTATAATAAAAATAATAATATTTATAACAAAAATTATTATATTAAAAAATAAAAAAAATATTTATAACATAAATTATTTAGATCCTAACAAGTATATAGGTGAATTGGATTATGAGGCAAGACCCATTAAACATGAGTCAAAACTTTTTCTAAGTTGGGCCTTGAGTAATAAAAACAATAATATTTATAATACAAATAATAATATTTATAACAAAAATTATTATATTAAAAAATAAAAAAAATATTTATAACACAAATTATTTGGATCCTGACAAGTACACAGGGTGAATTGGATTATGAGGCAAGACCCATTAAACATGAGTCCTTGGGCAAGCCCCAAGGGGGTTTGGGGTTGGGGGATGGGTTAGGGCCCTTGTACGGACCTAAGCGGGTTGGGTTTAGGTTTGTGGGTAGATCCAAAAGGGGCTTGGTCCGAGTCCCAACACATGGTCATGACATTAGGAAGCTAACCTGGATTGACTATGATTTTTTTTTCCTTTTAAGAAATTAAATTTTTTTCAATCTCATCCTTTAACATTGAATTTTTCGATAATTCAGCTTCGTAATTTTACTCAATTTACTTTTAACAAGGTTACCCTGGTATGACGATCATGTTGACATTAAGGTCAAATATTCATGTTTTTATATATTTTGATGATAACAATAAAATAAAAATGGACTAATAATATACCTTGTTGAGAATAAATTTTAAATAGGTTTATTAAAAAAACATATCAACAAAGCATAATGGATTTCGTAATCAAGAACTCCAAGAAAAAAACAAAGTGAAGACTTAGATTAAGTATTCATTTAAAGTGCTCAACGTCAATTTTTATATCCTACATGGTAACAGAGTTAAAATGAATTCACACTCTTCACAATGTATGCATTAACGGATTGATATATAATATGATATAATCTAAGATAGATAGTTATAAGAATTCATCAAGGTAAATCTATTAAAACTGGAATTCTATATGAACTAGTCAACTATTTGATATGACTAAATGAATCAGTCAACCATTTATTCATCAGTGATGAACACTTAGGAATTCTGCAAGAACCGATCATCTGATTAGATTGAACTAAGTTGAACTGATCATATGATTAATTTGAACCATTCGATCGTTTTGATCGTTTGTGTGATTATAACAGCTATAAACAACTAGTGTGTGTGTATGTGTTGCTTATCTAATTGCAAAATTAATGAGGGATTCCAAACATATATCATATACTCATATACAAGCTAAAGCTAATATAAGTGGTGTTATTAAACCTTTATAATAGCACAAAAGTATTCAATATCATTCTCGTTACACTTAAATATCTTCAAATCTTATAAATGCTATCTTGTGAGATATAGAGATATTAGATCTTTCAACTATATTATCTATTATATCGAGAGAGTTAATTATGATAACAAAATTACTCTTGTAAACTTAAGCTCATGATCGTGAGGTTAACGAGTTCACCTGAATTGACTATGATTTTTTTAAAAAAAAATGATTTTAATCTCGCCCTTTAACATTGAGTTATTTGATAATTAGGTTTCATAATTTTACTCAATTTGCTTTTAACAAGGTTACCCCAGTATCATAACCATGTTGACCTCTAGGTCAAATATTCATGTTTTTATATATTTTTATGATAACAATAAAATGAAAAATGAACGAGTAATATACCTTGTTGAGAAATAAGTTTTTAAACAGATTTATTCAAAGAACATATAAACAAGCGTAATGGATTTCGTGATCAAGAAATCCAAGAAGGAAACAAAGTGAAGACTTGGATTAAATATTCATTTAAAGTGCTAAATGTCAATTTTTATATCCTACTTTATAGCATAATTAAAATGAATTCACACTCCTTATTATGCATTCATTAAAGAATTGGTATATAATCTGATATAATCTAAGATAGACGATTCTAAGAATTCACCAAGGTTAAATTGTTAAAATTAAAATTCTGTATGAACTAGTCAACCGTTTGATATAATTAAATGAATCAATCAACCATTTATTCATCAATAATGAACACCTGGAAATTCTACAAAAATCAATCGACTGATTAGCTTGACTAATTTGAATCGGTCAACTATTTTAGTCGTTAGTATGATTATAACGGTTATAAACAACTAGTTTTTCTTATAAACATATATATATTGGTCGTCCAATTGTAAAATTAAGGAGGGATTCCAAACATATATCATATACAAGCTAATATAAATGCAAAAACACTATAAAACATGAATCGTTAATTATACTCTAATTGGAGTTTTAAACCTTTATAATCTAGCACAAAAGTACTTAATCTTATTCTCACTACACCAAAACACTTTCAAATTATATAAGTGTTATCTTATGAGATATAAAGATATTAGATCTTTCAATTGTATTATCTACTCTATTGAAAGAGTTAATTATAATAACAAAATTAACATTGTAAACATTTGAAAGTTAGGTAAAAAATTTTAGTATTAGTGAGGTGATTTCACTATGGAAACATCTTGAATATGATATATTTTCAAGTGGAGAAAATCTTGAAGAGGACATATCTTCAAGTGGGGAAAATCTTGATGTTGCTTTATCAAGTGACTATTATACTCCTAAATTTAGACTAGTGAATGAATACAATACTCAAGTGCAGTTTGGTACTTGAAGTGTGGATATATGCTTGTCAAACCATGTTAAAAACAAGTTTGCAAATTCTTTTCTTTATCTCTTTATTTTAGGCACTTTAATTATATTGTTGATTATTGTGTTTATTTCAATTAATTTGTTAATACTAGTGATATACCTAATTCATCCCCTCTTAGGTGTTATAATTGTCTTAACACCTGAACAACTTGCTAGATCATAGATTTTGCATGCTAACTCGTGTATAATTGGATTGGGTTTTTTTGACATTTTTATTTATTTTTTTTCTTCAATTTCTCCCTTTAATATTTTATTTGCTAAAAATTAAGCTTGATTTTTTTTTCTTCCTTTTGCTTTCTATTAAGTTATTACATTCTCATTTAATTTTTACTTTGTTATCAAATAAGATCCTTCAACATTTGATTTTTTTTAGAATTTTATTTTCAAACATTTGATTAATTGAGAGTTAATCTTCATATTTTTTTTACTTTTTTTCTATGGAATTATCTTAATCTTATGATCATGTTCACGAGATTACCAAGTTAAACTGGTTTTAATTGGGTTTTTTTTTTTTTTTTTTTAAAATATTTTTTTTTTCAGTTTTTTCCTTCAACATTGAGTTATTTCGTAATTGAGCATCATAGTTTTATTAAGTTCTCTTTTGATGAGGTTACCTTGATATAACATAGCACAACCAATCATCTAGTCAATGTACTATATTGATATGTTTATAACATTTTATGTCAAAATTCAAGATTATATGCATTGCACGTGACAAATTAATTATGAATTAACTTAAATAACATTCCAAAAATATGTTAAAATAATCATAAGTCTTAGGCATTATATGTTAGAGTTATTAAGAACAAGTCGATGATTGATCAATTGTCCAATCAAAGTACAAGAGCTAGTGTTATGACATGTAAAAGTAATGTCACACTAACTAAGTAAAGCAAGTACAAGTAGTAAGAGACATGGTATAAATAGCTAGCAATGAGTATGTCGAAGAGGTAAGCATCGGTAAAAGTCTAAATAGATTACGTTTTAGGTGTGTTGATCTCTCAAATATTTATCTTATCAATATGTTAATATATGTTAGTTTATATCTACTAAGGAGAAGAAACTACACAATATGAACTTAATCATGAGAGAATATAGTAGAAATCTTGCAAATCAACCAAAACATAAGGATCCAAAACCTCAAACCTTGAGTAAAAGGTTTATTTGCTCTATAGGAAAAGGAAAGGTTTACACATAATAAGAGATAGTGCGTGAAAATAAAGAAGCGGGAAAAATATAACTATAAATACATTATGTAACTAGTATGGTCTATTTATTTTGTTATATGAAAGAATTTCATGTAAATACTTAAATTTAATTCTAAATAAACTCATTCATATACATGATAAGTCTTAATACAAAAATAAACTCTATCATATTTCCTTACTAATAATTATGTGAATCATAAATAATATAGAGCATTAATTATGTTGAGAACTCTCATTTTGAATAGGATTAAACCTTATATTCAATTACATGAACTATTGCTACTATGATAGATCGTTTCCTTTGATTGACTTAACTCTTGACCATCTAATTAACTACTTCTTTGTTTCTTGATCAATTGGGACTTTTTAAGCATAGTCAATTCCATTGTTCATGATCAATTTTAGTTTTTATTTTTCTATTTGGTTGCAAAAAACTATACTTCTTATTTGGATAACATGAAAATTTTTATTTTTTTTTATTTTTATTTTAAACAATGCCCATAATATTTCTTAAATTTTAAACAAATGAAATCATATTTCCCTATCATTTTCATACTGAAATGGAGCAAAAAAAAAAAAGTTATACTCAACAATAGCTTAATTATCAAACCCAAAGTATAGATAATACATATATAAAGCAGCTTCATGCTTATGATTTCCATATCGATCATTTAGTTTCCTTAGGAATCCTATCTTTCATTGCATCCCCAATACAAGAATCAATTTAATATTATCATCATTGTTTTATATGTTTCAACCATAGAATATATATTACAGTATGCATCATTACTTCTTTATTGGATATGGATAATAACTGATTGATCGACAATTTTTACAAGGATGATACCATGATGATTAAAGGTCATTTTATATCCTAACCTTAATTAATCAAGTCGTTAGCTTCTTTATTGTTTCCTATCTTTGAAAAGAATGAAAATCAAACTAGAAAACCTTTTGACAAGGTTTGTGGCCACTAAATAATTGATATTTAGCTGATTAAAATGTTTAACCAATGCATTTACTTCTTCAGGCCATGGTTGGTTACCTTGTTTCCAAGTTTAAGAGATGTTGGTGATCACCATCCAACTTGTCATCTCATCATTGAGTTTTAATTTAATGATTTATGTCGTGGATAATGTTTTATATCATTCCTTGTTGGAAGGTGTTTTAGACCCAAAGAACTTGGAAGCTTGCTATGTTCTAATTTATTCAGTTCCACCCTACGTCTTCTCATTTAGGTAAAATTGTATTACAAGTAGGACACTTGTATACTTTATAAAGAGGCCTAACATTATTATTTTTTATGTAAAATCTTTGGCATTATATTGATTCTCTAATATATTGGTTTCTTTATTTAAATGAGAACTCACATTTTATAAGGTTCATAAATTTCAATATATTGATCATTAATTTTTTTAAAAAATATATTTTCAATTTATTCTATCACATGTATGCATAAACTTTTTTATTTGTACTTAAAAAAAAATTAGCTACAAAAATATGTCAAAAAAAACCTACATATACAAATTTGTTTTATAGGAGATATCTTACTCATGGTGGAGCACGAGTCATATAACCAGTATAAAACTAAAAGAGGTGGCGATTTTATTGTTCACCACCTCACAAAACATTATTCATTTCAATAGTTTTTTTCTTTTAAATATATATTTCTTTCTCTAATTTTATACTTCAATATTTAGTTTTTTGAGATAAGGCTTCATGATTTATTGTAGTTTGTTTTATACATGGTTAGCTTGGTCTTATAACTTGTGTCACGGGTTTGACTCAAGTTTTTTTTTTAATTGACAAGATTTTTATTTCAACTTTCAACATTTGGATTGTTTGAGAATTAGGCTTCATGATTTTTTTTGTTTGCTTTCTATAAGGCTATCTCGGTCATATGACTCAAGTCGTGAATTTGGTGAATTAACCCAATTGACTAGAGTTTTTTTTTTTTTAAATGGTTTTTTTTTTAATTTCATCATTTAGTATTGGGATGATTATAAATTAGGCTTCATTATTTATTTTGGTTTGTCTTTCTATGACGTTATCTTGGTTTTATGATTCAAGTAACATGTTTTGCAAGATAACCTAGGTAGACGCGTGTTGTTTTATCATGTCTTGTTTTTAAATTGATTTTTTTTTTTCATTTTCAACATTTAACAATGAGTTTATTGAGAATTAAAATTTATAATTTATTTTAATTTATTTTCTATAAGGTTATCATAATTTCATGAACTTGGTTGCGGGTTTGGCAGGTTAACCTGAGTTGACTCTAGTCATTTTTTTGGTGTATTTTTTATGAGGTTATTCTAATCTCATGACCCGATTTACGGATTTAGCAAGTTAATTAAGGGTAAAAAAATAATTTTTAATTAATTTTTTTCAATTTTATTTTTTCAATATTGAGTTAATTTGGAAACAGTTTTATAATTTGTTTTAATTTATTTTATATGGGGTTATTATGGTCTCATAATCTAGGTTACAGATTTGACAAGGTCAATCTAGGTTGGTCTGAATTGATAAAATATGTTGTCATTTCAATATTATTATTTTTTTAAAATGATGTTTTGAATTTTTGTAAATCAAATTATATTTTTATTTATTATTTTTAAACTCATCAAATCAAACAAATAACATGGGGTCAACCTCCACACTTTTATAGATCAATTTCTAACTAGAAAATAATATTAACTTATGAAAAAGCATTATTGTCCAACTTAGAATAAATAATCTGAACAAAATAGGACATTGAATCTTTTATAAGGACTCAAACATTAATTTTAGGGTGTTTTTTTCTAAACTAACATTGGTGTAGAAAAGTTTTGAGGAATTAGCGCCACCATAAAAAGATTTTTTTAAAAAAAAACAGACAGTAAAAATCTTCCATAAACTATGATATTTTTTTTTAAAGAAACATTATTATAAATTATAAATAAATTTAAAGACGTGGGGGAAATATTATTTTTCCGCACCCATTAACATTATAGATTACAATAGTAATTCACAATATTCGTTTTTTTTTCGCATTTAGTCTATTTTTTTCTCTTTAGTTATATTTTTTTTTGTCGTGTTTATAGAGGATTTAGAGTGGATAATTTATTTTAATTTGTCTTTATATATTTATTGTTGTATCAAAAAATTATCTCAACATTAGGTTGGTATAAAAAAAATATCATAGCATCGCGATATGGTCTATTTAAAAAAAAAATAGTTAAATAAAATATAATTTTTTTTAAAAAAACTAGGGTATTAAAATTTTATGGAGTCAATAACTCAGTTAGCAAGTTTGAATAGATAACTCTGGTTGCCCATGTTTGCAAGTTTAATGAGGTACTTTTATTTTTATTTTTATTTTTATTTTCTAATTGAACTCAATTATATGATCTTGTATTTTTCTTTTAATCATATGGTTAAAAAAATAGTTTCAGGAAAAAAAACATGCTATTAAATTTTAGAAGAGTTTATGAGCTCGTTGACGTGTATGGCGAGTTGAACTGCTTCTTTTTTTATAATTTTTTTTTTTCACTTTTATCATTTGATATTAGACTGAGAATTGAGTTTCATTTTGTTTTCTATTAGGTTATCATAATCTTAAAAAAAAGTCTCGATATTGGTTTGATACTCGATTTTTTGATCGTCTATTTTTTTATCATATAGTTAAATGAACAATAGTTTAGAAAGAAAAAAAAAACAAGTTATTAATCCTAATGAAATCCATTACCTGGTTTGCGGGTTTGATATGTTGAACTGAGTTATCCAATTCACAGGTTTCATGGGGTTACTCATCAAACCTTATATGTTTTTTTTTAGTTTTCGGTCCTTTAATTCTTCTAATTGTTTATTTTTATTTCATTCTTATTCAATATTGAATTGGATTGAGAAATTAAATTTATGTTTTATTTTCTATGGAATTATAACAATTTCAAATAAATGTCTTTTTAGGGTTGATGTTCGATTTTGAAAGTATCTAATATTATCGTAAAATTAAATAAAAATAATTTATAAAAGTAACAAAGTTATTAAACCTATTAAAGTTTATAACCCAAGTCACAAGGTGGCCAAGATCAATCTAATCTAGCATCGTCTCAATATTAAAAAATATTGCCTTATAGTTTTTTTTAAAAAGTTATGTCATGTTTTTATCAATTATTTAAGTAATCCTCACACTCATTAAATTAAATTAAAAATTTATTTTGAATTAGTTTCTACACGATTTAATTTGAAACTCGAGGTAGACAAGAAATCAAATTGATAAATTTCAAAATCAAATTGTTTAATTAGATTTAATGTCACTGCAAATAAAAATATTCATACTCAATATTTTTTTAAAATTAAAAAAATAATAATCCAACCGAGTGAAACTCGGTAAAATATACTAGTTAGCACTGAAATATGGTTGTGTTATTTTAAAAAACCACAGTATACTCGCCCTTCCTCGACTAGTTGCCAAGTTTTTTTAAGAAAAATTATTTCATTTTTTTACTTTATTTTTATTCTATTAAAATTTGTAGTTTATATTCTATATTCTATAAATTTATAATCCTTTATATATGTGTAAGAAAATCAATAAGAAATTCAGATCATTTACCGAATTTTCATAATATTTTAATTAATAACTAAAAAAACACTTAAAATTATAAAATTAAACCTCTCTTCTACCTAGCCGCACCTCTTTTCTCCTCTTCTTTCGATAAATCATATAAGCTTAAATAACATTGGCTAACTTCAAATTTCTTTAATTAATCTTTGACCAAAATCAAAATCAACAACATGAAAGCCATTGCTGCAGCTATTCAAAGATAATTTCTCCCTGCTTTCCTTGCTCGTACTGGGGATGCTTTCTAGAGGCTTTACCCAATTTCTTGGAAAAAAAAACACATTTTTCTTTCTCAATCTTCCATGCCGACAGAAAAAAAAAGCTTTAAAAATATATATCTTTTGATCAATTTATAAATTTAAAAAATATATTTCAAATAAAATCTTAAAATACTAATATTTATATAATAATTGTCGCACTTCATAAATAACAATATTTAAACAATTTTATTTTTGCTTTAAGCTTTTGAATTGTCATAATTTTTATTAGATACAATTAAATAAGTGGTCGATCATTTCACTTAAAAATTAATAATTTTATAAATATTTTTTAATATATATTTTTTAGTAAAATTATAAACTTGAAAATTTAAAAATAAACATTTAAAATTTTTTAAAAGTAATTATTTATATAGTAGTTTTTACAGATAATTCTGAACAATCAAGAATGAGTTTCTACTTTTTTCTTATTCCATTTCACTCTTTATTTGCACTTTACATGCTAATTACTCAATTTATCCTTTCGTTTCCTGGAAGCATACCAATAGTCGAAGGCATCCATCCCCTCCGACCGGTCTCGAAAAACACCAGAAAGGCATCCAACCGGCAACGTTCTTTCTTATCTTGCAAGTTGGATGCACCCACTGGATAAAAAAGCGGCAGCAGCAGCAGCAGCAGCTCTGATGGGGCCGCATGATACCCTGTCGTCACCCACGTCGCCCCCCAATGATCAGCCCTTCTCAATTCCCCGCTAAAACCGACAAAGTATCCCTGTAATGGGCCCCGTCCATCAGTTCCGACATCTACGCGGCACAGTACCAGATATGTAGTCGGCAGCCTGCTGTCTTGCCGCGTGTCCCTTCTTCTAAAGGAAGTTTTAGCTTTGTCTGCAACTTGTGATTTTAATTTAAAAGGACTGGCGGGGGATGCACAGTCTCGACCGAGCGCGTGCCAGGGACGTTGCTGGTTTGAGCCGTAGTGTGACGGCACCGTTTTGTAATGTTTTGAATTTGAATCAGCGGTGGGGTTACTGGAGAGTGGGCGTGGGGAGGTGGAATAGATCTGGTATGTGGGGACACGGAGAGAAGTGGCCGCTTGACGGTCACGAATTCCACAAGCTCCTCTAGTTTTGGATAACTCTCTCTTTATTCCTCGCCTTCTGATTCAACTAACCTGTCCTTTACCAGCACCCACAGAGTTAACTACTTTCATCTTATACTTTTGTGCAAGAGATTGGTTTTTAAAGTTTTTTTTTTTATTTAAAAATTATTAAAATAATATTTTTTTTTATTTTTATATCAGGATATTATAATAATCTAAAAATTAAGTAGCCATTTGATAAAGTTTGATACTAATTACTATAATTAAGTCTAAATTCTAAACACCGTAGTTTTTCCCCCTTCCTTGTTATTGGTAGGAGAGATTCTAATCAAATTGTGATAATGAATAACTACAGCACGAGGGAGAGAGATAAACGAGAGAGAAACACAAGAGAAGAAATTAAAAATAATACTAATTTTAAGGATAACAAAGATATTTTTATCCCTTTGTTTTTTAATGATTGTGAATGAGATTTTCTCTCTCTTTTTTTTTTTTTTTTTTAATCTCCTTTTTCTTATATTTTAAGTATTGGTAATTCTAAATTGCAGCAATATAGAATTTCTTAGATTGAGTATTCAAGGGTGAGTAAAAAAAATTAAAAAAACCAGAAAAAAAAATAATCGAAAAAATTAAATTATAAAAAAAACTGATTAAAATTAAAAAAAAAATTGTTTTGATTTTTTAGCATAAAAATAAACTGAACCCAAACCGAAAAAATTGAGTCAAACTAAAAAAATCAAGCCAAACAAAAAAAAATCGGGTCAAAACAAAAAAAACCGAGTTAAACAGGTTTGAACAAGTTTTTATCTAAAAAAACCAAACCAGACTGAAACTAATCGATTTAAGCTGGTTTCGGTTCAATTTTGGTTTTTTTATATAAAAAAATTTAGTTTAGTTATTTTTATATATAAGAATAGAATCGAAAATGATTATTCATGAGAATTCATCTATATGATTAACATTTTATTATAGTAATATTTATTTTGTTTTATAAATTTGACAAGAATCATATCTTGCGAGAGATAATTATATATTAAAATATTCCTTGTCTTGGTATCTAAAATTATCTTTACTTTAAAAAGAATATGCGGTTTCCGTGTTTTATAAGAGATTAAATGAAGGAATAACTCCTAGCTACGTAACTGACGCTACAATAAAAATAATTGATTGACGAATTAAAGCTCAGAATAAATAGAAATCATTTAAGTAAAACATTGTTCTATTCCTTCTACATGTTCAGTACATACCCATTTTACATTTTGATTTTTGTAAATTACAAGATAGTTTTAATATCTTATTTAAACGAGTGTGTTTGGTGTTGTAATATGTAATGTTTTTTTTAAAAAAATTTATTAGCTTTAAAATATATTAAAATAATTATTTTTAATATTAATATATTAAAATAATTAAAAAACAGTAAATACTAATACTTTTTAAAGTAAAATATATTTTTAAAACATGTAAAGAAACCATAAACTATCGTGTTTCTAATCAGTCATAAATGGGTGCAATAGTTAAAAGTTTTGTTTTATTTTTTTAGATAATGTTAAATATTGTGTTATTGGTACTTTTTAAATATTTTTTATATAAAAATATATTAAAATAATATTTTTTATTTTTAAAATTTTATTTTTAATCTAAAACGCACGTCAAAATAGTTAAAAGTTACGAACCTGAGCTAGGATGCAGAAAACATTATCTAAAAAGATCGCGTTGACGTGGACAGTGCATTTTTAAAAATGCTAAAATAAAAATTGAATCGTGCCAAAATAAAATAAAATAAAATAAAATAAAATAAAGAACTCGAAGCGAAGCGCGCTCTGTGCTTTCTTTCTTTTCACACACAGACACACTCATTTTATTTACGAGGGCTGTGAAATTAAAGCACGGCGAGGATGATGATGAAAAAAAAAAAAAAACAAGAAACAAAAGCGCGAAACCCCACAGAACCAAACAGCTCGCTAGCCTTCGTCTTTATGGCAGATATTTTGTATTCTCGCATCCTTTTGCTTTCGAACCACCCACCAACCAATGCTCTACCATAAATACATTCAACATTTCCTCCCTCAACGGTTACTTGCTTTCATTGCCCTCGTCTTAACTGCTACTTTTCCTTTCCTTCCCCCCTTATAATTCCCATTTCACATAATTCTGTTCTGAGCGAGTTATGGATTTCACATCTTTCTTGACGTCTTTAGGGACGTCGTTTTTTATTTTCGTGGTGTTGATGCTTCTGTTTACATGGCTGTCGAGGAAGCCTGGAAACTCCTTCGTGTATTACCCCAACCGGATCTTGAAAGGTCTGGATCCCTGGGAGGGCGGGTCAAGATCCCGCAACCCATGTGCTTGGATCCGGGAAGCCCTCTCTTCCAGCGAGCAGGACGTTATAAACATGTCCGGTGTAGACGCTGCTGTCTACTTTGTCTTCTTGAGCACTGGTATTTGATTAATTAAACTCTCTTTCTCCGAGTCTCTCTCTCTCTCTTGTAAAAAACTAATACAAAGAATCGCTTCGATTGTAATGTTGTGACTAATTTATCGGGTTGTTAGCATCATACCTTCTACGGGTTTCTTTGTTGCTTTGAGTCTTTAATTGTGTCCCTTTTTGGTGGTAGTTCTGTTCTTTCTTCCCCTTAAATTAATTTCTCGAGGCGAAGGGATGGTTGCCTTCCAAAACTTGATACTGTAACCTTTTCATTTTTCTCTGTTTTCCGATTTCCCTTTTCATTTACTTTAGTTTGCTCAGAACAAAGTTTGTTTACATGGTGGTATGCAACTAAAAAAAGTATAAATCTAAAATAATTGGGTTTGACAATGACTACTCTTATTAGTCGTGCTTGAATTACTGACAAGCACCTTACATCACAGGATTAAGCAAATCCATCTGTGTACATTTCTTCATGATTTCGGACAACCCTCACTTCCATTCCATGTATTATTTCTCAGACAACTGCTCTCCTGACGTTGTTTATTTTTACTTTTTTTTTTTTGTTCTATATGACAGCGCTGGCAATATTGGTTTTGTCTGGCCTTGTTCTGCTGCCGGTACTTCTGCCTGTTGCTGCCACCGACGACAATGTGAAAATGCAAAAAGTTAAAGGCAACTCCTCCATAAGTTTTAGTGAAATTGACAAGTTATTAATGGGAAATGTCAAGGTACCTCCACAACTCCTCTTTCTTTGTTTTTTTTGCTTGAACTGACTTGCTCCACATGGAAAAAATATGTCTGCAGGGGGGGAGTCCAAGGCTGTGGGCATTCTTGATTGCTACCTATTGGGTTTCTCTTGTTACCTATTTCTTTTTATGGAAGGCGTACGCTCATGTTTCTGGGATGAGAGCAAATGCTCTAATGTCTCCTGAACTGAAACCAGAGCAATTCGCTGTTCTTGTCAGAGACATACCTCATGTCCCTGAGGGCCAAACTAGAAAGGAACAGGTTGATTCATATTTTAAATCCATCTATCCTGAGACATTCTATAGATCAATGGTGGTGACAAACAACAAACAGGTATTTTTTAATTTTAAATTAGTTTCTTCCTTTCCATGCTCTTGCTACTTACCCTGATGTTCTGGATTCCACATCCTAAACTGCTTCTGTAATTTGAGCCAACCCACGTTTTTTAGTTTCCAATTCCTTTGAGCTTTCAGAATTTATTATAAAGAAAAGGGAAAAAAGAAGGAATTAAGTGCTTGTAATATAATGATTCCATATCAAGTATATTTGAGGTTATCGTATATATTATTCCATATCAAGGAATTTATGATCCTCGACCAATGTCAATTGTGAGTTCTCTTTTTCTGTGTTGTGCTGCGTACTGTATGAGCTCTGCTGATTTTGAGCCCCTCTTTTTTCTAAAACTCTTCTAGGTTAACAAGATTTATAAAGAGTTGGAAGGATACAAGAAGAAGCATGCACATGCAGAAGCTGTATACAATGAATCCAAAAAAACAGGCAAACCAGAAGGATTGAGACCAACCATCAGAACTGGCCCCCTTGGTATTGTTGGTAGAAAGGTAGATAGCATAGAGCACTACAATGAGAAGATTAAAGAGCTAATCCAAAAGTTGGAAGCTGAACAGAAAGTCACTCTCCGGGAGAAACAACAACCTTGTGCTTTTGCCTTCTTCACCAATAGGGTGACTGCAGCTTCTGCCGCCCAGAGTTTACATGCCCAAATGGTTGACACCTGGACAGTCATGGAAGCCCCTGAACCACGTCAAATAATATGGTCTAATCTTAAAATTAAGCTCTTTCAAAGGATAATCCGGCAGTATGTTGTTTGTTTTATTGTGGCTTTGACCATATTGTTTTATATGATACCAATCGGGTTCATTTCCGCATTAACAACCCTGGATAATCTGAAGAAACTTCTCCCATTTTTAAAGCCAATTGTGAATATTGTCTCGGTCAAGACGGTGCTGGAAGCGTACCTTCCTCAGATTGCACTGATTGTGTTTTTGGCACTGTTGCCCAAGTTACTTTTGGCTCTCTCCAAGGCGGAGGGAATTCCTTCAGTGGGCCATGCAGTAAGGGCCACTTCTGGAAAATATTTCTATTTTACCATACTGAACGTTTTTATTGGAGTGACACTGGGTGGCACCTTATTCAAAACGTTCAAGAGCATTGAGAATGAACCAAACTCCATTGTTAGTTTGCTTGCGAGTAGCCTCCCGGGGAATGCAACATTCTTCCTGACTTTTGTGGCTCTGAAGTAAGCTCACTCTCTTAACTCTGAATTCTTTTCCTTTTAGAAAGCTATGGTTTTAGTCGTCTACCCCTCCAGAAGATGTTGCGCGACAACCAGAGCTGTTTTATTTCGTTCTTCTGTCAAAGAACTCCCCTTGCCACAAGATCTTCTTGTGCTCTTCTAAATCACTTGGACATAAAAAAGAGTTTCTTATGCTAATGGGTTTGCCTTTTCTGTTTCTATTTATTTTGATCTAGATACTTGGTCTGTTAATCATTATTCTTTTTGGAATACATTTTTCGACTTTTAAGTATTCTGTGGCTCTCAGGTTTTTCGTTGGCTATGGACTAGAGCTGTCTCGTATAGTTCCTCTAATCATTTTTCATCTAAAGAAGAAGTATCTATGCAAGACCGAAGCTGAGTTAAAAGAAGCTTGGTTTCCTGGAGATTTGGGATATGCAACCCGGATTCCTGGTGACATGCTTGTTCTCACAATTGTTCTTTGCTACTCTGTCATAGCCCCTCTGATTATTCCATTTGGAGTGGTGTACTTTGGCCTGGGATGGCTTGTCCTCAGGAACCAGGTAAGGATCTCACACCATTCATAAAAATTTTAGAATGTTTTGTTTGAATTTTGGAATGGTTACTCTGTTTGACTAGCAGCGTGTGTGTGTGTGTGTGTGTTTTTGGAGAATTCATTGCGTGCTTTCTATGTTCATATTCCTTGAACTGTTGCAAATTCTGGCAAATAGAAATCAAAATTTCCACAAAACCTGTGCTGGCATGAGATGGCTTGCATTCATTCTGAGGGTTAACACTTCAAATTTTGTAGCTAGCTAAAACACATGTATTGTGTATTGATATGACACATTTGGCTGAATTTCGGACCGATCTTTTTGACTGCGAAGCGTGTGTTCACTTGATATTTTCATTTCATTTTGAAGTGCTGCAAGTTTTGGCAAATAGAAGTTGGTATTTTCACAAAACATGCGATTTAACTCATCACGGTGCTAATCAATATTAATTGCAAATGTGGTTAAATTTAACAGGCGCTCAAAGTATATGCTCCATCCTATGAGACCTATGGCAGGATGTGGCCCCACATCCATACAAGAGTCATAGCTGCTCTGATACTATACCAAGTTACAATGTTCGGTTATTTTGGGGTGAAGAAATTCTCCTTCAGTACTCTCTTGCTACTTCCACTGCCGATAGTTTCCTTGCTGTTCGCCTTTGTCTGTCAGAAGAAATTCTATCGATCTTTCTCCGACACAGCCCTCGAAGTTGCTTGCCGTGAGTTGAAGGAAATTCCAAACATGGAACGCATCTACAGATCTTTTATCCCGCCAAGCTTGAGCTCTGAAAAGGCCGATGATGACCACTTCGAAGATGCATTATCACAAGTTTCAAGAGTCGGATCGTTTGCATGATATTACCCTGTTGGTAGCTAGCTTCTTATTGCTCGATGAAGTCCTGTAGTACCTTTAGCTTCTAAAACTTGGACCATTTGTTGATTTGTGATCACATCATGGATTTACTTGTAAACATATTGTGTATTTCGTGTATTTTACTCGAGAGTTGAAGCTTTCTAGGTTGCAGATTGCTTTAAAAAACATCAAGATGAACCGAAACCCGCGTTCAGGCAGTCGTTGTATTTCAACAAGTATTTGATTGTGTGCAGATGCATTATTAACCAAGTTTCAGTTTGTAATGTAGTTTCAAATTTCTTTAAATTTTATCGTTTTTATTTTTTTTGAATTGTTTTCATGATTTGATATTAAAATTATTTTTTAAAAAAATATTTTAATATATTTTAAAGTAAATAATATTTTAAAAAAATAATCAAAGGAATGTTATAAAAATTATAAAAACTCTATTTTTTTATAGGTACATAGAATAATAACAATGTGGCAACATACCACAAGGTTATGATAATGTAATCAAATTACTAAATAATTAAATTTATATATATATAGACTGTGGTGATGTTGGTCATTTTCATGGTTTAGTTATTGTATTATGTGCAGATGCATTATTAACCAAGTTTCAGTTTGTAACGTAGTTTTAAATTTCTTTAAATTTTAACTTTTTGTGGTCGTTTTTGAATTGTTTTGGTGTTTGGTGTTAAAAATATATTTTTAAAAAAAATTATTATTTTAACAAAATGAGAAATATTTTAAAAAATAATTATATTTTGCTATAAAAATTATAAAAAAATATTAGTTAAATATTTTTGTATAGGTACAAGATTTATTACTATTAAATAGAATAATAACAATACAAGGGATAACATACCACAAGATTATGATAATATAATCAAATCACTAAATAGTTAATTTTATATGAATAATTGAAATTGTATACTTCACTACGCGAGGATATGTGTCTAGTTTTACCATAATTGTCTGATTTTGAAATGAGATCTAACCTAGCAAGTCATAATTTACTATTTAAAAAAAATTATGATTTATTGAATTTTAAAAGAAATAAATTTTCTACTTGCCCTTTCCTTTTTAATTAAGTTCGCGTGATTCCAACAATTATGTTCATTTAATGATCCAAAAACAAAAGTATAAAAACTCTTGACTTTTTTTTTTTTTTTGAAAAATCAGTTAGGAAAGGATTGTAAGACAAAGATTTTACCTTTATATATATATATATATATATATATATATATATATATATATATATATATATATATATATATATATATATATGTATGTATGTATATATGTATGTATGTATGTATGTATTTCCCTTTTTTTTTTTTTTTTCCTTTTTTTTTGGGTTTTTAAATGTTTTTTTCTTTTCTTTTTTTTCAAAGATGGTCATTTTTTATTATTTTTTTTTTGTTTTTGTGTTTTTTTTTCAAAGTTATTTTATTGTTTTTTTTTTAATATTGAATTAGTTGAGGATTTAGTTTTGAAGTTTTTTTCTTTAAAATATTATAGATTACTATAATGTTTCACCACATGATTTTTTTTTTTTATGAATTTTTTTTTCTTCGTTTTTTTTTTTCAAAATGATATTTGTCAGTTTTTTTATATATTGAGCTAGTTAAGAATTTTGTGTTGTATTTTTTTTTTAAACCATTGTGGATTGCTACAATATTTCCCGACATGGTTTTTGTTTTGCTATAGTGTGTTCCCGCATGTATTTTTTTTAATTATCTTTGTCGAATTTTTTTTTTAATATTGAGCTAGTTGAGAATTTAGCTTTATAGTTTTTTTTTTAAAAAACATTATGGATTACTACGATGTTTTCACACATGGTTTTTTTTTCTTTTTTTATGATTTTTTTTTCTAGAATTGTCTTTTGTTGATTTTATTTTTTTCATACTAAGCTAGTTGAGAATTTAGCATCTTAGTTTTTTTTTTTAAAACACTGTTGATTGCTACGGTGTTCCTCCATATGAATTTTTTTGTTAAGATTTTTTCAAAATTATCTTTATCGATTTTATTATTTTTAATATTGAGCTTTTTGAAAAATTAAAACTATAGATTTCTGCATGAAACATTACAGATTACTACAATGTTTCCCTGCATTGTTTTTTTTTGTTATGATTTTGTTTTGAATTATTTTTTTAAATTTTATTTTTAAAAAAAGTAAGTTAGTTGAGAATTTAGCTTTATAGTTTTTTTTCTTCAAAAATATTGTGGATTGCAACAATTTTTCTCCATATATTTTTTAAAATATGATTTTTTTCACAAATCCACAACAACACACAAGCATGCTACAAGCTCGCAACATCATGCGGGCATGGCATCTGGTATATATATAGACTATGTTGATGTTGGTTATTTTCATGGTTTAGTTATTATATTTTTCCCCTCATATCTAAAGTATTTATTATTTTATTCATGGCTCAATTTGTTTTTTGGTTCGGTTTGATTTTGGTTTTATAAGTCTAAAACCAAAAAAACCAAAACGAACCGAACCCAAACTGGAAAAAACCCGAGCAAAACCAAAAAACCAAACCAAACCGGAAATAACCGAGGCAAAACCGAAAAAACCGAGAGAAACCGATTTGAACCAATTTTTTGTCTAAAAAATGAAACGGAACTGAAACAGTCTGTTTGAACCAGTTTTGGTTTTTTTAAAAAAAAAACTTTGGTTTTGATTATTTTTTTATAAAAACTGAACCGAACAGTTTAATATTATATTGATGATTATTTTTAAAAATATTTTTTTACTTTTTAATTTATTTTTATTTCTATCACATCAAACATTAAAAATAGTGGAGACAAACACACGTCAACATAGTTGAAAATTATGAAGCTGAGAGCTAGGATGCAGAAAACATTATCTAAAAAGATCACGTTGACGTGGACAGGGCATTTTTAAAAATGCTTTAATTTCCTTACTTTCTCTTTTTAAACCCTACTTTTCTCTCACTTCATTCCTCTCATATTTACAAGTGTTTAAGCTCTCATAGTCCCATGTATCAAACCCTAAAACCTATGAGAAATAAAAAGCAATAAGAAGAGAAGAAGAAAGCTTCTACTTTCTTCCATCCATTGGCCGAAAACCTTTTAAGTATAAAGCAGGGGCTAATTTTTTTTTAATTAAATTTACAATCTTTTCCTTAATCCATATTTCTTTGATAATTCAAAGTAATTATTCTAATTTTTGATGTAATTTAATATTAAAGTTGATAGAATTCATTTAGATTCATTGACTAACCATTTAGGTAACATCATATTACTAATATACCAATTATTTACTTTTATTTACTTGTTTTTCTTTCATAGGTAATTTCTATTATAACTAAAAATTCATACTTAAATGTTTTATTTTTAATTTTTATGATTCACAATTATTTTTTACAATCAATTGCTTATTTAAACTCGATTAATACACATACAATTCCATATTTTTAAAAAATGCTTAAATAAAAATTAAATCGTGCCAAATTAAAAATAAAATAAAATAAAGAAAGGTGGCATGAAACAAGCGGTTAAGAGTTGAAACCCAATTTAGTACTTTCAAGCTATGTCTCCCTACCAGGAACTCGAAGCGCGCTCGGTTGATGCCGTCCCCGCTTTCTTTTCACACAGAGACACTCATTTTACTTACGCGGACTGTGAAAATGAAAGCACTGCGACGATGATGACGATAAAACATGAACAAAAGCGCGAAACCCCACAGAACCAACAGCTCAAAAGCCTTCTTCTTATGGCAGACATTTTGTATTCTCTCATCTTTTGCATTTGAACCACCCACCAATCAATGCTCTAGCATAAATACAATCAACATTTCCTCCCTCAACGGTGACCTGCTTTCATTGCCCTCATCTTCACTGCTACTTTTCCTTTCCTTGCCCTTATAATTCCCATTTCACAATAATTCTGTTCTGAGCGAGTGATGGATTACACATCTTTCTTGACGTCTTTAGGGACGTCGTTTTTTATTTTCGTGGTGTTAATGCTTCTGTTTACATGGCTGTCGAGGAAGCCTGGAAACTCCTTCGTGTATTACCCCAACCGGATCTTGAAAGGTCTGGATCCCTGGGAGGGCGGGTCAAGATCCCGCAACCCTTGTGCTTGGATCCGGGAAGCCCTCTCTTCCAGCGAGCAGGACGTTATAAACATGTCCGGTGTAGACGCTGCTGTCTACTTTGTCTTCTTGAGCACTGGTATTTGATTAATTAAACTCTCTTTCTCCGAGTCTCTCTCTCTCTTGTAAAAAACTAATACAAAGAATCGCTTCGATTGTAATGTTGTGACTAATTTATCAGGTTGTTAGCATCATACCTTTTACGGGTTTCTTTGTTGCTTTGAGTCTTTAATTGTGTCCCTTTTTGGTGGTAGTTCTGTTCTTTCTTCCCCTTAAATTAATTTCTCGAGGCGAAGGGATGGTTGCCTTCCAAAACTTGATACTGTAACCTTTTCATTTTTCTCTGTTTTCCGATTTCCCTTTTCATCTACTTTAGTTTGCTCAGAAAAAAAATTTGTTTACATGGTGGTATGCAACTAAAAAAAGTATAAAATCTAAAATAATTGGGTTTGACAATGACTACTCTTATTAGTCGTGCTTGAACTACTGACAAGCACCTTACATCATAGGATTAAGCAAATCCATCTGTGTACATTTCTTCATGATTTCGGACAACTCTCACTTCCATTCCATGTATTATTTCTCAGACAACTGCTCTCCTCACATTGTTTATTTTTACTCTCTTTTTTGTTCTATATGACAGCGCTGGCAATATTGGTTTTGTCTGGCCTTGTTCTGCTGCCGGTACTTCTGCCTGTTGCTGCCACCGACGACAATGTGGAAATACAAAAAGTTAAAGGCAACTCCTCCACAAGTTTTAGTGAAATTGACAAGTTATTAATGGGAAATGTCAAGGTACCTCCACAACTCCTCTTTCTTTGTTTTTTTTGCTTGAACTGACTTGCTCCATGGAAAAATATGTCTGCAGGGGGGAAGTCCAAGGCTGTGGGCATTCTTGATTGCTACCTATTGGGTTTCTCTTGTTACCTATTTCTTGTCATGGAAGGCGTACGTGCATGTTTCTGGGCTGAGAGCAAATGCTCTAATGTCTCCTGAACTGAAACCAGAGCAATTCGCTGTTCTTGTCAGAGACATACCTCATGTCCCTGAGGGCCAAACTAGAAAGGAACAGGTTGATTCATATTTTAAATCCATCTATCCCGAGACATTCTATAGATCAATGGTGGTGACAAACAACAAACAGGTATTTTTTAATTTTAAATTAGTTTCTTCCTTTCCATGCTCTTGCCACTTACCCTGATGTTCTGGATTCCACATCCTAAATTGCTTCTGTAATTTGAGCCAACCCACGTTTTTTAGTTTCCAATTCCTTTGAGCTTTCAGAATTTATTATAAAGAAAAGGGAAAAAAGAAGGAATTAAGTGCTAGTAATATAATGATTCCATATCAAGTATATTTGAGGTTATCGTATATTATATTCCATATCAAGGAATTTATGATCCTTGATGGTCAACTGTGAGTTTTATTTTTCTGTGTTGTGCTGCATACTGTATGAGCTCTGCTGATTTTGAGCCCCTCTTTTTTCTAAAACTCTTCTAGGTTAACAAGATTTATAAAGAGTTGGAAGGATACAAGAAGAAGCATGCACATGCAGAAGCTGTATACAATGAATCCAAAAAAACAGGCAAACCAGAAGGATTGAGACCAACCATCAGAACTGGCCCCCATGGTATTGTTGGTAGAAAGGTAGATAGCATAGAGCACTACAATGAGAAGATTAAAGAGCTAATCCAAAAGTTGGAAGCTGAACAGAAAGTCACTCTCCGGGAGAAACAACAACCTTGTGCTTTTGCCTTCTTCACCAATAGGGTGACTGCAGCTTCTGCCGCCCAGAGTCTACATGCCCAAATGGTTGACACCTGGACAGTCATGGAAGCCCCTGAACCACGTCAAATAATATGGTCTAATCTTAAAATTAAGCTCTTTCAAAGGATAATCCGGCAGTATGTTGTTTGTTTTATTGCGGCTCTGACCATATTGTTTTATATGATACCAATCGGGTTCATTTCCGCATTAACAACCCTGGATAATCTGAAGAAACTTCTCCCATTTTTAAAGCCAATTGTGAATATTGTCTCGGTTAAGACGGTGCTGGAAGCGTACCTTCCTCAGATTGCACTGATTGTGTTTTTGGCACTGTTGCCCAAGTTACTTTTGGCTCTCTCAAAGGCGGAGGGAATTCCTTCAGTGGGCCATGCAGTAAGGGCCACTTCTGGAAAATATTTCTATTTTACCATACTGAACGTTTTTATTGGAGTGACACTGGGTGGCACCTTATTCGAAACGTTCAAGAGCATTGAGAAGGAACCAAACTCCATTGTTAGTTTGCTTGCGAGTAGCCTCCCGGGGAATGCAACTTTCTTCCTGACTTTTGTGGCTCTGAAGTAAGCTCACTATTTTAACTCGTAATTCTTTTCCTTTTAGAAAGCTATGGTTTTAGTCGTCTACCCCTCCAGAAGATGTTGCGCGACAACCAGAGCTGTTTTATTTCGTTCTTCTGTCGAAGAACTCCCCTTGCCACAAGATCTTCTTGTGCTCTGCCAAACCACTTGGACATAAAAAAGAGTTTCTTATGCTAATGTGTTTGCCTTTTCTGTTTCTATTTATTTTGATCTAGATATGTGGTCTGGTAATCATTATTCTTTTTGGAATACATTTTTTGACTTTTAAGTATTCTGTGGCTCTCAGGTTTTTCGTTGGCTATGGACTCGAGCTGTCTCGTATAGTTCCTCTAATCATTTTTCATCTAAAGAGGAAGTATCTATGCAAGACCGAAGCTGAGTTAAAAGAAGCTTGGTTTCCTGGAGATTTAGGGTATGCAACCAGGATTCCTGGTGACATGCTTGTTCTCACAATTGTTCTTTGCTACTCTGTCATAGCCCCTCTGATTATTCCATTTGGAGTGGTGTACTTTGGCCTGGGATGGCTTGTCCTTAGGAACCAGGTAAGGATCTCACACCATTCATAAAAAACTTCAGAATGCTTTTTTGGAGAATTCATTGCGTGCTTTCAATGTTCATATTCCTTGAACTGTTGCAAATTCTGGCAAATAGAAATCAATATTTCCACAAACCTGTGCTGGCATGAGATGGCTTGCATTCATTCTGATGGGTTAACACTTCAAATTTTGTAGCTAGCTAAAACAACATGTATTGTGTATTGATATGACAAACATTTTCTGAATTTCGGATCGATCTGTTCGCTTGATGTTTTCATTTCATTTTGAAGTGCTGCAAGTTTTGGCAAATAGAAGTTAGTATTTTCACAAAACATGCGATTTAACTCTTCCAGTTTTGCAGCTAAACATGCACTCCTTATCATGGTGCTAATCAATATTAATTGCAAATGTGGTTAAATTTAACAGGCACTCAAAGTATATGCTCCATCCTTTGAGACCAATGGCAGGATGTGGCCCCACATCCATACAAGAGTCATAGCTGCTCTGATACTATACCAAGTTACCATGTTCGGTTATTTTGGGGTGAAGAAATTCTCCTTCAGTACTCTCTTACTAGTTCCACTGCCGATAGTTTCCTTGCTGTTCGCCTTTGTCTGTCAGAAGAAATTCTATCGATCTTTCTCCGACACAGCCCTCGAAGTTGCTTGCCGTGAGTTGAAGGAAATTCCAAACATGGAACGCATCTACAGATCTTTTATCCCACCAAGCTTGAGCTCTGAAAAGGCCGATGATGACCATTTCGAAGATGCATTATCACAAGTTTCAAGAGTCGGATCGTTTGCATGATATTACCCTGTTGGTAGGTAGCTTCTTGTTGCTCGATGAGCACCTTTAGCTTCTAAAACTTGGACCATTTGTTGATTTGTGGATCACGTCATGGATTTACTTGTAACATAGTGTGTATTTCGTGTATTTTACTCGAGAGTTGAAGCTTTCTAGGTTGCAGATTGCTTAAAAAAACATCAAGATGAACCGAAACCCGCGTTCAAGCAGTCGTTGTATTTCAACAAGTATTTGATTGTGTGCAGATGCATTATTAACCAAGTTTCAGTTTGTAACGTAGTTTCAAATTTCTTTAAATTTTATTGTTTTTATTATTTTTGAATTGTTTTGATGACTTGATATTAAAATTATTTTTTAAAAAATATTTTAAAGTAAATAATATTTTAAAAAATAATCACATTATAAAAGGAATGTTATAAAAATTATAAAAAATCTTAGTTAAATATTTTTTATAGGTAAATAGAATAATAACAATGTGGCAACATACCACAAGGTTATGATAATGTAATCAAATTACTAAATAATTAATTTTATATAGAGAGAGAGTGTGGTGATGTTTGTCATTTTCAGGGTTTAGTTATTGTAATTTTTTCCCCCCTCACATCTAAAGTATTTATTATAAGCACGGGCACTTTTTGTAGCCAAGTGGTATTACTTAATATACTAAAAGATATGATTTTTGTTATGGTGCTTCATTGCCTCTCTCTTTTCTTTTCTTTTCCTTTTCTTTTAATTTAATTATTCTATAATCTAATTACATAAAATTTGGCTTGGAATTATGTTAAAAAAAATACTAATTGAAAAGTAAAACACAAAGAAAATAAATGACTCCTCTCGTATTCATGATATTTTTTATTTTAATTAAAAAGTTTATTTTATTTATTTTTCAGTTTTTAGTTTGAAAAAAAATAAAAAACCTCGCCATAAAACAATAATAAAGAGAGAATGTCAACGGTTGTCATAATTATCACAACCAAAATAATCAAACTTGGCATCAAATGGTTCCATTCATTAAGAAGAGTTCGAAGACAGTGATTTTTTACCTTAATCTTGCTAGAAAAAGTAAATTGACCTTGATAAAAAAAAAAAAAATTTGATTTTGTTTTTTGGGATCATTTTTAGGGTTTTTGGCTTGATAAATTGGTTCTAGGTGGTTTTAATGTTGTTTATTAGAAGTTTTTAGATGAAAATGTGTTGAAATAGATTTTTAGGTAAAATAAAACCCCTCGTTTCTTTGGCCATCATGGTGGGGCTGAATTCTGTGAAGTAGACACGCGTATCCCAATAGGTGATGTGTCGGCTACCTTTTTTTAAAAAAAAAATTACAAGGATCAAATAACAAGTTGTTAACCCCTTTAAAACTTTGGACTGATACTTGATTTTACAAAAACTAATTCATATTTCTTATTTTACAAAGGATTAAAAATCAAGGGGCTATAATTGATCTAGAGAGAAAAATGCAACCCTATTTTTTGAAAGAGAAGAAACAACCTTAAAATTTAGGAGTGAAAAAAAAAAATAAAGAAAAGGAATATACCGGTAGAGCTACACTGAGGCTCAACCGTTACCACGCGCTACCTTAAAAGAAAGTCAATGAAAGACAATTCCAATGAAAACAAGAAAAGCTATCATATAATGTCGAAGAAAATTGAATATGGCCCAATGTAATATCCACCTTGCACGCTGGCATGTGTACTATACACATTAGATATATTATATATTATATTATATATATATATATATATATATATTATAACTTTAAAATTCTAATAACTCTTACATTTCGTCTTGAATTTTAAATTATTTGAGCCTAATAAAGGCCTAATTGAGGAGAGAATAAAAGAACGGAAAAGAAAGCAACAATTGACCAACCAAATAAGTACATTCCGATTGTATTTATGACCGGATCACGAATTTGATTGTTAATGATATTATGTTCATGACCTGAGTTGTGAATTTGGTCACTTTCGTGACAAATTACACACAATTTAATTTTGAAGCTTAGGGCTAAACAATAATTCAAGTTAGAAGGTTTTAATGGTGATTCATTAAAAATAGATTTAATGGCATTATCAAAGAATCTTTCACATCTTATAATTTATATTTATTTTTTTAAAAAAAGGGGGCTCATGCAACATTGTCATTATAATTCTTTTAGTTTGAACGGGTTCTAACCTAATGAACTCGATATATTATAAGTTTATGCTTGTTATTTTTATTTTTTAAAAAGAAGTTCACAATAATAACGTTATTGGTACATCATATCTGAAACCATAATGGAGCTGTAGCTAAAAAATAACAATATTTTAAATAAGATTTATAGCATTTCATCTCCTCAAATGAAGAAAGAAAGCCTTAGTTTAATAAGAACAACAAAACGGGAATTAACGAAGGATGTAACGTACCGCAAATGCGATGTTTGAGCAAAACCCCAAACATCTCCATCTCCACCCAACCTTATCGTGACAGTCGATAACAGGTCACCCAGATGCCACTCACTATTAATCTCTTTTTTTTTATTATTATTTTTTAAAACAAAACCCTTTAATTTATTGGACTTGCCAGGCGCTTCCTTTGCTTAGACTGTCGGCAACTATCTACTACTTAGCTGTCATCCATGCAAACGGTCACCCCTCCCACACGTGATATCGTTCTCATTGGTCCAATCACTCTCTTGTCCTTTTCTCCTTCTCTTGTCTTTAAGCAAAACAGATTATATTTCTTGAATTACAAAAAAAACATTTCAACCCCCCCCTCCCCATTTGCCATTGTTCATTTTAATTAAATGGTGTTTTTGGGTTTAATAATATTGTTTTTTATTATTTAAATATATATTAAAATAATATATTTTTTAAATATTAATAATTTAAAATTATAAAAAATTATTAAACTTTAACCCATTTTTATTTATATTACAATTCCAAAATAGCCTGTCTTTGTCGTTGAATAACATGTTCTTTTATAGAAAAATTACGGAGGAATTAGCAAAAACAAATGAGAAAAACTAGTTGAGAGACTTCATGTTACCCTGTTTATTGCTCTATTTAAAAGTTATAGTAATTATATTTTTAAAGTGTTTTTATACTAAAATATATTAAAATATTTTTTTTAATTCCAATCATTCACCGGTAAAATATCTGTGATCTAATTGATAGATGCTTTTGCTTCAGAACTCAGTTAAGAATTGAATGATATTAATTTCAGGTTTTCCTCAGGGAAGAAAAATCTAAAAATAAAATAAAAAAAAAGCCCTTTAAAAAAACCCACACTGGCCACCACCACACCCCCCGACCCGGCATTCCACCCTGTATAAATTGAAAGTGTCGGTAAATAAAAACCAGCAGTGCCCCATTTCTTCCATCTCTTAAAAGACGAAGGAGACAGGTCCTTTCATGCTTTCTCGGTAAAAGCTTCAAAGATATGAGGTGAGATCACGGAGGATGATATATTTATGGTGAAGACAAGATCTCATCTGTGTGCTAAAATGAGCTCGAGCTCGACGGCGACTGCAATGTCAACGCCGTGTAGAGATCATGAGGATGAGATTGAGTGGGAGATGAGACCAGGAGGCATGCTGGTGCAGAAAAGAAATGAGAAGGATGGTGTTCTTCCTCTTTTAAATGTTCGCCTTCGAATTCTTTATGGTGTTCTTCGGTACGAGATCTCCGTCAACTCTCAGGCGACGTTCGGTAAGTGCTCGCGCGCGCTCACTGTGTTGCAGCTATATATAAAGATGATGTAATTTTTTTTTTTTTTTAAATGCAAAAATAAATGAGTTTTTAAATGTTAATGGATTAAATATTATTATTATTTTTAAAAAGTGAGGAGAAAAATTCAAGGGAGGATTGGACCATTTGGCTAAGCTTTTTGGAAAAACGTGCGAATGTGTTATTTTATTTATTTATTAGCTATTTCAGGAATTTGACTCCCTTTTCTCTTTTGTTCAACAGTATATATTATTTATTAACTTTATTTAATTTTATTTTTAATTTAAAGTTTATTGGACTCTATCCTTGCATATAATTTTTATACATTAACTAAAGATATCTAATATTTCATATTCCAAACTTTGTTAACAATTTTCCTCCAATGCTTTTTAATAAAACACAATCTAAGTCATGGTTTTCTCTCTATATAATAATGGTATTTTCGAGTCAATTTATACATCAATTATAATTGAGTTATTTCTTGAATGTTTTTTAAAAATCCAAACCAATCTAATATAATATAAAATATTTAATCACTTAAATATATTAATATTTATATATTTGTTTTTTCAATTCACTTCCTATTTTTAACATTTACTAAATTCTTAATAAAACCTAATTTTAATTCTTTCTAGTTTTCAAAACTAAATTCTTTTTAATAAAACTAATTTTAACACCTTGATTGATAATTTATTTAAGTGTACTTTATATATATATATATATATATATATATATATATATTTTAATTCATTGATTAATTAATCTAGTAAAATTTAAGTAAGAAGAGCATGACAAAAATCCTAAAATATGAACATTACAAAAAATTAAATCCAAACATAATGTTTTCTAAATAAATAATTAATAAATCAAATGGTTTTGTCAAAATTTTGATTTAACTAAAAGTTTAAAATTTTGTTTTTAACATTGATTCTAATTTATAATACCTCGTTTTATATATGAAAAGGCTATTTTAGATATTTTTGCAAAATATACTTCTATTTAACTATTCTTATCATAGCTTATTTGTAAGATAAAAAACCTTTTGAATTATGGTTTAAAATTAAAAATTTTTTTTATATATCATGTCAAACTAAACCTTAATGAACATATCGTATCGTAAATTTCTATGCTAAGTAAGAACATAAAACACATCTCTATTAACTTTATTTTTTATATCTTGAAACAATAATCAAATTTGATCTCGGTAATGCTTTACCATAATAAGACATGCACAACTAACTAATGAAAGTGGTAGTAAGGAGAAAGTAAAATTAATTGTCAACTTAATATTGGATAATGGGTGCAGGAGAGGTAAAGAAGGTTTTGACGGGCAAGACAGGGTTACAAATAGGTGACCAAAAGATAATTTACAAAGAAAAAGAGAGGGGAAATTGCGAGTACTTAGATAGATGTGGTGTCAAAGATCGATCAAAACTCATATTAATGGAGGATCCATCAAGCATTGAGAGAAGATACATTGAGATGTGTAAAAATACTCGTATCCAAAATGCATATCGGGCCATTTCTGACGTGTCTATAGAGGTTGATAAACTTGTAGAGCAGGTAAGTGTTTAAGCTTAAATTATACTCATTTGATTAATCCTTTTGTTTTTGCTACATTACAAATGTATGAATAACAACCTATTTACTTTAATATATATATATAAAATTTTCTTTAACAACTATATAAAGATAATTTAGCACATAAATGGCATTACAACCTAATTAAAAAGTTTGTAATGAAAAAGGTTTGTCATAGTATACTTCGTAGTATTGGTACACCATTATTTGGATTATAGTATTCTTTACTTTCAAGATCTTTAAAATAGTAGTTTTATCAAGATCTTTAAATTGTAGTTTTTTTAATGCATCTATATTTATTTGATCCAGATAGTATACAGGATTTCAATAAAAAAGAATATCAAATTTCCTCAATTAAATAACATCTTGAAAATTGAAACATAACTAGCTAGTCAAAGAAAATCATATATCACATATGAATCCTTTGATAGATGGATGAAATATTCTATAGAAACTATTGAACAAGCTTTATCTATTAATCTTCAAGGTTCAAATTGTTGATCAAATAAATAAATTTAGAATAAGATATAATTTTTTTTCACATAGATCCAGTTTGAATTGTTGTCAAATCACTTCATCGTCTTAGATTAAAATCTCTTATACTCATGCATTTAAGAGACGCTAGATTTACAACTTTTATGAATTTATTATTTGTAGTCTTTTAGTCAAATCTTATCAATAGTCCAATATACTTGAATTGTTACCTTAGTTTCACTATTTCATTATTCAATCTGAATATAATAAAACTCTTAAATTTAAATATCAAGACTCCAACATACATGCTTCTCTAGATTCTAGAAATATAGATATAATCTATACATTTTATACTATAAAGTTATAGTTACCAACATAGCTTTCAAAGCTCTTAAAAAATCACCCAAAAATAAGCTCTCATTATCAAAACTAGCCCTTAAAATTCAAATATCCAGGCTCCTAAACTTTTATAATGGAAATCAAATCATGTGTCTTGATAATTAGAGATTATCTTTAAATTAATATTTCAATATCATTATCATTTAGAAATAATTTGGTACAAATTATAGAAAATCGGTTAGGAAATGTCAAAATTATTTTTCAATAAGCTAAACATGATCCCTTTAAGATTACAAATTGAAGTCCTAGAAAACTAATAAGTAATATTCCTTCTGGTTCAAAAACTTCAAACTTTCAAGGAGTGGATCTTAGTATGACTATTCATAAATTATATTATCAAAACTAGTGAAATAAGTTTTTTTTTATTATTATTATTGAAATTCAAGAGAACTTAGATTGTCCAACTATATCATTAACATATAATGAATGTAGTACATAAATTAATTAAGTGTCATTCAAGCAAAATTTCAAATTAATAAATAAAAATTAAAAAATGATTTCTATTTGATACAAAATATTGAATTAAGAAATCAATTCTTGAAAACTTATAATCAATCTCAATGAGATGCATACTTGTATCCTATTATTTACATGGTTAAAAACATATAAATATAAACAAAAACAAATAAATGCTCAAGCCATTTCTAAACAAATCTGGTATGTAACGACTAATAATCATACTAACCTTGTTCATTCTTATCTTGGAAAAATTAAGATAAACTTTCATTAAAATGAGATTATAGCAACCCATTTCAAACCAACCACTACAAATGTCAACACTCCTATTTCATAAAAAGGTTATAAATTTCATTTGGTCACAAAACAACTATACCAATTTAATTATATATACCATGGACAAAAGAATAGTAGTGTATAAAGGTCTTTGTAGTCTCTTCTTCCTTATCGAGGGAGAGGTACCTAACTATCATCTTCACCATTTCAAAGCGACTTTTCATGCCTCATCAAATACTAAGATATCAAATTATTAAACTATTGTTATTGTATGATCTTATTGAAATAATCGCTCAAAAACTCAAAGCATTAAATATAAAAACCCCTTAAAAATGAGAAATAAAAACTCATCAAAATAAATATATGTCATAAACCAAGATCAAAACACTCAAAGTGAGATTGAAGATCTTGCCGAGAAGTTCCAATTAGATTTAGTAATTAATAAGATTAGAAATCCTAAGAAAAATCAATAAAAAAAAACCCCAGGTCAAATATTACTATAACATACCAACACTTTCTAATGTCTAAATTAAATATCAGCCCTATCAAACTCAAATTCATTATGATTGTAAAAACATAAATGAATGGAACATAGATAGATACAGTGAACATAATATCACAAATAAACTTCAAAACATGACCATGACGGCCACAACATACAAATTTAAAAATAAATAGACAAAAAATAGATGAAGTATTAGTCTTAAGATTTATTAGCCAACTCAAAGGATGGTGGGATCATTATCTTACCTAAAATGATAGAAAACTTGTATAAGTGATGTCAAAGTAAGAAATAAAAATACCTTAACACATGTCATTGTAAAAAATGCAGTCTCAATCTTAATATTTTCCATTACCAAACATTTATCGGTAACCTATAATAATTTCAAGAAAGCTCATTTGAAATCCTTTTGAATTTAAATGTCTTAAACTTCAAGATTTTACATGGTATAAGGAGATGTTTCTTTCAAATGTTTCCATTATAAAAGATTGGCAACATCTATTTTGGAAAGAAAGATTTTAATCTCGACTTCTAAATTTTTACTTCATGAAAGTATAAAAGAGTTAGGATCATTTTGTGCTCAATATGGTTATGAAACCTTTGTTCCTCCCTCAGGAAAACATAAAATAGATTAGGAAGCAAAAATTAAATTAATGCACTTTAAAAAACCTCTAAATAAAAAAAGATGGTCAAATAAGCCATATAAAAAATAAAATACCACAACTTCAAAACAACACTTTTTATAAGTGTGGTCAAGTAGGACATTATAAATGTAAATGAAAAATAAAAAAAATATTTAAGAATTAGATATAAAATAAAAATTCAACTCCTCAACCTTCGTAACTTTGAAACACAAATTAATATAAAAGAATACTACAATGATAATTTATAATCATCCAAAATAATGAAACTAAATCTAATAGTGAAAAAGAAAATATTAAAGCAATTACCTATAGCCTAACAGTGTATACATGCCCCTATAAACAAATTAATGTAATAACTCAAGAAAAATACTTAATATTAGATATCATTGATAAAATTCAAGACCCTGAAATTAAAAGAGTTTCTCTTAAAATTAAGGAATTTAATTTCAAATGCAAAAACAAAAACCCACGCAACCTTCAATAAATCCTAAAATAATTTTCAAAAAAACAAAGTCAAACTACTATTCAAATTTGCAATAAGATATGAGAGAGATTAAAGATGAATTAAGAGAACATAGATATGATTGTAACAAAATTAAAGCTATTGTTACTAAAAAAGCAAAATCATTTTTCATCTTGAAAGGATTGTATAAATCAAGAATTACCTTCAATATCTTAAGAGAATGAAATTATAGAAATCCCACATCAAGAATTATAAATACGATAACAAAAATGATATATGGAAATAACCTTAGTTATTAACAATGAATATTATATCAAAACAATTGATCCTGTGGATTCTGGAATAGATCAAAATTACATAAAAAAGGATCAGTGCTAACAAAATACTATGAAAAAACAACATATACATAAAATAGTGCTAATGGTGAAAAACTTCTAATTAATTACAAATTATCAAAAATACATATATGTAATCAAGAAACTTGTTTCAAAAATAATTTTATATTTGTTAAATACAATTCCCAACAAATCATTTTGGAAACTCCCTTTCTAACCCAAATATATACCCTTACAGCACATAGTCAAAGAATCAAAAGCAAAATAATTGGTTAAGAAATAATTTTTAGATTCATATTATCTTTCAAACCCATTGAAATAAATAATTTTCAAAGCAATTAAATCAACAAATAAATTTTTATAATTCAAAAAAATGCACATTAAATTATGAGATATATTATAAAAAATAAAGATATTAGAATTCCTAAAAATCAAGAAAAAATAAAACAATTTCAATAAGTATTTAAAAAAGAAGTTTGCTCCAACTTACTTAACATTTTTTGGAACAAAAAAGGTCATATTTTTCTATTCAAATGAATAAAAAATTACTTAAATATTGTAAAACATATATCAACGAACTTCTCAATGAAGGTCTTATAAGACCAAGCAAATCATCATGGTATTGTGTTGCCTTTTATATTTAAAATGAAGCAAAAATTGAACGAGAAGCATAAACATTTGTCATAAACCATAAACCAATGCCATTCAGACTAAATAATATTTCTTGTTGAAATACTCTTAAAATTCATGTCAAGAGTCTTTATTGTTTAGGAATTCCTAGTCCAAAGGCTTCTCTCATTGTTGAAACTGATACCTCTGATATTGGTTAGGGTGTTATTCTCAAATAAAAGCTTTAAGGTTAAGAATAAATAGTACAATATCATTATGGTATTTAGTTGCGTCCTCAAAAGAATTATTTAACTATAAAATATAAAAATTTTATCAATTGCCTCATGCTTCTCATCTTTTTAAGATAATTTATTTCTCAAAACACTTATTTTATGAATAAATTGTCAATCTATTAATATATCAGTTGAAAAAAAATGTTCAAAATGTTATTTCAAAGTAAATTTTTGTTAGATAACAAGCTGTTTTATCAAATTTTAATTTTGAAATTGAATTCATATAAGGAGAAGCAAACTCCGTTTCAGATTTTTTATTCAAAGATTTTTTTAAGACTCAAAATGAGCATCACATTTAAGAAGTCAAAATAATCATATGTTCGTACTCCCCTCAAAACCAATTCATTTTAAAACAAGTAATTAAAAAATCTTAAGTAAGGTAAGATCTTTTGTAGTGGGGCCAATATTTGCCTTAAACAATCATTTTTTTTTCATACTTTTGGTATCATATAGTTCAAACACTTAACTTAAAAATTATTTTGAAGTTCTTCAAACACCTTCGTTTATTTAGTATCAAAGAGTACCTTCAACATCTTTGTCATTACTTTTTATATATCATATCAAAAAAATCCATTAACCTTTACAAGTCGAGAAATCTTCATCTTTACATTTGTCCAATTGATAAGGAATTTTACAATGAAAACCCAAGCAAGATCATTCCTCATATCTTTCCCTTTAATTTCAAATTTTTCTAGAAAGTTCACAAAAAAATAAGGCAATTCTATGAATTTATCCCAGTTGACATAAATTCTATTAAAATAACCCACAATCAAGATTTAAATAATCCATTATAAACCATTTTTTTAAATCATAAATTTTAAAAGTTTTAACCTTTCAGGACTAGAATCAAGGTTTTTACACCTTTAAAAGATTTTCTTTAATGACTTAATTACTTTGATTATTAACAAGCTTGGTTTAATACTTTTTTTTTCTAAAAAACTATGATCATTATTGGTTTATCTATTTTAATATAAATTGTTCAAACAAAATTTCAGCTTGGTTTTCAAATCATTGGTGTCAATATTTTCTCTTATAAATGAAGTTTTTCCTTAAAAAATAGCAGAAGGTTTGAAATTGTTCTTAGAAAAAACCCTCAAATTCAATTTCTGCTTCTTTGCATTTCATTTTTGCCTTTGGTTTCTCATGTATTTTATATTGGATTTTCATAATAATACATGATATAGATGAAGATATTGATTATTCTCCATATCTCGTAAGGATATTAAAGTCAAATGATAGCCTCAATTCAAATAAACTTAAGCATGTTTTTTATTGGCTACAATTTCATCAAGCTCCATAATAGAACTTATCGCCATTAACTTCATATATATATATATATATATATATATATATATATAAAAACACAATTTACATTTCTCACGTTCAAAAGTAGAATTCAAGCCAACCTGACATCATCACGTTCAAAATCAAAATACAAAAGGAAGCTTTAAGATGTCCTTTATCAAAAATTCAAGTTTTGATGCATAAGAATTCACTAATAAAAATCCATATTATATCCTAGATCTTATAAGTCAAGTTATAAGTTACACGCACATGTGTATAAAAAAAAGCTCATAGTGCTTTTCTTCCATTACTCTATAAACTTGATCCATTCATAGTCTAGATGAAAACTTGAAGTTAATAACATCAAAGATAGATAAAAACAAAAAAATTAAGCTTATAAAACATGAACTTTTATTTATGAAAAATATTACAATATGAGCGAAGTGGGCATAACAAAGATAATACTTGGGTGGGATTCGCTATGCTTTGGCATTACAAGATGCGTATATATATAATCAAATATTGAAGTAAATAATTTTAGGGATGACGCAAAAGATGCCTTGTTAAGGCCATAGTTATTAAACATGGACCGGCTCGGTGGGTTGATCCGGGACCCGGTCAACCTGAGAGCTGAACCGGTCTAGGTTTGTCAAAAGACCGGTTGATACAACGACTTGGTGAAACCCAGGTGACCAAGGCCAGACCAGTGTTTTTTTTTCCCTCAAATGCGGTATTTGAAACCCATTAGTATATATACTTTATGTTCTCAAGAAAAAAATTATGTTTCTTTCAATGTGGGATAAAAAAAACTTTTTGGTTTAAATACTTTAACTTAAAAGAATAACATAATATCTTTTTAATGTGAAATTTGAAACTCATTAGTATGTATACTCTATGTTCCTAAGAAAAAAAGTTATCTTTCTTCAATGTGGGATCTGAAACTCATTAGTATGTTCCCAAGAAAAAAATTATCTTTCTTCAATGTGGAATTTGAAACCCATTAGTATATATACTCTATGTTTTCAAAAAAAAAAAACTATCTTTTTTCAATGTGGAATTTGAAACCCTTTAGTATATATACTTTAAGTTCTGGAAAGGAATTCTTGGAGTTTCTTTTTGTATTCTAGTTTTGAACTTGATAATGCTAGGTCAACTTGAATTCTATTTTTGAAAGTGAGAATGTAAATTTTCCTTCTTGAGATGGAGTTGATGGAGATGAGTGTTGCTATGAAGCTTTATTAGATTGTAGCAAAAAAAATATGCAAGAGTCTCAATATCAGAGGCATTAATTTCAATAATAAGAGAAGCTCTTGGATTAGGAATTCCTAAACAAAGAAGATTTCTAACATGATTTTTTAGAGTTTTGACAACTTCAATCATTTAAAAATTATACGCGAGGATTTTTTTAAGTCTTTTGTATGGCTTTGCATATAGTTCTAAGAATTGGGAAAGAATCTGAAACACAATTGAAGCATCCCAAAAAGCTTTGAAGCTGAGTTTTATCATTGAATTTATTAGGGAATTTATCGCAAAATTCTATTGCTTTGCTAATTGTAGTTATTGATCCTTGATAAATGTTTCATCCTAAAAATCTTTTTTTATTTTATATAAGTTGAATTTTTAGGTTGAAACAACAATTCCATTTTATTTATAATATTGTGAAACTTTTATGGATAGTTAAAATCTTTGGTGATTGATTTTGAAAATAGAAGGGCATCATTTATGTGTATAATTGTGAATTTTGAATATGGATTGAATATATATCATTCATGATTTTTTAAAAAATTTCAAAAAGTTTTTTTTAGTTCAAATGATATTACATTCCATTCATGATGTCCAAAGGGGATTGTAAAAGCTATTTTTTTTTTTTAATTATTTTTCTCATCAATTTGAACTTGCCAAAAACTTAAATTCATGTCAAAATTTGAAAATACAAATGCACAATGTAGTCTTTTAATAAGGTATCTTTTATTGTGTATAAGATAACTTATCCATGCATTTAAGAACTTTTTTAGTGATTTATAGTAGAAATTGCTCCTCATTAAATTGCTACTTTATTTTGTACATAAAAGGCAATATAAGAGCAGGGTGATTTGCTCAGTTTTATAAGACACTTATTGAGAAGTTTTTTTGTTTATTTCTTATAATATTCAAGTACTTTCTAATTATATTTTTCTTATATGTAGGTTTCTGCGATTGAAAAATCTATATTAAATAAAGTTAAGGTACCAGAAATTCAAATCACGACATTAATTGAGATGCTAATGAGACAAGCGATTAAGCTTGATAACATTTCTACAGAAGGAGATGTTTCTGCTCAAAAATATTTACAGGTATCTTTCATGTTTTTGGTTTTTACATTATGAAAGGGTTAATGTTAATTTCTTTGCTTTCTCTTTCTAATTTATTGTAGTCAATATGCTTCCCGTTCAAGTGATTGTGGCATTTAAACAGGTTGTTTGGAGTCAATTTTGTATTGTAATTAAATTCAATTATAATGTTTAATTTGAATTCAATTGATAAATAAATTTAATTTATATGTTTGAAAGAGATTTTCTATAATTAAATTCTTCATTTTATTTTCACTTATTACAATCACTTTATTCAAATTCTCCTCTACTACCATAATAAATAACCCAAAAAAATAAAATTAAAAAACCTTTTCTTAAGGTCTTTTTTTCTCATTACTACATAAACCATAAAATTAAGGATAAATAATATGACTTATGATGGGATGAGAGGACATGAAAATAATGTTTTGGCAATGATGTAGTTGAGGTTTTAATGGTGGTGAATGTGTACTCTTGATAAAAAAGAAGAGAGTGATAAAAGAAAGAAAGATGGGTAGATTAGTATCTTGGAGAAACTAGTTTTAACAATAATTTTTCTTTTTCAATGTATTAAATTAGATGGGTTGACATCTTATTTACTTTTGTACAATTTTTAAAGCTTGAATTCCATTTGAAATTCAATTCTCGACACTTAAAGTAATTTCAAACATGAGATTTTATTAAAACCTTTTGAATTTTTTGTTTTCAATAAATAAACACATTTTTGAATTTTTTTATTAGATAAAGAAAACTTATAATGAAAAGGGAAAGGAGTTTTCTATCATTAAAAAAGAAAGAAAGAATCTTATACTCTTGACAATAGTGTATTAAATTTATGCAGGGTAAGAGGGTGCAAAGGTGTGTTGAAACACTAGACATGTTGAAGATATCAAATCCACTCATAAAACCTGTTGTTGTCGCAGCCAAATGGGAGACATTTGATCCTCCTCCCCCTACGTCCCAATTGGGAATTTTTTAATTGATTTTTTGATGACCGGTCTTATTCTACTTGTGATGTATCTATCATGGACTTGACTGACCTAATATTGTATGATCATTGTCATTCTTGTATTTATAGATATTGAAACATCATAATTACATGACTGCATTATTTAAATTTTAAACTTCAGCTTAATAGAGATCAAATTATGTGAGCTACTCCTCTTTTTAGCACAATTAACACTAGTTTGTTTTTTGTTTTACAATAAGTAATATATTAATTTATTTTTATTGTGAAAAACCTACAGAATAAATAATAAATAACTTTTATATAGTGGTTTTGTAGATTTTAGAACAATATCGGATGCACATTTGGATGTTATCCAAAGATAAAAAGTGATGAGATAAAACAATATTGAGATAGTGAAATATTCAGAAAATTGTTTGGCAAAAAACAATTGGATAATTACAAAATAATAAAAGAAAACATAAACAAAAGATAAGTACATATATTTATAGAACAACAACAAAAATAGAAAAGAAAGTTGTTGTCTATGAATGTAACATTTATTATTAAGGCTAAATTTCTGGTCAACAAATGCAAATGGTTCGATGCGACTTGTTTCCAAGAATTTCAACAATAATACTTTGAAAGGATGCACTTCCAATCAAAACCTATTAACTATAAGACTTTCTTTATATTTGTTTTCTCTATAACAATAAAACCTAAAACAAGTTGAATGAGAGCACAGGGGTAAAGAGGGCAAAAATAGCATAAATTTTATATATTTTTCATTTTTAATCTCTTTTATTACTACAAAGAAAGACTTCCCTTTATCCTCACTTATACAAGTGGCTAGGAATGTAGAGTTGGTTTAAAATTAATTATTAATAATTCATTGTATTTTAATAGTCAATGAATCTGATAAGATACAAAGAAATTGATTGATCAATTTCACATTCACCCTTAATGGTTTTAAATGGTTTGTGTAAAATTACTATGTGAAAAATATTTTTTTTCAACCTTCCTCAATGTGAATCTAATAAGATACAAAGAAATTGATCGATCAATTTCACATTCACCCTTAATGGTTTTAAATGGTTTGTGTACAAATACTATGGTCAAAAATATTTTTTGAACCTTCCTCAATATGAATGAAAATTGATTGACCAATATATAAAGACACAAGGAATTATAAAGATAAAATTAATTGGAAGATTACACTATATTAGGATAGGTAGCTTTAAATATTTTATAGTGGAATACAATCGAATTTACTTAGCAAAATAGTGAATGCGATGTTTTAAACATTCAATCTTTTGTATACCAAGATAATAGTATTCAAATAGTTCTTTTCCTATAGTTTTATTTAGTTTTCACTGTTGTATTTATTTTAATTAAGCCCTTTGAAACTCTCAGAGCATGTCCAATAAATATACAATCCATACTTTTATGTCATATTTTAAATATTTTGGAATCAAATATCATCACTTTTGCAGGACCCCCTACCTCTCACACACACGCATACTAAAGTATTTTCATTAAGTACTTTGTTAAGTATATAATTGAGAGTTAAAATTAACTCCATCCATAAGTTTTGAGGTGTTTTTGGGTTTATCATAATGGTACTATTAATTTTAGAATTCAGTTTTTGCATTCAATAATGTCATTTTATTGAGGCAAATAAGAAGCAACATTTCGATGGATAATGTTATTTGAGAAAAACATTCACCAAAAGATTCCCCATGTTCTCCACTTTTATCACTTTTATTACCTTTATTCTTTTATTAAGTTTATTTTTAAACTCCATTAATGTAATGTTAAATGATTAATACTTAAAAATGCATTTTTATCAAGGTTTTATATTATCATTTTACACTTGAAGTATCAATAACTTCTTAACGAGAGCATGTTTTATAATAACATATCTAATAATATAAGATGCTTTTAATTTATGGTAAATGTTCATCTTAAATGCAGGCTTGTCACATAAATCAATAGATTGATTGATGAGTTTAATTGCTGAAATTGAGAAGACAAAGAGAGGGCTAAATTTAGAAAAGAGATGTTGATTCAATCTAAAATGGAATATTGTTTAGTCATTGAGTCATAACTAAAGTTGTAGAACTTGGATTTAGGTCTAGTTTATACGGATGGAAAGCTAAGACATAGGCCTAAAACTTTCATGAGGAGTGCAAGATTCAAAAAGGTCATTTTCAAGTTCAAATTATAGCAATAATGGAGAAGTCTGAATCTGTCCTACAACCCATATATTGTTCAGTGTTCATCAAATATCTCGAGTTTTATAAGTCCAAATGCACCAATTTTTTGTTGTTGCAAAGCTGAGACAATTTCCTAGAAACTTTCATGTATAAATCTGTTCAAATTCTGATATTAGCAATGACGTTTTGTTCAGATAAGAAGATAAGATTGTTACCAAGTCAAGATGTGGCCACCCACTCAACAATTAGTCATCAAATCAATAGTTTCAAATTTTGGCCTATAAAATGAGGCATTTGCAATGCATTTACGCATTTTGGTTTTCACATCAAGATCATTCTCTTTATTTCTTTTTTTATATTTTTGTAAGGTTTAAGTTTTATTTCATGTTATATTTTTCTTAATCTCTTATTTATGCTTTTCATTTTCTTTACTATACTTATGTTCTTATGTTGTTTATTTATGTTTATCTTTGTCATTATGTTTAGCTAAGTTTATTATGTCAAGGTGAAAAGGTTTCACTAATGGTTTTAGAATAAGTAGAATATAAACTCAACATGGACTTCAATGTTTATATCCAAGAAAGTTTGTTATTAACATGTCTTATCTTTTTATCTTACTAATTCTTAATACCTTGCTTATTAAATGGTTAATCTAGATTTGTATTGTATAACACTTGGTAAAACAAATGCTCGACACTTTCATAACCAACTGTATGGTATAATTTACACTTGTACTATGAAAAAAACTTGATTTGTTGTTAACATAAGTTAGCATCATGAATTGCTGATAATATTTAAAAGTTTATTGTTACTTAAATAAGATAATTAATATGATCATGTTAGCAATTTATAATGAACTATTAAGGATAAATCATCCGATTGGAACCTCCTTTATGTGTGGTTTCTAGTTGATTAATAAAAATAATTTTATACTATATTTATTTCTTAATTTCATTAGCGGATCCTCTAACCTTGACAATTATTTTATCATTGTTTAATCCTTACTCTTTGTTTATATATATATTTGTAATTTATATAGTTCACCTCTTTGTGGTATGTTCGATCCCAGTCTTACCGCTGGATAATTTATTACTTCAATACTCCTACCTTGGGATAATACATCAATCTTTTAATCGAGTCATTAAAACATTTCAAGAGTCGTATCTTTTTTTTTTAGCAACCAGGTAGAACAATACCTTATGTAATCATCTATAAAAGTAATATAATACATTTTCTATCTCTAGTTCATACAAGTTTGAAAATTAATGATATCAAAGTGAATTAAATATAAATGTTTGTTGTTTCTTTTAATTGCTTGATAAAAATATATTTTTTTATGAATTTTGATTCTACACAAACTTCACATTTGTAAATTTTTTAGAAAAAATTAATTGGTGGTAAGAATCCAAAATTCATTAATCTTTGTATAGAATTATAATTCATATGTTTCAAATTATCATGTCATATATCATAAAACTCAAGCAAGTAAGGAGAATAAGCATTTTATTATTATTGTTTTTATATTAGATTACAATGGTCATTATATTTATTTTGATGGATTTCTCTTTATAACAAACATATGCTATTTTTGAGAAAATTTATTACTCTAAAAAACAATTTTGAACCTATCTTTTTCTCAATTATAAGCCAAACACTAAGTTATTTCTAATGTCAACAATTTGAAACACGTTGTTAACGTCAAAGCTTTCATGAAGTCATTTGTAGAATGACCTTTTTGATCCCTAATACTTTTAAGTTTAACTAGTTTTCATATACAAATATTCACCATCTACTTAGTTACGAGAGAGAATCATCATCTTCTCATGTGTAAATATATTTTGTATCATTACTACCAACTTACCACTGCTCATAGTTGTTGATCAAGTTGATGTTTGAGACAACCGGAAATAAGCTCATTTTTTATAGTTTATTCTAAAGGTTTTCAACCTTAATGACATGGGCTAGAACAAACCCTCCTTTTAGGATTGCCTTGTTGGGCTTATTTTTGTTTGGTTTTTATTTTGTTACATATAAAACATTTGTCATTAAATTTCTTAGCGGTAAAGCTTATTTTTATGGTTATTGTAATGGAAATTTGCTATTTTTTCAATCACATTTGACCCACGGGTCATTGAGGAAAATTTGAATTTTGTTTTAGACAAGTTATTATCATTTCCCACCTCAAGCTCATAATAAGATTTTTAACCCTGATTTTTCTCTGCTTGTGCTTAAGGTAATTTTTGAAGTATTTCCAATACAATAGAAATCTTTTAATAATAATAGTCACTTGAAAATATTCACTTGGAACATCATTTCAACATGAATATCATGCAGATTAGTTAAAACTCTTGAACTTTGCTTGCTATAGTTTTGGAATTAAGCATCTTGAAGCCATGAAATTTATCAATTATGATTTTTTTCATACTATTTTTTCAACTTTGTACTTCTGATTCGAAGCTTTTCATAGTGTCTTTTCATCATTAATGAAATCATATATATCATGGAGTATATTGTCTAATCCATTCAAAATGTAACATTTGAACATAAAATCAATGTATTAATGTATCAACAACTACCACAACAATGAGATCAAATTCTTTATCAAATAACTTTGGCGCAACTTCAGTTAAAAAATTTGTCAAGTTCAAGGTGGTTGGATAATATATATATTTTTTATCAACTTTTAAAGTTTAAAACCCATTAAACTTCTCAAGTCTCTCACTATCAACCATAAAAAAGGTGATAGTGAATTCTTATATGTTAAATCATTTTTGGTTGTTGTAGTATTTGCTAAAGCAATAACAACATTTTCTTTAATAAATTTCGTATTTTTTTTGTCATGAAAATAAATATTTGATTATTTTAAACAATAAAATTATTCAGTTAACAAGGTTTAAGAAAGAATATATACATAAGTAAAATAAACAATTAAGATAAAAAGATTTTAGTCCTGATATTGTTGGGGAATTATTAGTATAGATCAAGTGTGTGTGTGTAGGATAATAAAAAAACATGAGCAAAATATTTTTTTAAAAAAGAAAGATAAGTTAATATATAAAATACTTGCTTGTAGAATTTCATGACAAAAAAAGACAAGAAAAAAAGTTGTTGTCGAGGATCATACCTTATGAATAGGTGCACATAATCTTAGAGTGTGTTTGGCATTGTGGTAGCGGTTGCTTTTCAAATAAATTTTTGTGCCGAAATGCATGCCAATGATTTTTTTTTAAATCATTTTTGACATCAGCACATCAAAACGATCAAAAACATATAAACCATATTAAAGATAAAAATATATTAATGTCGACCCGGGATTGGAACCGGGACGGGTTGAAGAAAAAATAAAGGAAGGAAAAACCCGGTATGACCTTGTTGACCTGACAAAACCTGGTCAAAAACCCGGTTGCAACCCATTGAATTTATTTTTTTACTAAAACGATGTTGTTTTGATTTTTTAAAAAAAAACAAATTGTCTGGAAAACTCGGTCAACCCGAAAATTGAGCCTTAGATCGAGTCAGGTCTGAAAATTATGGTGTTATCCTTAAATTGTTTTACATAAGACTCTTTTCATTTTACCATTTCATGTACGGTTTATTATTTGAATATTTTCAATACCAGTATTTTTCCTACATAAAATAAAAAAGGATATTTATTAATAAATTATCAGTTAATTATATTTTTTATGGATGCAAATTATTAAAAAAATATAAAAGAACTCATTTTTATCACTTAGAGTATAGTTGTGGTTACTTTTGCGAGTGGTTTTCATTCAGAAATATATCAAAATAATATATTTTTTTATTTTTTAAAAATTATTTTTAATATCAGCATATCAATATGATTTAAAAACACTAAAAATATATTAATTTTAAGTAAATAAAAAAATAAATTAAAAATTAAAAATATTTTTAAAACACAAAAATAAACATCATATTTGTAATAGTATTGGCCACGTAAAATAATACTTTATTGATTTTCAATTCATGCTGGCAGTCTTTTAGAATTGTCGGGTTTGAAAAGTTTAAAAACAAAATCAGCGGCAAAAAAAAGTGAAAAAAGGGCGCGTGAGCTTAAAGTGCATTGGCGGGGTGCAGGGAATTTTCAGAAGAAGAAGAATGATAAGGAGCGCCGTCAGTGCGTCTTCTTCTCATTATCAAATTTCAAGCCAGAGAGAAAGGCGAGCGAGTTACAAAATGGGAGATCCAACTCACCTCGAGAAAATGGGCAGAGAGCTCAAGTGCCCCATCTGGTACACCAACTCACAAATTAATCAATTTGTTATTTTATTTTATTTTTTCAATCTAATATTTTTTTGTTGTTGCAGCTTAAGTCTTCTTGACACTGCAGTCTCGCTTACATGCAATCATGTTTTCTGCAAGTAAATTCCATTTTACTATTTTTTGTTGGTTTTGAATTTCAATCCCTCTACTCTACTCTACTCTACTCTAATTTATTTATGTTCCATTTCAGTTCATGTATTGTGAAATCGATGAAATCAGGTTCCGATTGTCCAGTCTGTAAAGTGCCATACCGGCGTAGAGGTATGATGGTTCTTGCCTTTTATTTTCAATTTGAGTCATTATCATTTTTTTTCTTATTTAAAATCTTGGAGTAAAGAGGAGGGTGTTTTTCTGTATTTATTTATTTTTTTCGCCTCAGAGGTTCGCGCTGCTCCTCATATGGATAACTTGGTCAGCATTTACAAAAACATGGAAATTGCTTCAGGATTCAATATATTCGTCACTCAGAATCCACCACCATCAACTAAATTATCAGGTGATGCAAAAAAAAGAAATTAATAATCAAGGGAAGTAATTGGTTCTATGCACTTACTTTGCATCCTTGTTCAACTTCAAACATGAGTCTCTTGCATTAATCATGGAGCACTTGCGATGAATATTCTGTTTGCGCTCCCTTAGATGAAGTTCTAGCAATCTATATCTTGCTCTCTTTTTTTTGGTTGTGAGGGTAATATTGGGTATTTTTCTTTATGATTTCTTGCTGTTCTTGTTACAGATGTACAAAAGCAAGTAGGAGACGATACGGACTGTGGCAGAGAAGATATTGGTTGGATTTGTCAGGATATGTTAGAGGAGCAACTTAATATATCCAGACAAAAAGTTTCAAGGAAACTTGATGAATCCAACATGGAATTATGTGGTCCCATTACTTCGAAACCTTCGTTTCCAACCAAGAAAAGAGTTCAGGTACCACAATGCTCTCTTTCAGGCACATCGGCACAACCTGAGAAGCTACAAACTGGATCAAGAGAATTAAAAAAAGATGACTTTAAAAATGATTCATCAGTCTCAGGGAAGAACCCTGTTGTCGATGAAAAGGGAGAGCGCATGCTATTGCCTTTCTTCTGGTTGAGAGATGAAGATGGAGAGAAGTCAAGTCAGCACACTGATGTAGATCAGCTTCTGGATATCACACCACCAAATGTTCCTACTTTCAGTGATATCAAAGACTCAGATGACGAAAACCCCCCTGAATCATCCTCGAAAGTGAGTCCCAGTTCAGTTCATTGTCCGATTCAAATTTATCCTAATATCTCGTGACTTGCTACTTCTCTGCTATACTTGTGTCTTGTGAGCTGCCAATTACTCATATTTTTGGTTCATAGCTCCTGTAATTGATTTGGCTTATCTGGTTCTTCTCTTCTTCTTGAATTCAATCAACACTTTTTCATTGAGCTTTCCTGAACAGATGTATAGTCATTCGATGGATATTTCCTTTCCTTTCAGAATAAGCATACAGATAAAGAGTGGATATTGAAAAATGAAAACAAAAATAAAAATCATCAAGTTGTAAAGTTTATGTCAATCTATTGGAAACAACTCTAATATTCGTTGTATCCATAGCTTATGCTCTCCTCAAACAAAGCTAGTTAACCCAAGCAAAATATATATCTTGTATAGAGTTCCTAACATTTAGTCCGACCACATCAATTTGCTTACTCGTGTTTTTCTAACATGATGTAGGGGGCAGTGTGTGGCAACGAATCACATGTTGCAGATTTTTTTGACAGTGAGATGTTTGAATGGACGCAACGAGCTTGCTCTCCTGAGATTTTTTCAAGCCCAGAAAAGATGCAGGTATTCATCCCACCCAAGTAATTTTGTCTAATTTTAGTATTTTATAGTGCTTAAGTCATCTGGCTTTCGCTGAAATTTTAAGTGAAATTTAGGTTGAAAAAACAACGGAAATGGATGGAATTCGAGAGAGTAAGTCAGAAACACCCCCACTGGATGCAAATACAAATGAAGAACGTAGTGATGAAAGCAAAAACTGTACTGATACCAAACCGCGAATGGGTATTTCTGAAGACATGCTGGCCAATCTATCCTCTCCAATAGTTAAAAGTGCAAATTACCAAATCGGGCGTAATACTTCCAATAAGAGAGGCAGGAATGCTAAGGACACAACGTTAAGGAATTGTGCTCGAAAGAATGCAGATAAGGGTGGTAGGTTGAAAGGAGAGAATGTTTCTTCTGTTTCAGTTAGAGAAAATTTGGACCAGGCTGATGAAAACACGGTTACTGATCAGCTGCCTATTTCATTGGATAAGAAACAAGGTCGCAGTAATCTTAAAAGGAAGAAGAATGGAAAAGTGAGTAGAAAGATCAATCTCCGGTGCAAGGAACGAAAGCTGGATTCTGTTGAGATAAACATGATTAAAGAAGTCCATTCAATACACAACCAAATGGACAAAGATGAACACGCCCATGATTACTTTTTACCCGTCCCTCTGGTTGAAGATAAAAAACCCTCAGAAATCAAGGGGAAACCTGGCAAACAAGGGGAAGAAGTCAAGTCTGCATTGTGTCCAGAACATAATCAAGACTTAAAATGTAAGAAAAACATGGAAGTTTCATTAGATGGTATCATAGAAGATGGATTAGTCAGTGGCCATCAAGAAGGTGCTGACAATGTCTTTGCAGAGGAAGCTCAGTCCACTGAAAATATTACTGGCAACTCTGCAAGGGCAACTGAATCTGTTGAGAAGGTTCAAGCCAGTCTTAATACTCGAATTCTTGATGATTTGGCAACATTAAGGGATCATTGCCAAGAAAATGGAGCGGCCGTGCTTAACTGCAAGCTTAATTATAATATTCAATGTGCTTTCTGTCTTTCTTCAGAAGTCTCAGAGGTATCTGTTTGTTTTGCTTGTTTTTGTGAGTCCTACTTTGCTTTTTTCCTGTATCTCATGACTTTTGAATCCATTTCATTTCTGAATCTTCCACCAAAATTACAGGCTTCAGGGGAGATGATCCACTACAACAATGGCATACCTGTGGCGGCAGATTATAATGGTGGATCCAGGGTCATACACTCTCATAAAAACTGTGCTGAGTGGTAAGAGAATTCTTCAAAGGAGCTCATAAAGGCAATTCATTGAGTTTTTAGTTTTTTTAATTAATTTAAGTCATGGGCCTGTATAGGAGCGCTAAAAAAATGGTTACTTTCTCTGGAAAGTTCTTAGCTTACACGTGTCGTCATGTTGTTGTTCTGGTAGACATCGTATAATTATAAAAAATCATACCTGCAGGGCACCTAATGTCTACTTCGAGGGTGATAATGCAATTAACCTTGAAGCTGAATTAGCTAGAAGTCGGAGAATTAAGTGTTGCTGCTGTGGACTCAAAGGTGCTGCTCTTGGATGTTACGAGAAGAGTTGTCGCAAGAGTTTCCATGTTCCTTGCGCAAAGTTGACCCACCAATGTCGATGGGATACTGTAAGTGTCATAAATTCAATGCTTTGTAGTTCAAACATCATTTTGATTTTTTCTCAAATCTCTTGCACCAGGAAAACTTTGTCATCTTATGCCCTCTTCATGCTTCTTGTAAGTTGCCCAATGAAAGCAAACAATCTCAAGAGAGGAGAAAAAACTGCATTTCAAAAGGGTATTCTAAATTCCGTGGACAAATTTATCTCTTAAGTAGCTGACTCTAGCTGCTACTTGGAAATCATACTAAATGCCTTTTACTTATTCTCCTTCCTCTACCAGACAAACACCAAGGCAATACAATCAAGTTACTTTCAAACATGACATCAATATGCATAAAAGTCGGAAATCATGTTTAACACATGACAAGTTGGTTCTTTGCTGTTCGGCTCTCACAGTTGGAGAAAAGGTAATAGAAAATCTACAAGTGACTTTCGGCTTTGTAACATTTCTCTTTCCTAAATGAAAATGTTGATTACTGCAGGAAATTGTTTCTGAGTTTGAGAGTTTATCTGGAGTTACAGTCTTGAAGAATTGGGATTCAAGTGTCACTCATGTCATTGCATCAACAGATGAAAATGGAACATGCAGAAGAACCCTTAAAGTTTTGATGGGTATCTTGAAGGGGAAGTGGATAGTGAACATTGAATGTTAGTATAATTGTTTCCATGAAATGAATTATCCGCTCAAGTTACAGAATGCTGTGATATCTCAATGTTCAAGTACCCAATTTGTGTGTGCATTAAAGAATCATGGGTGAATGTATGTGTAATAATTCTGCATGTGTATTTGCATTTAAAAGTTAGGATTAGGTGCCACCTGTGGCATTGATTGAACTTATGTAAATGAAACATGCAGAACCCTATTATTTTTATCAGTATATTCGAGAGGAGGTGGATACTGAGCATTGGTGATTGACTCTGCATGTGAATCTAGCGGTTCTGCTTGTACTCAACCCTTTGTTTGTTCCTTCTGTAGGGGTCAAGGCTTGTATTAAAGCCATGAAAATTGTTGAAGAGATGCGATATGAAATTACTGCTGATGTTCACGGAATCAGGGATGGTCCACGAAATGGAAGACTAAGAGTCCTGAACAAGGTTTGCTCCTGCTTCTACAGTTGTCATCTTAAACATTTTGGGAATCGACCTTTTTTTTTTTTGTTTCCATGGATTCATCTATAATTGGAAGGCAGATCATTCCCTTTCCATGCTGGCATCAGACCTGTAGTTTAGTTCATCTCTAATCTGCATGCTCCATAAACTTTTGTATTATTTTCATCTTACTTTATATCTTTGTCAAGATTCTTCTGCGATCATAGAACTCATGAACTCTGGTTTTGAAATCTGCTCGCATTGGGTTTTTAATCTGCATCTTTTTTCAGAGCTAGTAGACTTTTTATCCTCCTGCATTAGGCTTTGTGCTTTTATCTGTGACTGTAATTTGGTTTATGAAAGAAAAATATTGGCCCTAGTTCTTTGCATGCAAGCTAAATCACCTGTTAAGCATAGTTCTAACAACAAGGTGTGCATGCATGCATGCATGCAGTTCTCTTTAGGTGCACGTTGGATACATGTTCTTAATACATCCAGTTGTTTTTATTGACAAGTTCTATTATGTGCAGCAACCAAACATTTTTGAGGGATTTAAGTTCTATTTCATGGGAGATTTTATTCCTTCTTACAAGGGATATATACAAGATCTTTTAGTTGCTGGTGGAGGAACAATTCTGCACAGAAAACCCATTTCGGGAGCCCAGGGAACCTTGTTACTGGACTCTAAACCTCCAACTTTCATAATATACAGCCTCGAGATGCCTGATAAATGTGCTCCTAGCAAGAAGAATATGATATTAAACCGAAGGCAGTCTGATGCAGAAGCTCTAGCTAGTTCAACCGGAGCAAAGGCGGTAAGCAATAAATGGGTTTTGAACTCTATAGCAGCCTGCAAATTGCAAAGTTTGGCTCAATAATGCTGGATTTATATTTCAAAATTGGGAGCTCTGTACATGTTTCATCAAGACTTAGGTATGAGCATTGCCTCTTTCATACATCAATTCATGAGCGAGCAGGTTTTACCCAAGCACTCTTGCTCTCCCTTCCTAACTAATTCTATATAGTTCTTTCTATGGTGATATAGTGTCCTTGCCATGTTCAATAATCAAATCCTTGGGATATTTTGTTTCAGAACTACATATCCTACCTCAGGTGACCTTGGGTATAACTGTCATACGATACAAGCTAGCACAATATAACCTCGTTTTGCTGCTGACTGCTCTCAATGAAGAGACTAGGATCATTAATAATTGAACATTTGTATACCCTGATTGCGAAAGATCAAAACAAATTTGGAGAACACGGATCTGCAGAATCCATCACAACAAGAAGCATCAGAAACCTTAAGAGCTTAGATCCTGTGACTAAGAATATAGAAAACAAAACAAAATTTTAGGGAGTACACTGGAAAACTGAAGGACTACCCATGTCTGCTTCTACACGATACAACCGCTTTCCTCTTTATAAATAATTGAAGATGCTCAAGAGTATTGTCTTCCATGGGTAAAAAAAAAAAAACTTAATATTATGCAGCAGGAGGCTTGCTATTATTGATCTCACCTTCTAGTTTAGCACATCCAATATTTTTATATTGAAACACTCGTTGAAATCTCATCTTCAATATCTTTGCCTGTTGCCTGTCGGTTCCCATAGCTCCTTACACTATCAAGCACCTCCCAATTACATCCATGGTAGCGCAAGTTCCTCTGTTTTCCTCTTTTGCAACTTTGTTTTTTCTTTTTAAAGAGCGACAACCATCAGGGGAGCAGAGGACTTGCTCTGAAAGTGCCCTATTACTCTCTCTTGAAGTGCTTAATTCCCTTGTGCTTCTCCTCTGCTACCACTACTTTTCTTCGCCACGAATTTGCCATCAATGTCTCATTCTGGGATTCGAGGTCATAGACAAGCTCCTCTGTTTCATTCAATTCGTGACCCTTTCTTGCAACCTCGGCTGCCATAATTTCCCTTTTCCTTTCCCAAGCTTGAACACATAATTTCTACGGCTCTTTCCCATCACTTGCGGATGCGTCCGGTTTCTGGTCTGCCGGAGCTAGACTGGGTCTATGATCTGTGTTACACCGCCTAAGCTGAGCTACCTTTCTATTGCCAGATAGAGATTTTTGAATTCGAACTTTAACATCATCCAGAATGGTCATCGTTCCAGCATTTTGAGGGAAAATAAGTGCATGCATGCTGCTATTTGCCATAAGGAAGACTCATATGGAGCATTGGTTCATCAGCTTTGAACAAATACTTTAATCATCACATTAAAGGCAAAGAATGATCAATAGCAGCAGGATATTTCTGCAAATAATGTCACGGATCTGCTTAATTCTGTTGAGCAGCAATTTTTTATTTTTTATTTTTTATTTTTTTGGGTGCAAAAGAAAAGAAAGCAGCTCCTTATCTTGACAGCATCAAGCAAAACACGAATGCCCGGAGGAGGATGATTCCAAATCTGAAACACTGAATCTCGTAAGGTCTGGATTCTCAAGTTGCTAAAGGTCTATAGAAGTCTAATATGAAGAATCCCGAGCAAATGCAAGGATGAGGATGAGACAACGAAAATACAAACACCTTTTAAGCTACAGTTGTAAGAACATATCATTATTAATAAAAGATATTCTTTGTTTTTAATATTTATTAAAGTTTGATTAATGAGTCTAGAGTACAAATAAAGATTTTTGAGAAAATATTTTAATATAATATGAGAATTTATATTGTATTAAAAATTGTTTTAAAATCTTTATGGTCAATGCTTTATTAAAACTAGACATTAATTGGAGTTGTTGAGACCAATATATATCATGTTTTTTTTTTTATGAAATGAAATAGATGTTTTCATAAGCTAAGGTATGATTTGGAACTAATATGAAGGTGTTTGTTATATAACATATACACTAAATTGATATCTTTGAAGATTTTATATGGTGAGATCACATGTATCTATAAAAAAACTCATGTGACAGTTATGTAAATAATCCTTGAATTATATAAGTTATCATTAGACTTGAGATCATTACATTATATTATATAAAGAATGTTATGTTTTGATCTTGATTAATATTGCCTTAATCAAAATAACAAGTGAATAAATATTAGGTGTAACATATATTATATGAAGGTGTTTGAATGATCAAGAAATGATTTATCATTCTATATGAATTAGAAAAAAAATATTTTAGATGGTCTCAAAATGTATTAATTGTGAAATTCTTGTAGAATATAGAATGAGATTTAAAAAAAAGGGTTTCAAGTTTTAATTAAAAAAATCAATGATTATGATTCTGAGAACAAATACAATTTGACAAAGCAAATACTTTTCATGCTTAAACATTTAAATTAAAATATTATTGATGAAGAAATAATAATTATACTCATAACTCATAAACTATAAGTCAAACCACATATGATTTTTATAATATATAGGAGACCATGACACAATGCTAGGTTGTACATTTAATTTTCAAATATAAATCAATTAATATGCTTAATTTGATACTAAGTTAATTTTTTAAAAATTATTTAATCTGATTTTGATTTATATTTGGATCAACATATTTGGAATCTAATGAGTTGGACACATTAAAAACCATTATTAAGAAATTAAGCTCAAATGATTAATCAAGTGAGAGTTTATTGTAAATAAGTTTTAAAAATTAATGATTATAATGCATTTATATAGTGATTACAATTCTAGACCTAAAAAAATCATTGTATAAATTTCTAAAATTATCATAAAATAATACATGTGATATTTTCAAGGGACAAGGTGATATGTTATCATTAATAAAGTTATCAAATTTTTAATATGAATATAACGCAATGTCTTACATTTTTTGGATGATGGAGTGATGATACAAGATCAAATAAATACTTTGTACATTAGGTGCCACCTGTATAATGCTGTAAATAATAAAGATTATATAGTGAACTTTGATATGGTTCTAGGACCTTGATAGACACAAGACCGTTGGGTTTGACAATCATGCTAGACCCAATAAAATATAATTCTGGCGAACGTGCAAGATCTAAAATACTTGGATTTGATGATCAACCTAACCCAAGGCAAACATGGGTATGTAACTAGTGTCAAACCCAAAACACTTGAATTCAAATATTATGGTGTTTTTGGTTGTATCAGATCCAAGATAATCTCTTAAATTAAAAGTATTGGAGACATGGTAATGCGTCCCGTCTCTTCTTGAAATTAATTTTTCAATAATAATAAAATTATAACAACTCTTTTCATTTAAAAACTTTTTTAACGGCTACAACTTTTTAATTTCCTAGCATCTTTTTTATTTTTTTAAGTGTTGTAATAATTTTTTTAATTTTCTAATTTATTTTCTGCATAGCTGTTATATGTAGCAGCCTATAAATATAATGCATTTTTACAATAAAAAGGAACGGAAAGAAAAACATAGTATTATTTTTTTGTGTTAGCAAAGCTTGCTGATATTTCATTTTTATCTTGGTCGTCGTTTCTCAACCCTTGTTTTTAGAGGAAAGATTTGTTGGATCCTGAAGGTCCATGGAAGTCTAATACGAAGAATCCCGAGCAAATGCAAGATCGAGGAAGAGAGAACGAAAATACAATCACTTTTTAAGCAACAGTTGAACTTGCTGGGAGGGCTAGCAATTTAGGAGATGATTCAAAATACAATCACTTTTAAGCAACCCACATTTGGAAAGTTGGTTATGGTTATTTTTTAAATTATTTTTTATTTAAAAATATATTAAAATAATATTTTTTTATTTTTTAAAAATTATTTTTATCACAAACACATTAAAATAATATAAAAATATTAATTTAAAGCAAAAAAAATAAATAAAAAAATTTAAATATTTTTAAAATACAAAAAAATTAATAAAAAATGCTCGAGCTCGGCTAGCATTCTCCATGGAAAAAATCTTTTAACGAGAAATAACCATGCATAAAAGTCAGAAATCATTTTTAACACATGACAAGTTGCTTCTTTGCTGAAATAAAAATATTGATCAGAAATAATAATATCCAAGCTTATTACTATTCAAAATAATGATTACTTAATAAAATAAATTATGACTTTGATTAGAACACCCTCAATCCTATTTGCAAGAAAATTAAAATTAAAATACTGAAAGTAGGGGTGGGCAAAAAAAAAAAAAAACTGATTAAACCAAGAAAACCAGAAAAAAATAACCGAAAAAATCAAACGTGAAAAAACCCAATTAAAATTTTTTTTAAATCGATCGGTTTGGTTTTTTTAAACTTGAAATTGAAAAAATCAAATCAAAACCGAACAAAATCCAAACAAAAAAAACCGAGTCAAACTGGTTTGAATTGGTTTTTATCCTAAAAAAATGAACTGAAACCAGGTTAGTTTCAACTTATTTTGGTTTTTTTTTTAAATCAATTTAACAGATTACTTTTTTTTATAAAAAAATTGAATCAAAATAAAAATTAATCGTCCTTACTGAAAGTATAGTTGAACTTAGAAACGGTACAGTAATTATATTATATAAAAATTAAAAATTCAAAAAACACTCAAACATTTTTTTTTTCAAATACAAGAGAGTGGTTTATACCATGTAATAAATATATGAAAAAAACAATTCTAGCCCAGAGTATATGTTCATTTTTGGCCTCATCATTCGTTTTACTTGTAATAATATAATTGCCATCATTATCATTTATTAGGGAAGATCTTATATTCATCCGTCAACTATAAATAGGTTCTTGATCCTATCTCTCCGTACCTATTTTATTAATTTAGTCCTTTATCTATCTACATTTCATAAATTAGATCCTTACTAGATGATTGTCCCGTATTGCTCCAGGGTCGAGTGAAGAGTGAAATTTTTCTTGAACGTAAAAAAATTATTCAAATGTTGGTAATGTTTTTTTCCTAGCAAAAAAATGAAATCATACGAGGGTTTACCCGATATAATTCAATTGACTTTACAGATAAAAAACAACACATACAACTCGTAAAACAATATTTGACTAAACAAAATTTTAAGATGATATCTTTTTTTAATATTAAAATAACAACATATTAGATTAAAATATTAAAAAGCAGCAAGTGAGCATTTTTCGTTTGGTCCGGGTTTCACTTAAAAAAACTAACCAAACCAATTTATTTATTCATTTTTAAATCAAAATTGAAACCAAACCTAAACCGGTTCAAACCGATCAGTTTCTGTTCGGTTTGGTTCGGTTAATTGAAAGGAAAAACCGGAAAAAACCGATTTCATCTTGGCTAAGCATATCGAGCAGATTTTCTAAAATTAAAAATCAGGAAGCCAAAAAGAATAAGAGTCAAACGAAAATTTTAAAAAAATAATTATCACAACATCCATTACAGTAATCGCAACATAAGCATATGGCAAATCCACAACCTTGTAAATAAATATAGAAAATGAATACATAATAGATCTACAGAAAAAAAAAAAGTAAACAGGGACAAAAATTAAGAAATAAAGATTGAAGAGATGGGGGGCTCCGGAGCTGCTGTTTGGTTGTTAATCTATGAGTTTAGTCGACTATGCTTAAAGAAAAGACAAAAAGATTGAGAGATGAGTGATAATGAATTGTTCGTTCACCATATCTACTTTGGGGAGGAGGGGGGGGTTGTTCTTAAAGCCTTAAAGAAAGGTTGAGAGAGATGAGAGATGAAAATGTTGAGGGTGACTGTGAGAAAAATTGAGAGATGAAGATGGGGGCTGTGAGAACGATTGAGAGATGTGAGAAAAGTTGAGAGATGAGAGATGAAGATGGAGGGCTGTGAGAACGATTGAGAGATGTGAGAAAGGTTGAGAGATGAGAGATGAAGGGGGCTGTCCTGAGAGATGAAAGTTGAGAGACATGGGCGAGAAAGGTTGAGTGAAGATGGGGGTGAGGGCTGTGTTGAGAGACGAAGATTGTGAAACATGGGTGGCGGCTAGGGTTTAGGAAGAAAAAGGGGAAAGCTGAAAAGTAGGTATTATAGTACTATTAATTTTTTTATTTGAACCGGTTCGGTTTGATTTATTCAATTCAGCCTTTTAAAAACAAAAACCGAACCGAACTGGCTTGTTTTTAAATTTTTTTAGGTTTAATCTTTTTTTTTTTTTATGATTTGATTTTTTCAATTATTTTTTTTCCGATTTTTTTAATTTAATCAATTTTTTGGTTTTTTTCTTATTCCTATTAAAAAACTATAGTACTTTTCCATGTCCCACGCATTTTAGATAATTACTTAATATTTTCTCATGAACCTTGATCTTCACAAACGTCACATATGAGAGAACGCAATTTGTTCCCATTCAGCGCATGTAAAAACATGAATGTGGTCAAGGTACAAGAACTATAAATGAAAAGCAAAAACTGGACATTTTCGTATCTAATAATACTTGAGGAAACTAGACTGTTATCCATGCTTGTCTCGATTATTCGTTTGTATAATAATTGCTTGATTGAATTTTTACAATATTAAAAGAATTCATTATTATTTTTTTCTACTTATATAAAAAAAAGAATAGATAAACATCATGAATGGGAAAAATATATTGATGGGTGCTACTTATATAATTAGAGAGATAATATATATTATCTTATTGATTTATGTACGAAAGATATTTAATGAATTTATTTATTTTTATATTTTAAAAAATATTTTTGAAAATAATAAATTTTTTTAATTTTTTTTTTTAGTTTTTCAGAATTATTTTATATATTTTTAAAATATTTTAAAATAAAAAATATTTTTAAAAATAACAAATCAAGTTGCTTTACATACTTTAAAGGCTGTTTGGAAAATGCGTTTTAAAAGCACTTATGAAAAAATTTTATTTTTTTATATTTTAAATTAATATATTTTTGATATTTTTAAATAATTTTGATATGCTAATCTTAAAAATAATTTTTTAAAAAATAAAAAATTATTATTAATATATTTTTTTAAGTAAAAAATGCTTTGAAAAACAAAAAATTACAACCATGTTAGCTATACACCTTATTTATAACACTACAAAAGATGTCACTTGTCCACTTGTTAGAAGTGAGGGAATTCTCAACACTTTAATGGAGGATGGGATGGTGTTGTAGAAGGAATGCAGTAGTTCAAGGACTTAATTAGAAAGTTATGTATAGATGGGGGTCTGACTTGGAGTTTACTAACCAGCGAGTAAATTAGAAACGAGTGAAAAAGGCCAGAAACGGAGACGGAACAGCAAAACACTAGAGAGAGCAGGAGCCGCTAGGGCTCTTTCATTTCCTTCGAGCAAAACACAGACGCGCAGAGAAAGAGAGGGGGAGATCTGAAAGTGAAGATGAGTGTCTGGAACTATGTGGTGACTGCTCACAAGCCCACCAATGTGACGCACTCTTGTGTCGGCAATTTCACCAGTTCTCAAGAGCTCAATCTCATCATTGCGTAATAAATCCATCTCTTTTTTGTTGGATTCAATTGATTGTTTTATATATTTATCTACCGTCTTTGTTTTTCTTCTTCACTAGGGCTTGGTTTCCTTAATAACAATTTCATTTTACTTGCTCCAGGAAATGTACCCGTATCGAAATCAATCTGCTTACTCCTCAGGGATTACAGGTAACCAACCACATGTTTTCCTGTTGGATATGTCCCAAATCACAAGTTTTAGGAAGGATGGATGCTTTATGAGAAATTACAAGTTACTAAAACTATCTATCTAATAGGACATTAAAAAAGCATGAGAAATGACTCAAATTTTTTCCTTGCAGCCTATGTTAGATGTTCCAATATATGGACGAATTGCAACTCTCGAACTTTTCCGGCCTCATGTTAGTATCTCTATTTATTTCACCTTCCGGCTGTGTGCTTTTGATGTTCTTAAATCTCAACTCAATTCTTTAATGTTTTTTATCAGGGTGAAGCTCAGGACTTTTTATTTATTGCAACAGAAAGATACAAATTCTGTGTGCTTCAGTGGGATGCAGAGACGTCTGAGCTAATTACCAGGTTTAAGCTGAAAATGTCAAACGATATTCATCTCTTAGAGCTTTTTGTGACTAAAATCTTCGAAGTCCGACTGTTGAATACGTTACCTTCACCTTGTATCAAAGATGAACCGTGCATCTAGTGACTTATGAGCTGGTGTTATACTGGGAAATTCTAAACATGTTTAGTGAGAGTGTGGTTTGCTTTCTGTGATCTTGCCCACCAGATTTTCTTCTATATATTTTTTTTATTTTGACATTTTTCCAAAGCCTGAACCTTGAGTCTTATCAATGCCTCCTTACTTATTAGGTTGTCTAATTTGCTTTGCAGTTCCACTAGTATGAAACTTAGCTGGCACAATTACAGTGCAACTAATCAAGTATTAGTGGAAGATATTGGGTTCAATTTAGGGTTTCTTCACTCATAATTTTATTTTGTATGTTCTATGCCTGTTGACTTTGTTTATGAATTGGTTATAATTTCTGCTGTATCCGCTTCTCCCATATAACTTTCTTCTTTATGCTCCTATAAAATTTAGAAGAAATTCTCTTCAGGTTTAAGGATTTCTAGATGGAGAATAAATCAAAATAGAAAACTAACACACATGAATTAGATGAAATCCATATTAGCTTTAAGTATTTCAGATAATGGATAATCAATAAAGACTAAAACACATGAATGAACGGTGTTTGTTTGATTGAAAATAATTGCTTATAGCTATTTTTGTCTCTTTCCATGATGTGATACATGGGTCAAATCAGGAGCTGTGCTTTTATTCCTTCATCTTGGTCGGTTTGTTAAAATTTTCATCAGACATTTAAATGGATTGAATAATAATTATCAAAATAATGGGAAATAATATGGGAATTACAGTTTTCCTTATTTGAGACAGTTGGAGTCCATAAGCAACCTGTTTTAAGTTGTAACTTAGTTGCCAGTATTGGGAAAAGGAAAGATGGGAAGTTGTATATAGAGGAGTAACAAAGTTGGGTGGGTGATATTAACAGCCTCTAGTTTTCTTCTGTCTAGATATTAGATGCCTTGATGAATCTCTTAAATTTTTATAATATGTGGATGTCATTTTCTATAGTATTCTTGCATTGACTCTTTCTTTTCCTTCTCATATAGAGCAATGGGGGATGTATCAGACCGTATAGGTCGCCCAACAGACAATGGTCAGGTAATTATTACAGTTCTAGGTTCATATTGAGTCTCTCCATCATTTCTTTTAAGCTTTTTGTTCATGTTTTAAGAGAAGTTTTCCTTTATCTTCCTCAATCTGGACAAGTGTGCCTTAACTTCTTATTGGGGTTAGTAATGAACTTCTTCCTGACTAGTTCATATCTAATCTTTCCTTTCTTACTGCAGATTGGCATAATTGATCCTGATTGTAGATTAATTGGACTCCATTTGTATGATGGGTTGTTTAAGGTTCACGATCAAACTATATTCCAACTTGAATTTTCAACATGGCAGTGTGAATTTTACTGGTTGACATAAGAGCATCTTATTATCGACATTCTTCTCTGAATTGTGATGGAAAGAATGATGAATTGATAGTTTTACTGGTTGTTTTCTCAGGTCATTCCTTTTGATAATAAAGGACAACTCAAAGAGGCTTTTAACATAAGGTATGAATCTTCTATCCAATTACTCAACATCAGTTCTATGGATAAACCTGCCATGACCTATCTAAAGAATATATGAATCTGCTTATGAAGACCTTGGCTGTGAAGTTGATGTCCAGTGTATTGGATCTGGATTCCTATACTTCAATTGCACATACATGCAGCGCATATGTGTGTATGCCATAACCAGGCGTGATTTCTCTTAGGAAGCTGCTTTCTAGTAAATACATGGATATATATTAGTGAGACAATTTTAACAAAGGCTATCTGAATTGCTATAGAGAAATAGTAGAATGATGGAAGTTAATTTTGAGACATTGCTCTTTCTGGGAAAGGAGGGTCTCCTCATGCCCATGCCCTAGAATTCTATGATGTCTGCACATAGGTTTATGGTGAAGAGGGCGAATTTATCATTGAGTTTATTGTTTCTTCATTATATGCTTATACAATAATTTGTTTATCGTGTCTTCTTTATAGGCTTGAGGAACTTCAAGTTTTGGATATCAAATTTCTTCATGGTTGTTCAAAACCAACGATTGTTGTTCTTTACCAGGTCCGCTGTTTTCTTTTTGCATCCCCACTTTCAGGATGTAGTTCTTTAAAATGTATTTTTTTATGCACGAATCCTTTGAACATTTATATATATTTTATTAAATTGAAGTGATGATCAATCTAAAAAAAAAGTAACTTTCTCTTCTCATATCAAATGGACTTCATAAGTTTTCAAATTATTCAAGGAGGTGTCCTGCAGCATAAGCTCTGAAAATTGTCTTTCTAGTAAAAAATGTGTTACATTTTTACATGAAACTGGCTATGTTATTAATCAAAATAACTAAGGGTGAGTTGAGAAAGTCTTATGTGCTTGTGGATTCTGTGTATGTTTAATGAGTAAAGTAGGTTATATAAACCATGCATGTTAATGACTAAAGTAGGGCATATAAACCGTCAGCTGTCTTGCCTAAGTCCATTTTTTTTTTCTGAAATTAATAAAGAAACTGGGGCCCAAAAATTTCTCCATATCGACTATGTTCTAGCTAAGTTTCATTGGATTCTGCATTAGAAAATTAAAATCAGAAGCACGAGTGGTCTGAAGCATGCAGATATATTCCAAAGAAGCTACCATGTCCACCTTGCAATATAATTTGTCTGCAAGTTTCTGTTCTACATCCACTGCAATGGTCGGACAGTATCCACACATTTTCTCACCCTTAGTCACTACCTTGACTGATTTTTGGGGTTCTTGGGCACCTTAGATCTTAGAATGTAGCTTTTTTTTTGTGTGTTTCGTTTTGGTTCTTTTGGTGCTTGCATGCTCTTAGTTTGCTTTGGACTTTGCCTTCCTTTTCACCCTTCTTGAGTAATTTATTATTCATGTGGAAAATGCTTAACAAAAACTCTTATGTTGAAATGATCGCTTTGTTTGATAGTTGCAGCTTGACACTGGTTATCTAGAATATGCATGTCCTGCATGTGATTTTTTATCAACTATACGCATATTATGGGAAGAAAACTTTAGATGTCCATTTTATTCTGTTCTTATCAATGCAGGATAACAAGGATGCCCGTCATGTTAAAACATATGAGGTTGCTTTGAAAGATAAAGACTTTATTGAGGGTCCTTGGTCGCAGAACAATCTTGACAATGGTGCTGATTTGCTAATACCAGTGCCCCCACCTTTCTGTGGTGTTCTTATTATTGGAGAAGAAACAATTGTATATTGCAGTGCCAATGTTTTTAGAGCGATCCCAATCAGACCTGTAGGTCACTGGTGGATTGTTGTTGATATTATGCTTTCTCTTAGTAAATTTCCAGGATGCAAGTACTGACTTTTCTATGTGTTCCTGACCTTTTTTCCTTGATTTTCACTGCTAGTCTATCACGAAAGCATATGGAAGGGTTGATGCTGATGGTTCTAGGTATTTACTTGGTGATCATGCTGGGCTTCTTCACCTTCTAGTCATAACCCATGAGAAAGAAAAGTGAGTTTTCCTTGCTGCTGATGATGATCTGCATGCATTCATTTTTTTTTTCATTGGAAAAGCAAACTGATCACTTCTCACTATTATTAGAATTTTCTCAAGCTTGTGCACATTTGTGCTACAGGGTCACTGGCCTCAAAATTGAGCTGTTGGGAGAAACTTCTATTGCATCTACCATATCATATCTCGACAATGCTTTTGTCTTTATTGGTTCAAGCTACGGAGATTCACAGGTATGGTGAATATTAGAAAATTCCATTTTATTGTTGAATAATAAATTCTAAATTGAGATCTTTTTATTTATATAGTGTTGTCCTGATGTTAGTGAATCTGTACTGGGATTTTGCAATTTTGTAATGAATAGGGAGAAAATGTGTTTTACATGGTTTAAAAACATCTATTTAATTGATTGATGTTCTGGTGGATGCATTGCATGATACAAGTGACTAAACTGTATTTCATAGAGTTTGATTGCAGAAGAGGAGGACAAGAAGGGGTCTATCTAAGAATTCTTCCTTGTCTTCTTAGTAGTTGACATTTTTTTTTATAGATTTCATTTGTTGAAAATTCTAATTTTCTACATCTGAATGGTTTTCATTTCAATTTATTTTGGTAGTGTAAGGAAATACTTGGTCATGGACCTGCTCATTCTCTTGTAAGAAAAAGTAATATCGACATGCAGGGAAAAATTGACCTTGTCTATAATTTTAGTTCATGTGCATTATTAGTGCATTGACAATCTTGTTGCTCCCAAGTGCAGCTTGTAAAGTTAAATCTGCAACCCGATGCAAAAGGTTCATATGTAGAAGTTCTGGACAGGTATGTCAATTTGGGACCAATTGTTGACTTCTGTGTGGTGGACCTGGAGCGGCAAGGCCAAGGTCAGGTTGTCACTTGCTCTGGAGCCTATAAGGATGGGTCTCTTCGGATAGTTCGTAATGGAATAGGAATCAATGAACAGGTTTGCTTATTTTTTACTGGTTCCTTGTAAATTGATTGTGTGCTTTTTTATTTGTTTATTTATTTATAGAACTCATTGTAGGCATCCGTAGAGCTTCAAGGCATCAAAGGAATGTGGTCATTAAGATCTTTGACTGATGATCCATTTGACACCTTTCTGGTTGTAAGTTTTATTAGCGAGACAAGAATTTTGGCAATGAACATTGAGGATGAGTTGGAGGAAACTGAAATAGAGGGTTTCTGTTCACAAGTGCAGACATTGTTCTGCCATTGTGCTGTGTTCAACCAGCTTGTACAAGTAAGTTTACGTGTTTCCGGTGAAATAAAAAAGAAATTTCTTGTTTGTTCCATTGCATCTTGATTAACCAGATCAATTTGACTGATTAATTTAGTTCAACAAATCTCAGGTGTTTATTTTATATTTGTTATGGTTTGATGCGAGCAACATTTTTTCTTATGCTTCTATTATGTCCTCTTACTCCAAAAATGCTGTGCACCACAAGGCTGAACTTGTGCTTGTGCTATGGAATTTCTCTTACATTTTCTGTTAACAAGGCTTTTACCATCCTTTGCTAACCATTGGGTTTGGGATCAGTCACATGATCTTGCGTTGATATGCTGAAATCCATTCCTTTTCAAATGCGAATTCATGTGCACTGTCTATTGTCAGGTACATTTTAATTATTGAGAATTAACTTGTGGCAAGTGTTAATTTTTTAATGGAAACTAATTTACCTGCTCCCTCTCCTCCAGTTTACCAAAAGGAAATTTACTTTTGCATTCATCCTATCCTAGAAGCTCTCACAATGATTTTTTTTTTCAAGTTTTATTATCATTCCTCTCTTTGCCATTTTGAATTTACAATTTTGTGAAATTAGGTTATGTGATAAGGATTTCTCTGCATCCAATTTTTTCTGCTAGGAGATACTGTTTATCCACTATTATATGTCGTAATATGGGAGGATTGACCTGGCAGGTTACATCAAGCTCTGTAAGACTGGTCAGTTCTACAACTAGAGAGCTCAGACAGGAATGGAATGCTCCATCAGGTTATTCAATAAATGTCGCCACTGCTAATGCCACCCAGGTTTGTTTCATGCAATTCCCCATCTATTGGTGTTGACATTTGTGTTTCCCAGTTTTCGACAATAAATTTGCTGCAGGTTTTGCTGGAAATGAGTGTGAAACTGTTCTGTTTTGTTATCATATGCAATAATACTGAGCAATTCAGAATCTTGTTTCACCTTATTTCTTCTAAACAAACCCTATTTAACCCTAATCCCGAATGAACAAACCCTAGATCTCCACTTGGACATGGACATAAATCCAAAGTTTTCTTGTACGTGTGTTTGTGGGATAGACCCTATTAGCAATGATTCCAGCAGGATCCATGCTGTCAGTAGCAGAAATAGAGGGAAAGAACAGAGAAGGAAAGAGGAGAGAGAAACAGAGGGAGGGTGGTCCTTAATGGGACATAAATCCAATGTTTTCTTGTATGTGTGTTTGTGGGATAGACCATATTAGCAATAATTCCAGCAGTATCCATGCTGTCAGTAGCATAAATAGAGGGAAAGAACAGAGAAGGGAAGGGGAGGGAGAAAGGGAGGGAGGGAGAGTGTGGGAATCAATTACATTCATCGCATAACAAATCTGGCTCTGATACTCCTCTCATACAGCAACAGAATTCTGCTTAACAAAAGCAGTCGTGGACATGTGTCCTTACAATACTCTTCTATGATAATAAAAGACAACTACATGAAAGACGAGTCATAACTAAACAAGGCACATGCATAATTGGAACGATGATGTTACAACTGGGTATAAAATTCCCAATTCTAATTTGAATTCCTAGCCTCAACCTTATAACTGTCATTTCCCAATTCCTCCTTTCACAGTCTTCTCCCACCTTAGTCTTTTATCATTTTCCTACATCAGAATTTCTCTAGAGCAGGGCTGGATTGGCTATTGCTTGGCATTGGGGCAAATATTTGTTTGCATCATCTTGAAGGCATCAGGTCTATGACTATACCTGTAACAAATGTAGGTCAAGTGCCAGTTTGTCAAGCTTGTGAGAACTGCATTCATAATTTGCTCAGTTTTTAATTCTAAAAAGCAGTTGATGTTTTCCCCGGGGAGAAAAGAAGTAATATTACTCATTTCTACTCCAGCACATCATCTTGAAGGCACCAGGTCTTTACCTGTGGCACATTTGTAGATCACATGCCAATCTGCCATAAACTTGTGAGAACTGTTTTCATAATATGGAGCCTTTTATACAGTTGATATTTATCCTTGGTCACGGGGGAAGCTATATTGCTTGATTCTTCTTCTGTGCATGTTAGTGATTCTGCCAACATGTTACTTCTATGCTTAGGATTTGACTTTGGCAGTTGTTGGCATTTAATTGTATGGCTGTTTGATCTATGCTTAACTTCGATGAGTTTGCAATGAACAATGGTTGCTGGTAGCGTAGGTTTTTGCATGTGCTAGGTTGTCTGTATAGAATGAGAAATTATTTCAATTATTGCACCACTTATTTGACAGGTTTTATTGGCAACTGGTGCTGGCCACCTCGTCTATCTGGAAATCGGTGATGGGACACTGACACAGGCAAAACATGCACAGTTAGAGTGTGAGATATCATGCCTGGACATTAACCCCATTGGAGAGAATCCCAACTATAGTCAACTAGCTGCGGTTGGAATGTGGACAGACATAAGTGTCAGGATATTTTCATTGCCTGATCTAAATCTCATAACAAAGGAGCCATTGGGAGGAGAGATAATACCCCGTTCTGTTCTTCTATGTTCCTTTGAAGGGGTATGCTTATCACTTTCAGTCTTAAGTGGTTTTTCTTCTTCTTCTGGATCTGCTCGAGTTTCTTTGCAGCTTCAACTCCATGTCATATTTCTTGATTCAAAACCAAAGATAAATTTGACTTGCAAAAAATATTTCTCAGAAAGTTTAGTTTTAACAAACAAGCCAAGGAATTTTTATCATACTATTGCATTCATTTGAACATCCAGGAAGATGTTTTGTTGGATTCTAACCCCTGCTTTGGTGGGACCATAATCTGATAATGAACTTTTTATTATGAATAGTGAATATGGAAATCTCACCAATATGTTTTTGGGTGCTCACATTTGTTTGGTTTTTTCTCCCATGGAGAGGTAATTTTGAGTGCTAATAATTTATCTCTTTCTTCAGATATCGTATTTATTATGTGCCCTTGGAGACGGACACCTCTTGAACTTCCTACTGAACTTGAGTACTGGCGAGTTGAAAGATAGGAAAAAGGTGTCTTTGGGGACCCAACCTATAACACTCCGTACTTTCTCATCGAAGAATACCACACATGTATTTGCTGCATCAGATAGGCCAACTGTCATTTACAGCAGCAACAAGAAACTACTTTACAGCAATGTAAACTTGAAAGAAGTCAGTCATATGTGTCCTTTTAACTCTGCTGCATTTCCAGACAGGTAATCTTATGTGTCCCTAATTTTTATGTTGGCTTGCACCACGACACTGTAGCAGGTACTAGGGAAACACCTTCGATTTTATTGAATGCAATTTGATTTTGTTGGTTTGATCAAACACATTTCGAACGGAAACACTTTTGTGATGTGATTTTCCTACTCTACTTTTTACTGCAAAATATTGAAACCAGCAGCAAAGTTTGCATATTCTATGTACATGTAATCTATTTTTTTTACTGATTATAGGTAGCTATGGTGCAATTATCTTTGATTGGAGATTCTTTGTTTCTTTCCTATAGATTTTCTTGTTAGGAAACTATATTCACCATTCCACTTCTTTGAGCAAATAGCGTCTCTATTATAATGCTATTCAATCACTTGTCTTCTAGAACTTATGAAGGTCATGATTGCCATTGCTATTTAAATTTCTCTCTTGCATCTTAATTTTGTTTTTTAAAAGCCAAACAATCTCTGAAGAACTATGAAGTCATTGATTCTGAACTAGTTATATATGGGCTATCTATCATTTGACTCTGCCTAATTGAGGCTCTTGTCTTTTGTTGCTGTACCATGATTCATACTGATAGGACTTAGCTTCTCTGTTTCCTGAACAGAGTGGGGTGATAATTTTATGAGGCCTGGTTTTGGCATGGCATGAAAAGGAATATTGTAGATAGGTAGGATGGGATTGTTTGAAATGAGAACATGGAAAAATAGTATTAGAAACCGGCTTCTGTATGAACTGTCCTATGGTTTATCACTAATGTACTGCAGTTTTTTCCTAAAGGGAAAGAAAAATACTTTCTAAAAGATAAATTCACATTTCATTGACTTGTGGTATATTGTCAACAGCCTTGCTATTGCAAAAGAAGGGGAACTCAGCATTGGCACCATCGATGATATCCAAAAGCTTCACATCCGCTCTATTCCATTGGGTGAACATGCACGGCGTATATGTCACCAGGAGCAGTCTCGGACTTTCTCCATTTGTAGTATGAAAAACCAATCCAATGCAGAAGAATCTGAAATGCATTTTATTCGATTGTTAGATGATCAAACCTTTGAGTTCATATCAACATACCCACTTGACACATTTGAGTATGGCTGCTCCATACTTAGCTGCTCCTTTTCTGATGATAGCAACGTGTACTATTGTGTTGGAACTGCATATGTTTTGCCAGAAGAAAACGAGCCAACCAAGGTAAAGGTCACCCTGGTTGTTATGGTTTTTCTTTGTTCAGAAATACAAAGTTAAAACAAAACCAATTGAAAAATTGAGCAGTGAGCACTTGCTATATCTCATATTCCACCCATATGTCTTCCTTTCATGAACAATGTAGGGCCGAATACTGGTTTTCATAGTGGAAGATGGGAAGTTGCAGCTTATTGCTGAGAAGGAAACAAAGGGGGCAGTATACTCTTTGAATGCTTTCAATGGCAAACTGCTGGCTGCTATTAATCAAAAGATCCAGTTATACAAGTGGATGCTCCGAGATGATGGAACACGTGAGCTGCAGTCTGAGTGTGGGCATCATGGGCACATACTTGCCCTCTATGTACAAACTCGTGGAGATTTCATTGTTGTTGGTGATCTGATGAAGTCAATCTCCTTGCTAATCTATAAGGTGAGTATTTCATGTATCATGAAACAAATACTTGCTCGATAATTCAGTTTGTGTTTGTTTTCATCATTCCATCATCAACTTGTTCCAATTATTTGCTGCTCGACTGCATATCTTTGACATGTATTAGATCAAAATTGAAGAGCCCCTAGCATTTATGTTGTTTCTGATGATGCCTAGCTGACACGACTGCTAACTTGTTTTCAGCATGAGGAAGGTGCTATTGAGGAGCGAGCCCGTGATTATAATGCAAATTGGATGTCGGCAGTTGAGATTCTTGATGATGACATTTACCTTGGTGCTGAAAATAACTTTAACCTATTCACAGTTCGGAAAAATAGTGAAGGTGCCACTGATGAGGAACGAGGCCGTCTTGAGGTGGTCGGTGAGTATCACCTTGGAGAATTTGTAAATCGATTCCGACATGGTTCCCTTGTCATGCGCTTGCCAGATTCCGATGTTGGCCAGATCCCAACTGTCATTTTTGGGACTGTTAATGGTGTAATCGGGGTCATTGCTTCACTTCCTCATGAGCAATACCTCTTTTTGGAGAAGCTGCAATCAAACTTAAGAAAGGTGATAAAGGGTGTTGGAGGATTGAGCCATGAGCAATGGAGATCATTCAACAATGAGAAGAAAACTGTAGATGCCAAGAATTTCTTGGATGGAGATCTTATCGAGTCATTCCTTGATCTCAGCCGTAGTCGGATGGATGAGATATCCAAGGCAATGGAGATCTCCGTGGAGGAGCTTTGCAAGAGAGTGGAAGAGCTGACAAGGCTGCATTGATTCAGTCTCGATCATGTCTACTCGTTTGTTCTATTTTTTGTTTTTTTGGGTTGCGTTGTTGCACATGGACGAATCATGTCTTGTCGGTTTGGAGGGATATCCAAGGACGAACCGTTTCTTGTAAGGAATCCAGAGGTGTATGTACAACATTTTTTTAAAAATCATGTTCATATGTTATTTAGAGACCTGCATGTGGAGTTAGCCTATACAGCTGCCGATGGTTTCTTTCTTTCTAAGTGGCACTTGTATAATTACTATGAGCTGAGAATCTAGATCTGGTCTTTAGGATCAGGTCAGGATTGAGAGTCCATCAACCTTTTGCTGCAGTACAGATAGGAGAATCTTGCCCTAGGAAGCAGACCTACTCAAACCGTAAGATCCTTCAAAGTTGAAAGGTTCTCGTACAAGCTCCAAGTAATGTGGTGAAGGAGCAATTAGTTTGTGAAAAAGAATATAACAGACGTAAGGAAGAAGGGAACATAAGGATGAATAATAGGAGAGAAAACAGGGGTGCAGAAGGGATGATAGAATAACTTGTCATGATTTTTATTGATAATCTTATTCTGTTACAACTGTACTTGTATATGGGCAGGAATAGAAAACAAGAGCAAGGTCTCGTGCCTTCTAGATTACAATATATAAAAACGGTACGTATTAAATAAAGTAAAGCTCAAGTAAGTAAAATGGTGCATATCCTAGTAACGACAGCTTCTCTTTTAAATGAGTTTTTCTTGTTGAACTTTTCATATATACCTTACTTGCAACAATTCTCCTCCCTTAATAACCTCCTTGTCCTCAAGGTTGAAAGTTGGGAACTGAGATTTATTTCATCTTATTGACCTTTTTTGATTATCCTGCGATCTATGATTGCTTGTGGCTGTAATAATGGTTCTCGGGGTCCATCAGGTAAGCTTTTATGCACCACCCTATTTCCCATGTTCTTCTTTAATAGAGAGATACGAAAAACTAGATGGATGTTTGATGATGATGGGAGGTCTAGCTTGTAGGCTACTTCCCCAATCCTCTTGATTATTATGTATGGACCGTAGTATTTAGCTGCTAACTTGTGGTGATGCTGCAGCATTGATTTTTTGTTTGTATAGCTGTAGCTTTAAGTAAACTGAATCACCTACTTGTAGGACCTTGTCGCTTCTCTTCTTGTTAGCCAACTGCCTCATTCGGAAATGAGCCGTGGGAACCCCCGTAATTGTTTGATGTCCTGAGGAAATGACCACTTCTTAATCGCTTGTAGTTTCTCGGGTTTAGTAGCCACTCCAGCCTTAGAGATGACATGACCCAAATATTCCACCATGTCATCACCAAAGACGCATTTGCTCTGCTTTGCTACTAGTTGGTGTGTCCTGAGTATTGTAAAAACTACATGCAGATGCTCTATGTGTGCTGTGTATGACTTGCTGTAAATTAGAATATCATCAAAAAATACTAGAATAAACCTCCTCAATTGAGCTCTAAACACTTCATTCATCAAGCTTTGAAAGGTAGTAGGGGCGTTAGTAAGACCGAAGGGCATCACTAAAAACTCGTAGTGTCCGTTGTGTGTCCTGAAGGCTGTTTTATGGATGTCCTTGGAGCTCATCTAAATTTGGTGGTAGCCTGAGCGTAAATGAACACTGCTACACCTGTTAACTCTTCCAGTAGTTCTTCAATTAAAGGAATGAGAAATTTATTTTTGATTGTCAACTTGTTGAGGGCCTTATAGTTGACACACAACCTCCATGTAAGGTCTTTTTTCTTCACGAGCACTACAGGGGATGCAAAAGGACCGTGGCTAGGTTGGACTGTTCCAGCACTAACCATTTCTGAGATCATTCCTTCTACCATATCTTTATGAAGACTATAATACCTGTACAGTCGTAGATTAACAGGTGGGGCTCCCTCTTTCAATGGAATGGTGTGATCGTTGGGTCTGTTAGGGGGTAACCCTGTCAATGGAGTGAATATGTTTTGGTAAAGATTGAGTAGATTTTGTAGGACTTCTTTTTCTTCTTTGTTGACATTCTGCCCCATCAACAATGCCTTTGCCCCCTCTGTTTCATGAACCAGTGATAAACTACAGAGGCTAACACCTGCTATTCCACTATTGCTGTCCAGTAATCCACTCATTTTTCCATATTGGACTGATTGTAACTTCACCGGCTCATTTCCCTTTAAGGTCACTCTCTGTTCTTGCCAACAGAAACTCATCCACATACTCTTATAGTTGCACACAATGTCTCCAAGGGTAGCCTACCATTAAACGCCTAAGACCATATCACAGGCATCTAGTTCCATCATAAAGACATCGGTCACAAAATAATTACCCTACATCTTCCACCTGAATTTTTTGTATATGGACGAGCATAACATTTTCCCCCATTGGCCATCTTAATTGTTACTGGATTAATAGGGGTTTGTTTACACTGTAATTTATTGGCAACCTCAACATTCATGAAGTTGTGCGTGCTTCCAGAATCTATCAAAATAAAAATAGGTAGTTTATGCAACCTTCCTGTCACCTTAAGAGTGTAACAACCTGGAACCCCTTCTAAAGCATTCATGGAAATGTGTGGTTCCGTGCCTTCTAATTCCTCCATCTCCCTCACAAACTCTACTGCACTATCCTCGTTCTCCTCCTCATCTTCCACTAAACAAATGGAGTAAAGCCTTTTTGTTCTACATTTGTGCCCCGAAGTGAACCTGTCATCACACCAAAAACACAAACCTTTTGCCCTTTGTTCTTCCATTTCAGTACTCCTGAGAGTTCGGGTTGGTCTTCTTGTAGGCTGAGTATTAACTTGTGTTTGAGGGGTGGGTAGAAACCCTGGTAATTTAAAGGGTGGTGTATCATCGGAATTATAAGTTTTATAGAAGGGTGGTTATTGAGCTATCTTGTTGTTGCTGTTAACTGGTAGAGTGGCATGTTTGATTGACTTTTTCTGTAGTTTATTGTATAGGTTAGTATTCTCTTGCAGGCGGGACAGGTTATAGGCTTGTTTAAGGGATTTTGGTTCAAACATCTTACCAAATTTTTTATTTCTGTTTCCCGTCCACCTAAAAAGAAGATCAAGGCATACCTTTCATCAATTTCTACACGATTCCATAGAATGTCAAAGTCCTTGATGTAAACTTCCAACTCGCCCTCTTGTTTCAAATCTTTGAGTTCTTCTAGAGGGTCTTTATGGCCTCCAAACCTCTCACAAATGGCTTCAACATATTCATTCCAAGTGACTACTTTGTCACTGTTGCTGTGCATGAAGTTTGGATGCCAATACAACGCCATGTCATCCAAATAATAAGAGGCTAGTTTGAGTTTTTCAGCATTAAGTACTTCTTCTATCTCAAAATATTAGTTGCATTTATACAACCACTTATGGACGTCTTCCTCTTTGAAAGAAGGAAAATCATGCTTAGGCTTATGAAACTTGTAGTGTCCCCCATACTGCTAGTCGCTCCTGCCTAACATTCCTTCTTGACTGTTGCGTAAGTGCTCCTAGTTAGAGCTTGTCTTCCCTGTAGGAAACTGCAGCTTCTGCAATAGTGTATTCTGTTGAAGGGAAATACCTGAAATGAGCTCCTCCAACGTTAAAAGTCTGGTGTCGCTGGACAGCTGTTGTAGCCCTTGTTGTTCAAACAACCTTGCCACTTTGTCATTCCATTGAGCTTGTTCCAAGTTAGCTGTTGCTATCACCCCTTCCAACTTTTTTATATCTTGGGACCTTGTGTCATACGCCATTGTTAAGGTTTGAAGATATAGGCTTTGATACCACTTGGTGAAGGAAGAATTAGTTTGTGAAAAAGAATATAATAACTTGTCTTGATTTTTATTGATAATCCTATTCTGTTACAACTGCCCTTGTATATAGTCAGGAATAGAAAACGAGAGCAGGGTCTCGTGCCTTTTAGATTTTAATATATAAAAACGGTGCATATTAAGTAAAGTAAAGCTCAAGTAAGTAAAATGGTGCGTATCCTGGTAACGGTAACTTCTCTTTTAAATGAGTTTCCCCTTTTGAACTTCTCATATATACCTTACCTGTAACATAATGCGTAACTGGGAAGTTTGGTTGATATCAGAATTTGTGAAGGAGACATCAATTTGATTCTTGTCTGGTTGTTCGAAGCCTCCCAGGTGAGATTCAAAACCCAAGAAAACAAGTTGCAGGAAGAGACTTTGTGCATCCGAAGTTTCTTGTATTTCCTTCTCTAACAGTGAGATAGATCCTTTGATTGAGATTCTGCTTCGTACACCGCAAATGTCTAATGGGAGAGAATTTGAGGTACACAATCACTTTCTAATGCCATTGCATATCAAAAACACAATTAAGGTATAAATAACTCAAGAATTGACCTCATCAGATTCAATATAAACTTGTTTTTCTAGCACTTCAATGTTTTCGCAGATTTTCTAGTTCAATTATCAAAACAGCTACCCGAGAAATATGGTTTTCTTCTTCTTCTTCTTCTTTAATTAAGAGTAAATATAAAAACGAGAAGTTATCTAGTTGTTTGACATAAAGACTTTGTTGACCTAGAACCAGTTCTAATCGGTCTTGTTAACAACTATAATAGTTAGTGTTGATTTAAGATCAATCCTAAGAAATAAAGTGTATGTGTTCATCATTTGGTTTATGAACAAGAATCGTGTTTTGTAAAATGTTTCTTGAACTGATGTTCTATGATTTCAAACATATTACCTTATAAAACTTGTGTTTGGTTTTTGTATAGTGAGTTGGTTAGTTTAACCCCTCTTTTCCTCCTATTTAAAGCACATTATAGACTTTATGTTTATTTTTAAGGTAACTTTGTGGTTGTGATTTTTTAAAAATTAAGTTTTAAAAAAGTATGGATAGGTATGGTTATTTGGATTTAGATACATGTTTAGTAAAAATTATTGTTGAAGTTTATGTATAGCAAAAAAACATGTATAAAATGTTTTGATAGTTGTGTTTGGAAGTGTGGTTGCGGTTTCTTTTCAAAGTGTTTTTTACTTGGAAATGCATCAAAATATATATATATATATATATATATATATATATATATATATATATATATATATATATTTTTTTTAATTTTTAAAAAATTATTTTTTATATTAGCACATCAAATGATTTGAAAGCACAAAAAAATATATTAATTTAAAGTAAAAAATATATATATTTTAAAAATTTTTCAAAAGCGCTCTTGAAATGCAAACACAAACAGGATTTTACGAAACTCAGTTAAAAAAGTATGTAAAAACTACTTCACAAAAACTGGGTTTCAAACTTAATATTTTAGTGGATCCCATAGTACAAAACATAATTTGATTTATTACCAAATACTTTACTACGTTTGTTGTACCACAAATACAAAAGCAATTGCATAAATAACGCAGCCAAAATGTTGAAGGTTATCTTGCCCTTTGAAGTTGGTAGCTAATTGTCTACTCATCACGTAGAAACATTATATTTTTTTGATTTATGATTTATTTGTTATTGTTCAGGACCTGTGATGAATTTTAGTTCTTTTTTATATGATTTCTTTAAATTTTAGGGTTTAGTAATTGAATATTGTTAAGAAGATTACATATAAAATGTGGATTTTTAGATGTTTTAATTAATATTCAAGAAATTAATGAATTAACGGAGACAAACTTGTTATTATCTAGGATTCACCAACAAATAATATGGACAAATCACTATATGGTTTTTAGGTCATTGACAGTCTTGATTATAGTTTTAAAACCCGAATCAAGGTTAGTTCAAGATAAGGCTAGAGTTAAGGGTCAATTGAACAAAAAGTTTTTGAACAAAAAGTTTTTTGTTAAGGGAGGGAAAAATTGAGTAAAAAAAGGATAAAAAAATTTAACTCGAGTCAACTCAAGTTAGCATGACTAACTTGCAACTTGGATAATAAAGGACGAATTAGTCCAAATTAACCTGCCAAACCCGTGATCTAGGTAATAAGATTTGGATAACCTGATAGAAAAGAAAACAAAAAAAAAACCACAAAGACTATTTCTTTTTTTAAAAAATACAATGTCGAATGATAAAATTAAAAAAAGAAAATAAGTAAAATAAATAATAATGTCAACCCGTGTTAACATTTTAAACACATGACCCAGGTCATTAAACCAAAAGTACTGTATTTGGAAAAACCACAATGCTCAATTCCTCACTAATTAAATGTTAAGGGAAGAAATTGAAGAAAACTTCAATTATACAAAAGTATCCAAAACCAAAAAATAGCAATTAGAAGAACACAGATCGAAATTGAAATAAAACATAAATTAAGGGACATTTATAATTTTTTTTATTGAAGAGTAAAATTATAAAGAAAAGAATAATTTAACTAAAGGACCCAAAAAATCAAAATAATGAGAACATAATTGAGAAAAAAATATATCACAAATTAGGATTAACAGAATTTTTTAAAAATGGTCTCTGTTTGAGCGACCAACCCTTGGTTGTAATCGGATAACCTGCCCGTGGTCTTTGTTTGGGCGACCAGCCCTGATTGGGTGACTTGCTTGTGGCTTGTGTTCAGGTGACCTGCTTGTGGTGTAGAAAATATTTAGGATCTCTCACAAATGGTTCTTATTCGGGCGACCAGCTTATGGTTCGTGATCGAGTAACCTATTTATAGTCTTTAATCAGGTGACTTGCCCATGGCTTGTATTTGGGTAGCCTTTTCGTGTTTGTGAAAAAGAAAGAATTTTTTCAAATGGTCTCTGTTCAGGCGACCAACCCATGGTTTGTGATCGAGTACCTTGCCCGTGGTCTCTGATTAACTGAACTGCTCGTGGCTTATGTTCGGGTAGTTTTCCCATGTTGTGACAAAGAACAATTTTTTTAAATGGTCTCTATTTGGGTGACCAACTCGTGGTTTGTGATTGAGTAACCTGCTCGTGGTGTCTGATTAGGTGACCTACCCATGGCTTGTGTTCGAGTAGCCTGTATATGGTGTGAAAAATATCTAGGAACTCTCATAAATGGTCTCTATTTGGGCAACCAACTTGTGGTTCGTGATTAGGTAACCTGCCCGTGGCTTGTGCAAGGGTAGCTTGCCCATAGGGTGAGAAATAATTTTTTTTTTTGTACAAATGGTCTCTATTCAGGCGACTAGCCCATGATTCATAATCAAGTAACTTGCCTATGGTCTCTGATCAAGTAACTTGTTCGTGACTTGTGTTCGGGTAGCTTGCTTCCTGTGAAAAATATTCATTCAAAAACAAAAACAAAAACAAAAACACAAAAGAAAGAACTCTATCTCTCACACCTAATAAAAACTTACCCTCCATTTTCCTAAAAAAAAGCAACTTAGCCACCTTTCCCCACATCAAGAAAAACAAGAACAATCACTCATTCTTTTTCAAAGCCAAAAACACCTACGCTGAAAAAGCATAGACCCTATCTTTACAAGATTAGGACAGTTTAAGAAATAGATACAATTAGGTAAGGTTTTAAGTCTATAATTGTAATTCTCTATGTTAATTACATTCTAGTCCTTAAATTCTAAAATTTATTTACAATTTAATTTCTCACCAATAATTTTAATGTGTGTCAAACATTAGTTTCCCAATATATTGACTTGAATATAAATCATAATCTTAAATAAAATATGATTAAACAAATTAAATAATTTAACTTATTATCAATTCAATAAGTTGATTAATTTATATTTGAAAGTTAAATGCAATGTTTAATAATATATTATGATCCCACCAAATATTAGGAAAGTCATATAAGGTGACTTAAACTTTCAGTAACCAGTTTTTTAGTGTAACTATTATCCTTTCATCAAGAATGTTTTTATTTAGATATTAAAGCATGGAATATGTTTGCGATGACAAATCATATTTGTTATAAACACCATAGTCATTGCTTATTTGAATAAGATTTGAGACTATTTTTAAATTACAAATCACTTTGTGCAATGATTTTAAAATCAATATTATTTAAGAACATGCAAAACACCTTTTCTAATTTATCTAAGTGACGTGAACCCAAAAGGTAAGAATTGTAGAACCCGCATGTAAAAAGAAAAACACTAAGAAATCTAAAACCATATTTGGTTGATAAAAAGCTTGATACATAAATTACCTAAAACGAGGCACAAAATTTGTTGGAATGAAACCCCCCCTCAATGTTTATAAAAAATTATGAATGAAAAATATAAGGAAAATGCTGAAAAGACAGTTAATCTATGATAAGTCACTACAGTTCAATGAAGAACCAAAAGTATAAGAATCCTCTCATACACAAACGCATAATATGCAACAACAATAATAAATACCAATTTGAATAGTAAATCTTACAAAAATTATGATAGTGTTAGCAAATACCTAATCTTAATGGATTAATGAGTTGACATCAAACCTAATTTAAAAATAACCCAAAGTATGCGAAATAAAGTCTAAAGTATAATTTTTTTAAAAAAACCCAAGTCTGAAACTTAAAACACTAAAGTCACGTATATTAGTCTACAAGAACATAAAACTAAATGTTTCCTTTGCTCTTAACATAAAGAATATGCTCTCTTGCCCCTTCTTAAGTGATGCCTCGTTTTTGCAAGATATTTTTGAAATATGAAAAACATGTCAGTAGCAAGAATAATATGCCCTCACAAACACCCTTACATGTTTACACTCTAATAGATGTCGCTCCTCTCCTGTTTTACTAAAATATGATTTTTTTACAATAATATGCTCATCTTTTTGCCTTTTACCTCTCGTACTGACCATTTCAACATTTTAAAGAACTAATCTCAAACAACCAAAAAATAAACAACTTGGTAATTAAATCATTAGTATTTTAGACTTAAGAAGCAATAAAATAACAAAAAAACAACAAAGAAAATGAATTACATGTTGTTCTAGGATTAAAACAATAATATCTGGAGAGTGAATTAGGTGTTCCACTAATAATGTCAAATAATACAAATAGTCACACTAAGCATATATAACATAATAACCAACAATGTAATTAAAATGCTTGAAGTAAAAAGATAAGGACATAGAGATTGCAAACTCGGTTTTTAATATGGTTCGACAAGCCTTCATTCACACCTCAAGTACTAACCGCACTTGAGTCTTATATTTTTTTACTAATCCAAGTGAAAGACACAATGCCTTTGATAAATCCACACCAAGCAATTTCTCCATTTGAAGATGTCCTCTCTTCAAGATTTTTTTCTTGGTGACAATACCTCACCAATTGCCAATAGTTTATTCAAACTCTCAAGTATTTACAATTATGATTTGTTTATAACAAGATGCATTCTCTTAAATAGTAGATTATGCAATTAAAAATTATAATCTCTATAGCTCACTTAATAGCAATAAGGATGATTAAAGGAGGTGTGCAAGTGTAATAAGGGTGAGATTGTATACTCTTGTGCTAAAATATGGAGATTTAATTTAGCACCACTTAAATTATCTTATGATTGATGATTTTTAGTAGGTTTTTCTTTTGGAATAAATTCTATATCATGTATGTTTATGTTCATAATCTAGCTTTTATTTTGCATAAAAGAGAGCTATATGTATGTGTGTGTGTTTCCAAAAGAAACTAGCCTTATGAATGTCTCTAACAGCTAAAGCGATCTACAAATCCATATCATTTGGTTGATCAATTCCTTTAAAATTCCCAGATGTTCATCACTAATGAACAACAGTTGACCAATTCACCTGGTATGCTCAAACGGTTGATTAGTTTAGCTTAAAAACCAGTTTTGACAGTTTGAAACCTAATGAAACTTGAACCGTTTAAAAGGCATATCAATCATATTTATGCATGCAATGTGAAGTATATGAGTTCATTTTAGTTTGCTATTGTGTAAGATATAAAGATTTAACAATAAACTCTAAAATAAATCTTTATTAGCTAAGACTTCACTTACTTTGCATCTTGGACTCGTTGATAGATTTTTTCATTCAATTCCATGTACTTGTTGATGTGATCTTCATATAAAACCCGTTTAAACTTAATCTCATCCTAGCATATCATTACTCCAGCTTCCATTTAATTGTTATAAAAAAAATACAAGATATTATAAATAATAGTACGTGACTTATACATCAACAATTCCTCCTTTTGTATGATGACAAATAATGTATACTTATAGATATAAAAATATATATATATATATCTCCCTTTATATTTTGCAATAAAGTCCCTTAAAGACTTAAACAATAATATTCAATCTATAAATATATCTCTCCCTCTTAATTATGTAAACATGTGTTTATAGATATAAAGATATGTATCTCCCCCTATATCTATTTTTAGATTTAATGTATATCTATTTTATATTTTCTTATGTTCTCTCTTTCTTTGTCATTAATAAAAAGTAAATAGGGAAAGTTAAAAATATTAGAGAAATGAGACATAAAAACATAACATAATGTTTAAAATACAACATTCATTACACACAAGAAAAGAAAGTAAAATGAAAAGCACGAAAAACATGAGAAGTTGATGGTACAATCATCTAGGATGGTGGATAGCAAGAGAGTAAGCTAGCCATCATATCCTTGATATCTCGTAGCTCGCCAACTATATGCTCTTGATTAGAGAGGATGTGCGCTTATGATTCTTAAAGATAACTCACATCAGTCTTAATATAAGCTAGACGATCATCCATCCTAGATCTCTATAAGCTAGTAACAACATCTTCAGGAGAGGAAGCTGGAGGTGGTGTCTCAAACACATCAGCAAGCTTAGCATCACCACCAATATTTTGCTATTCTTCCTTATCATGCTTTTCTTTAGCTTGAGCACCAATTTGGTCTTTAGACATCCAAGTACCATAATTGGTCATAATATACCGTATCTTATTAAGTGTCCCAATATCTATTTCCATTCCATTTGAGGATGGATTCTTGTTTGTACCCGTGAGCAAGATATCAAAATACTAAAAAATAATAGATATGCATTGACTATATGGTAGAGATTTTTATTTTTGATCATGTGCCATAATGATATTCTTTATCATAATATAGAGGAGACTGATGCAACATTCTTTAATCATACATTCTATCAAATACATATCCATAAAAGTGACCTCATTATAATGCTCCTTTTTTGGTAGAATATTATATGCTCTTATACGGTGAAGAATCCTAGAACGTAAAAGCAAATCCTGGATTTTTTTTTTTGATCAAATGTAAGAAATTTATAGATCAAAAATGTTTGCAAGACAAGCTTGCGGTACAAGCTGGAACCCAGCAAAACAGAACATAGATCATAGGAAAGTGCCAGGGAACACACTCCCTAGCACTGGCCAGAACAAGAACAAAGATACATAAACATGGACAACCCCCATGTGGGCAACACATAAATACAGAAAGGGAATAAACTTCCCATAAACAGAAACTGAAAATCAGCGGAATACATGCTGAAAACAGCAGGCCTAATCCTAACAACTCCCCCGGCCAGACCAGCTAACCGAGGGAGAGAATTGACAGCATAGCAGCGAAACAAGCACTGCATCAGCACCCATGCAAAAACAGCAGAAGCTGCGTGAAGCAGCACCCAGCCAACCCTAAAGGCCATAACAAAGCTCTTCTGTAGCATACCGGAAGAGCATACACTAATACAATCCTACGCCAGCTCAAAAGATGGAGTAGGCCACCCAGCTGCAGCTTAAAGAGGCGCAACAAACAACCTGCATATAGCAGCAACAAACTAACAAACCTCTTAAGACAGAGGTTGATAGAGCAAAGGAACAGGCAATGAGAAGACATCATCATCGGCAATGAATCTACCCAATGCAAGCCAGAGAGGAATCCCCGCTGTCCATGTGAACGAAGGTAAGCTCAGGCTGCATAAAGCAGCAACAAACAATCCACAGTAGACAAAGAAATCCTCAGCAAGCAGGACTCCACTCATATCCAAAGCCACATCCACTGCGGTACACAAGTAGAGCACACAGAACCGCCAGATGGGCCAACTAGAGACGATAGGGGCATTCAAGCAGACTAAACTGACAGCATCAGCCGGAGCAACAGGATGAAGAAACCAAACGGTGGCTTACCAACATCCCAACATAAGGCTCCCTGGTCCACTAAGTAGCACGTTTATCTCCAGCGGCTAACAGCAGTTCAGATAAGCAGCAGTAGACATGAAGGAAGATAAGCTGAGTCACCAACCACTTCAACCTAGCAGAAAAGCCAGGGAAGTACACATCAAGGGCTCAAAGAGACCCAGCATATCAGGCTACATAAAGTAGCAATAAGCTAAACATCCATTCAGCCTAATCTACAAAGCAATGCACCCAGCCAAAATTACCGAGCCGGGAGGTAGATGAAACCCTACCGTAGTCAGGCGTTGATGAAATCAACCCATATACCAAGAGAATAAAAAACCCTAACCCCTTTAGTGCTAATGGAGAAGGCATCACCGATGGCTGAACAGAACAAAGAAAAACAGGAGACCCTATCGGGTCCCACAAGAAACAGATCTGGAATAATAAGAAAGTGGAGAGAAAGAATCAAACCTCCATCTATTTCAGAGCCACCAAATCATAAATAAAATCCCTTTCAGCAGAGACAGGAGCCCGATCTCTCCATGGTGTGATTGACTAGCGAAATCCCTATCATCAGGAAATTCAAGCCGTACACCCAGTTGACCATTATGCTGTGCTATGACCTTATCATACATAAAATCTCCAATGGTTGGTATGCTTTTAACTTCATAAACCCTAAGACCTTCATTGTTTACACCCAAAATATTTTCTAAAGTATCACGATCAAATTCAATTCGTTTATTTTGCAAATGATTGACTATTCTAGGCTCCATATTGATTCACATATTTACTAAAAGCTATTCTAATAAGCTTAGGATATATGGATTTTTCAAATGAAAAAGATTTTGCTAACCTATATAATCAAATATTGTATCTATCCTAAAATCACTTAGCATGCTTCCTAAACCTCTTTCAACAGCTATGGATTGATTAGTAAAAGAATTCGTTAACTTCTCTACATTATGACTTAAAGGGATATTATGATCATTTACCTTTTGTCTCATTGATTTTATATTTCTAGTACGTGTCTTAGGCGTTATGTAGAATTTGAGTGATTTGAAAGATGGGTTTCAGTTTAGGGTTAGGATTCTTCAATTTAAGGATTTTAAGAGTTTTTGCAAAGTGACAATAGTATTTATATTGATAAGCAACTAGTCAGCCAATTGCCTTAATTTGTTACACTAGTCAATTAGTTTAACCTAAACCTTGAATTTTTCTATAATTTCTTTTGATCCTTCCATATAGTTAAAATAAATTCTTTTGATGTAAAAAAATTGTCTAAAACATAAATAAATAAGAGAGTCAAACATTTAAAATTTAGGCAATAACAAAGGTTTTGCCTTATGTTTCAATCGGTCAGCTAGTTGTCCCAGATGTATGAACTAGTTGACCGGTTCACACAAATTATATATTTTTAGTTTTGATCAAAACAAATGTCTTATAAGACTAAAAGAATATTTTTTTTCCAACTTGTAGTCTCAAAAACCAAACCCATCTGAAACTTCAAAAAACTATTGTTCATCCAATACCTAACTCTTTGTTTCTCTGTTTCAACTGGTCGACTAATTTAATTTGTATAACAAACCGGTTGATTGGTTCATCCTAAATTTGCATCTAAAACAGTTTTGTACTAGAACAAATTTTTCATGCAAATATAGTATACATTTCATCATTTAAACATTCAACTTATCTCCAATAATATATACACAAAAAAAAATGCCTCAAATATCCTTAACATAAATAAAGCCTAAATTTCTTCATATTTCGTAAAAGCAATCTTTACCTAATAGATTTGTAAAAAAAATTGCAAGTTAATGTTCTATGTTAACAAACGCAAGTACAATGTCACCTTTCATCATGTGATCTCTTAGTAAGTGATTTCTTACTTCAATATACTTTGTACGTGAGTGTTGTATATGATTTTTAGATAGACTTATAGCACTTGTGTTATCACACATAATAGAGACATGCTCAAAATTAAGTCTAAAGTCTTTTAAGGTTTGTTTCATCCATAAGATTTTAGCACAATAACTACCCACTGCAATATATTTCACTTCAGTTGTTGATATGGCTAACAAGTTTTGTTTTTTGCTAGTCCAAGACATTAGAGACGATCCTAGAAAGCAACATGTTCCACTAATATTTTTTCTATCAGCTTTACATCCCGCAAAATCCATATCCAAACAACTAATTAAGTTCAACTTGTATCCTTTTATTTACCACAACCCTAAGTTGATTGTACCATACAAATATGAAAAATATGTTTTACAACACTCACATGAGATTCTTTTGCATATGCTTGAAAACATGCACATAGACAAACACTAAAAAAGATGCTTTCAACCAATCATACCTCAATATTTTTTGATGTTGATATTCTTACCATTTTCATCCATATCAAGCTTTGTTGATGTCGCCATAGGTGTGTCGGCTTTCTTTACTTGTTCCATCCCAAATCTTTTTAGTAAATCCTTAATGTACTTGTCTTGGTTGATGAGGATGCCATCTTTTATTTGCTTGATTTACAATCCAAGGAAGAATTTTAATTCTCCCATTATACTCATTTCAAATTCATCTTGCATGCATTTTGCAAAATCCTTACAAAGAGATTCATTAATAGCATCAAATATAATATCATTAACATATATTTGTACAATCAATATATCTTTATATTTTTTCTTTGTAAAGATGATGGTGTCAATTTTGCCAATATTGAAACCATTTTAAATGAGAAAAGACTTTAATTTAGCATACCAAGCTATAGTAGATTGTTTTAAACCATATAAAGTATTTTTGAGTTTGAAAACATAATCGGGAAAATGAAAGTTTTCAAAACCTTAAGGTTGTTCAACATATACCTTTTCCATGATAAAGTCATTTAAGAAAGTGCTTTTGACATCCATTTGAAAAAGTGTAAGGTCAACATGATATGCAAAAGGCTAAAAACATTCTAACAGATTCTAGTCTAGCCACGAGTGCAGAGGTTTCTTCAGAATCAATACCTTATTCTTAATTAAAACCTTTGGTGACTAGTCTAGCTTTGTTTATTATTATTATTATTATTATGGTCCCATGGTTATCTATTTTGTTCCTAAAAATCCATTTTATTCCTATAATGGATTGCTTTTTAGGTTTAGGGACTAGTTCCCAAATATTATTTTTTTCAAATTGGTTTTGCTTATTTTGCATGGCTAAGATCCCATTTGCACCCTTTTTGGCTTTTAGAAAGGATTTGGGATCTATATGTGAAGCAAATGCACAATGCTCATTGATGTTTCTAAGAGATGCTCTAGTCTTAGTTCCTTTAAATGGTTTACCAATAATTAACTTAGGAGGATGAGATCTTACATACCTTAGTTCTTTTAGTTGCACAAAAGATTTACTTGCAATATCTTGTTGATGACTTGTGTTTGGTTCATTCTTGATCATCTCTTTATTATTGTCCTTCATAGGTGTCCTATCATTAAGACTCAAATGTTGAACACTTTCATTTATATCATCTAGAATGTCATTAATTTTGTCTTTATGAGTTTCCTCAAGGACGATATGTATTGATTCTTCAAGATAAAATGTTATATTATTATAAACTATATAAACTTTGTTAGAGGAGGAATATCTAAGAAAAATACCAACATCGGATCTTGATTCAAACTTTTCCAAATTGTCTTTGGTGTTAAGAATAAAACATTTTGAGCCAAAAACTTTAAAATACAAGATATTGGGTTTCCTACCTCTCCAAAGCTCATAGGGAGTCTTTTTGAACTCTGGTCTCAAGATAACAAGGTTTAGAACATAACAAGAAGTGTTTACGACTTCTACCCATAAACATTTAGGAGTATTAAATTCATTTAACATTGTTCTTGCCATTTCTGGAAGAGATTGATTTTTCCTTTCTGCAACCCCATTTTATTAAGGAGTTCTAAGTATTGAAAAGTTATGGTGATATCTTTTTTCTTCATAAAACATTTCAAACAAATCACATATTAATTTACCACCATGATTGCTCCTTATGTTTATAATGGAAAACCTTTTTTTATTTTTAACTTTCTTTGAAAACTTTACAAATTCATAAATAGTTTCATCTTTTGATTTCAAAAACAAAACTCATGTGTATCTTGTAAAGTGATCTACAATCACAAACACATATCTAAAGGTTTTCCAGTAGAAATGTGATTTTTGCTTTTAAAGATGTGTTCACTTGTTTACCTATTCGGTAAGCATCACATAACTTATCCTTTTTGAATGCATTATGAGGAGTCTTTTAACAAACTTTTTTTTTATATATGTTTAAAAAGAATGTCCATACTTATATGACATAATTTTCTATGCCAAAGAAAACTATCATTAATGCTAGCAATAAAGTAACTTTTTATCCTCATGTATGCATCAATTTTAATCTTATAAATATTTTCTTTTCTATTACCAACAAGTAAAACTTTGTCATTTTCAAGGAGTAAGCAACATGCAATGTCAAACATGATTTTGTAGCCCTTATCACATAATTGAATAATACTTAGCAAATTATGTTTTAGATTATTTACAAGAAACATGTTTTCTATTAAGGGAGAATATTTACCTCCAATATTACTAACTCTAATGATCTTTTCTTTTGAGTTATCTCTAAATATGACTTTTCCACCTTAGATCTTGGTTATACTTGAAAATAATGAATTATTTCCGGTCATGTATCCTGAGCAAACACTATCCAAGAACCATTCCCTATATTCCCTTGATTTTTATACACACAAAATTAAGATGAGGTTTTTGGTAACCATACATTCTTAAGTCCTTTTTGATTAATGATGGTTCCTTTTGGAACATAAGTTGTGTTGCCAACTTTTTCCTTCTTCATAGGACATGCATAAATCAAATGACTCTTTTTCAATGAAATATATTTATGACCTAGCCTTTTAAACTCATCATACAATGATTCAAAGGTATCATGTAGTTCATCATAATAGAGGTCAGATTCATCATCGAAGAAGATACCTAATTATCGCTTTTTATTTCCATGAAACACATGTTTGTAACATGTTGTTCATCATTATTTAAGCTAGAGTCTGAGTCATCACTCTATGTTGCTTTCATTGCTTGCTTGTGATGAAAAATCTTCTTATTGTTTTGAAGGAGAGGGAAATTAACCTTAATATGTCCTGTCTTGTTGCACTTGTAGCATCTAAGTGCATTTTTACTAGATTCTTCCTTATTTCCATCATTTTAAAAGTTCACAAACTTTTTACCCTTTACTTTTTTTTTTCTTAAATATTTTTAGAATTTTGTTGTTATAAGTGCAATATCCTCCTTAATTTCTTCATTATCATCACCACTATCAATATAGTGTACAGTTTTGAATGTCGAATTCTTTTTTGGCTTCTCTTTAAGTTTTTGCTTTTTCATTTTGATTTCATGAGTTATTAGTGACCCAATGGGCTTTTCTAATATAAGTTTAGTGAGATCCTTAGCTTCCTAGATTGCCATTACCTTTGCTTCTCAAGACTTTGGCAATGACCTGAGAGTTTTGCTCAGAATATCGATATTAGTACAAGTCTTACTAAGAACATCCAAACATTATTGATAGTTGTCATTCTAGTAAACATACTAGTTATGAATTCATTTGGAATCATTTTGAATAACTTATATTAATATACAATCACATCAATTTTGGTTTTTTTAACTTGATTAGTACCTTCATGAGATTCTAAACATTTTTACTAGATGATATTATATTAAACTCATTTATATTCAAGGAACAATACAAAGTGTTTATAGGTTTAACATCCATAAAAAAATAACTTCTTATCATCATTGATACACTCACTTCTAGGTTTAGGAATTATTATATCATTTTAAATCTTAATAGGCTTGTGGGGTCCATTTTCAATTGAAAACCATAAATCATAATCAATGGATTGGAGATAGATAACCATCATAACTTTCTAATAAACATAATCATTGCCATCAAAGAAAGATGACCTAAAGGTAGATGCTCATTCATTTTGAATATTATAGTTAATGATTGTCATTTTACTCAAGTTTAAGCATACTTATATATATATATATATATATATATATATGAGAACTAAGATTTGATACCAATTGTTGTTATATGATTAAAGCAATAATAACACTTAGAGGGTGAATTAAGTGTTTCACTAATAATGCTAAATAATGTAGATAATCACACAAAACATATATAACATAATAATCAACAATACAATTAAAGTGCTTAAAGTAAAGAGATAAGGAAAAAAAATATTGCAAACTTTGTTTTTGATTTGATTCGACAAGCCTACATCCACATCTTAAGTACCAACTGTACTTAAGTATTAAGACACAATGCCCTTGATAAATCCATACCAATCAATTTCACCGCTTGAAGATGTCCTATTTTCAAGATTTTTTTCTTGGTGATAATACCTCACTAATTGCTAAGAGTTTATTTAAACTCTCAAGTGACTACAATTATGATTTGTTTACAACAAGATGCACTCTTTCAAGAAGTATAATATACAATTAAAAATTATAATCTATATGGCTTACTAAGGACAATTGAAGGTGTGTAAGTGTAATGATGGTGACATTTTATACGTTTGTGCCAGAATATGAAGATTTAATTTAGCACAACTTAGAGTATCTTAAGATTGATGATTTTTAATAGGTTTTTCTTTTGAAATAACTTTCATACCATGTATGTTCAGAATCTGCTTTATTTTGCATAAAAGAGAGCTATATATATATATATATATAAATATATATATAGAAACTAATCATAGGAATGTCTTTGACAGCTAAAATGGTCTATCAGTTCAATTGACCATATTATTTGGTCGACTGGTTCTTGTAAAATTTCCAAGTGTTCATCATAGAAGAATAACAGTTGACCGGTTCACTTGGTATGCTAAAATGGTCGATCAGTTCAGCTTAAAAACCAGTTTTGACACTTTCAAACCTGGTAAAACTTGAACTACTTAAAATGTATATTAATCCTATTTATGTATGCAACATGAAGTATGCGAGTTGATTTTAATTTGTTATTGTGTAAGATATAAAAATTTAACTATAAGCTCTAAAATGAATCCTTAGTAGCTATGTCTTCACTTGCTTTGCATCTTGCACTTATTAATGGATTTCTTCATTCATTTTCATATGCTTATTGATGTAATCTTCATATAGAACCTGTTTAAACTTAATATCATCCAAGCATATCATTAGTCCATTTTTTATTTAATTGTTATAATAAAAATACAAGATATGATAAATATTAATATGCGACCCATAGCTTAACATTACAAATATAAAAATGCTAAAGATTACAAATAAAAAATGAAAATGTTACGAAGACGCGAAAACAAACATGTAAGTAAAAAAACTAATGTAATATGACCCAATTAACCAAAAAAATATCTTTAAAATACTATTATGGCCTAATATTATGGAGGCAAATAAAAAAAATTTAATGCCAATTAACCCTATATGATTTATTTTGTAATTTCAGAATTACTCAAACCTAAGTATGTCGAAATAACCCTAAAATTAATATTTGAAATTAAGAAACCAAAAACCTGAAGAATATCAATTGCAAGCATATTTTTAAGACCCAGCCTGGTGGCTGACCCGGTCCAAGGCTTGAGTTTTGGGTTTTGACTGGGTCACTGGGTCGACCGAGTGAATTTTTTATTTTAAAATCAAAACGACGTCATTTTGATAATAAAAAAATAAATAAAAATCAACGGGTTTGCAGTCGGGTCTTGACCGGGTCAACCTACCGGGTCAGTCGGGTCAACTCGTTGGGTCAGCTAGGTCATACCAGGTTTTTTCTTCCCTTGTTTTTTTTTTCAACCTGGTGACCTGCCGGGCCAGGTTGGATTTCAAAACTATGATTATAAGTGTATATCTTTGAGTTTTTGAATTCAAGCTATTGTAATTTGAAGCCTGCGACTCAATTTTTGTAGATTACTTACTTCTTTTCTTTTATATATATGTATGTATGCGTACAAGCACGCATTACTAACTTTCTTTTGACAGTAATGAAATTCAAAGACTTTTTTTTAAACTATGTCATAAATTTCATAATTGAAAAAAGAACACAAAAACAAAACGGAAACTTAAAGATAAAAAGATATAACTTGATTTTAAAGTCATGTTTTAATACTAATTGAGGTGAACCTAAATGGTAATAACCCTAGAACCCACAGGCAAAAAAGAACAAACCCAATAAAGTTAAAATTATATTTGGTTGATTAAAGCTCGATATAACAATTACTTAAATCAAGGCATCAAGACTATTAAAATGAAAATCACACATAATATTATAAGGAATTGTAAATTAGAAATTTAAAGAAGACGCTATAAAAACAATTATTCTTCAATAAATAAAGATAGTTCAATGAAAAAAAATAAAAATATAAGAATTTTATCACACATAAGCACACAAAATGCGACAAAAATAATCAATATCAATCTAAATAGTAACTTGCAAAAGAGTACTTATAGTATTGAAAAAGATATAATCCTAATGGACCAAAGGGTTGGCATTAAACCCAATTTAAAAATAACTTATAGTATGTGAAATAAAGCCTAAAGTATTAAAAAAAAAAAAACCCAATTCTAAGACTTAAAATACTAAAGTTGTACAAAATAGTCTAAAAGAGCAAAAAATTGAATGTTTCCATCCATAAAGGCCTTTTAGCCGACCTACTATCTTTGAAAACAAGGATAATTGTTTTTGCCCTTTTGTTTCCATGTAGAACGAGAAAAACTTCCAGATACGCTTGTTGCCACCCCTTAGTTTCAGTGTAGAATATGACTCCTTATTAACTCTATTCCTTTATCAACTAAGAATTGTTAAGTTGCCAAACTTATCTAATATGAACAATTTTATTGCCTTAAATGTTTCCATATATAACAAGGACTCCTAACTGATATGAAATCAATAAAACATATTAATTAATCAAGGTTGTCTATGCTCTATTTGGACAACCCACCATTGTGAAGTAATTAGGCATGTGTTGTAGATAAATTAGCCCCCTCTTACATATAAATTAAATTGATTAAAGTGTGATCATCACTTGTTGTAGTCTCTTTAAAATTTATTTTGGCTCAAATACTCTGAATAAACCTATTGTATGCATAATTTAGCTTTTCCCTCTTTAATCACGTAATTGGTCTAATTAGCACTTCTAATGGGTTCTTTGGTGTTGAAGGTTGCATTATAGACTAATCCACATCATTAGGGCAATGTATTATCTATTAATTACTCAAATACTTTCAAATAATCTATGTTATGCTTAATATCTACTATTTTATTATATATATATATATTACTATTGATTAAGTTAATCTATAGTTAGGATCAAAACATAACATTTTTCATATAAGATAACTTGGTAAGTTCACGTCTATGGATCACTTACACAACTGTCAAGTGAGTCTTTCAATATACACAAGTGATCTTTCCATATGAATTTCTCAAATAGATCAATTCAATGTATATATTATTTAACAAACACCTACATAATAATTTTAGGTATCATTAATATCTTACATTATGAGAATAACTAATTTTTTTATAAAAAAAAAGAACATAATATATACCGATCTCAACAACTTTAATCAATATCCAATCTTAATAGAGCATTGACCATAAATATTTATAAACAATATTTTGATACAATACGAATTCTCATATTTATAACCACTTTATAATTTTCTTTGCAAATAATTTGTCTCAATAATTAAATCTTTACTCTAAACTTATTAATCAAACATAAATGAATAATAAAAATAAAAATTGTATTTATTAAAAATAATTTTTTTTTACATAAAATAAGTTAGTATCAAGTATAACCAACCATTTGACTACATGACACATACATTAACAACAAGATCACCAAAAGGTTATATACATCTCAATTAATATTCTATAAAATTACAAATCAAATACATTTCGTCAACAACCCATTAAACTAAGAAAACTAGTTTTGAAAATAGAGAGAAATAAAGTGTTTCAAATCAAGAAGATTTTCAAAGCTAAAAAGAAATACAAAAACAAAATATCCAATAAACCTGTAAAAATCTTCAAGATCCAAATCAACTTAAGCAAAACCAAGAGATTCTTGACTTTCAACTTCACCATGCTAACTTCCTTATCATTATATTTCAAAGAAACATGAAATGGGATAAAGTCACTTGAAAACATGGAAATAAAAGCATTATTTTCATATGCAAGATGGAGGACCAATTGATATGGTCTTTAATCTACTAGGATTATCTTCATGAATTATTGTAGCATAAATATTTGAATGCTCTCTTGGTTTAGTGGAAAATTTGCTACATCGTGTATAAATATAAATTACTTTTATTTTGTTTTGCAAAATCAATTAATATAATCCCTTTAATTTTAAAACTAATTAATTAGTTTCTTTTGTCCACTTTATTTTTATTTTTTATTTTTTTTCTTTAAAATATAAAAAAGTAAGTAATATGAAAAATTGGAGAGAGAAATTATTTTTTAGAACAAAATAATATTAAATTAAGCATGGTAAAATTACATAGAGTAATTTTGTAATGTAAAGAGAGGCAAAACCATAGTTTTGTAACCTAGTCCGATCCGACGGGTTGATCCAGGATCAGGCCAACCCGGGATTGGAATCGGGATGAGTTAAATAAAAATAAAAGAGAAAAAACTTGGTGTGACCCGGTTGATCCAGTGGGTTAACCTGATGACCCGGTTGATCCGACAAAACCCAGTCAAAAACCTGGTTATATTCCATTAACTTTGATGTTTTTTGTACTGAAATGATATTATTTTAATTTAAAAAATAGAATTAATTTTGAGAATTCAGTAATTAGGTCAAAACTTGAAACTAGAACCTTGGACCAGTTGGCAACCGACCTGTTCTAAAAACTACGGGTAAACTACGTAGCAAGGTTGTCAATTTCGTTTCGTTAGGTGTTTCATTTTTTTCAATTGGAATGTAATATTTCAGTTTTGGAGTGTTTCGGCGTGCCGTTTCGGGGTGTAATGTTTTTATATATATATGCAATACAAATATAATTCAATTTCAAGATAAATTAATAATAAATTATGCAATACAAATATAATGTCAAACAAATATAATTTTAAAATTTAAAATATTTCTAAATAGTCAAGATAAAATAGATTTTTAACTTAAAGTAATTCAACTTGAACAAAATATCAAAATATTATGAAATTAAAATGTTTTAACACAAATATTTTAAATATAAAGCTAGGTCAATGTTATCAAAACTAATGAGATCTAATGCATTCTTTGTTTTGCTCAAATTTCCTACAAAGTATAAACTTGAAAAAAAAACATACAATATAACTATATATATTAGTGATAAATTTAATTTAAAAAAATTAATATCATTATTAACAAATCAAGATTTGAAATGAGATAAAAATTATTCTAATTTTAAAATTAATATAAAATATTTTAACGGAATGCAATTTGCAGCCTTGCTGTACGGACAGTAATTTATAAAAGAAGTAAAAAACGAAACCGGCATCCAATTTCAGTTTCTGCTCAACACGGCCTTGATTAGAAATAAAATAAAGCCCTAATTAGACACCAGCAGTGCCATATCATACCATGGAGGACTCAGAGGGAGTTCTAAGCTTCGACTTCGAGGGCGGCCTCGATTCGGGCCCCGCCAACCCCATCGCCTCCATCCCAGCGATTCCATCCGACAATTACGGCGCCGCAACCGCAGCTGCCCCCAACACCACAAACACAACCACCAATACCACCAACAACAGCAACTCTGGCGCGGCGGACATCCAGGCGGGGCGACGGAGCTTCCGGCAGACTGTATGTCGGCACTGGCTTCGAAGCCTTTGCATGAAAGGCGACGCCTGCGGTTTCCTTCACCAATATGACAAGTCTAGAATGCCTGTATGTCGGTTTTTTAGACTTTATGGAGAGTGCAGGGAGCAAGATTGCGTTTACAAGCACACCAATGAGGATATCAAGGAGTGCAATATGTAAGTAAGCCACTTTCGGTCAGTAAATATTAATGTAAATAAGGACATCCTTTGAATCATCAGTAAGAAAATATGTGTGTGTTCTTGTAGGTACAAGTTGGGGTTTTGTCCGAATGGTCCAGACTGCAGGTATAGGCATGCCAAGTTGCCTGGACCTCCACCTCCTGTCGAAGAAGTTGTTCAAAAGATTCAGCAACTGAATTCTTACAATTCTGTGACCTCTAACAAAAATTTTCAACAACGGAATGCTGGTTTTTCTCAACAAATAGAAAAATCTCCCAATACCATCATAAAACCATCAGGAACGGAGTCGGCCAACGTGCAACAACAACAACAGACCCAGACACCACATCTTACAAATGGCCAGCACCAGCAACCCCAACAGCCTAATCCTTTGAACAGAATTGCAACGCCTTTACCTCAAGGAATATCTAGGTGTGTTCAGAGTTCTGAGGTCTTTTATTGAGTTTTGTAAATCAATTATTGTATTTTGTTTTTCTTGGATATTCTGATTATCGTTATTAAAACTACACATATAGATGACTTTCTGTATCAAAAGTCTATGATCATCTAATAAAGCCCATTATTACTTCAAATGTGAGAGGCCTCTCTCTCTCTCTCTCTTTCTCTCTCTCTGTCTCTCTCTTTTAATTTGCCCTAACTGTTCACCTGTGTAAGTTCGCTTGAAGGTCCCCAAACCCTATAATTGGCAAGGATTAATCCTGTGCATTGAATCCTACTGATGCTAAAGTGAAATGGCTCTTGGCGTGCCTCAGGCATGAAGGCATCCAGCATCTCTTTATGTTCCATAGAGGGTGGAACAAATGGGATAGTTGCATCATTGCTTGAAGAGACATGCATCAGCTGTAACTATTCTTACTGTTCAATTTACTCCAGATTCTAGTCCTGTATTTCTAACAACTTCTCTTGCAGTCAAGGCCCTTAAAACTGTTTTCAAAAGATCATCTCCTAATCTTTGTTTGAAAAAAATAACCCCTCTTATGAAGTGAATGTTTTGAGAATGTTGCTTATTGTGTTTCTGTAAAAAGTTAGTGGATATATTTCATTGGTACTTTTCAGGCTTCTCTTTACTTTTGATAATGCATTCTTTACTTCTTAATTTAATGATGTTTTGCAACTTTCTCATTTTATCATTATTTTTTCCTAAACAGTGTTGAGATATTAATTAATGCCTCACATACAGGGACAACTACTTTTCATGTCCTGATTCCTTGGGGCATAGCTGTTTGCTGTCAGATAACTTAGTCTAGTGTGATGGTATTTTAAGCTGTTGATGCAAAATGACTGACACCCACCAATATGTAAGTAACAAAGAACTCATGCAGGACATCTTTGAAGTATCTGTTCTGACAGGGTTTGGTAAAGAATTAGGGCATTGAAATTGGAGATTTAGAGTATAAGAACAGGGGATTTAGGGAATGGAATTTGAATTGGTATGAAAGTAAAAAGGCCACCAGCTTTCACATTACTAGGTATTCTAGGAATCACACCTAGAAGATAGAAAACCTAAGCAGGCATCACACCTAGGGTTCCTAGGAGTCACACCTAAGATTGATTGGATGACACACCATTAAATTGTAATTGCTGGAAATGTTATTCGTAGATCTGGTTCTCTTAACAAAGCATACCAGCATAGCTGCTTATAGACTCGTACACCTAAAGCATTATGTTGTTGAATTCCAGGACTTGAATCTTAAATAAGAAAATACTACCATTTCTATTTAAATCTACCTAATTAAGGACTAATAAGTCACTTGAACATAAAATAAAAACCTAGACCTAGATGACTTTCAGCAGAAATTATAAAAATGCCCTTCAGTTCAATAATTATAGAAAGAGTGTAATCCTGCTTCCTTTTGTTGTCTGCATCATGTGTGATTCCAGAAATTACAGAAACATCCTTGTGTCTGATAGTTCCACAAAACTATTATAATCCTGCTTATTTGATGTCTGCATTAAGAACTTAATAATTCATAAAAAAAAAAAAAAAGAACTTAAGCAGAATTCCTGATTTTTATTATTGAATCACCTTTCTCTTTGTTCCTTTTACTCTTTTGATCAACCAACCGTGAAACTTCTAAATTCTTCTCATACATGACTTCTCGTTTTAATGTCCACAAGGTGATAAATGAATTTGCAAATACATGCTGAACTTGTTCAGTTGATGCATTTTGTATTAGTGGTTGATAATTGTAAAAGTTGTGTTCATCCTTTGAAAGTTGGCTGTTTTTATAGAAACTCTATTTTGGTAGGATTTGCTGTAGAATCAATTTTTCACTCAGATTGCTAAGGGAAGAAGTAGCTACAAGGGACCATTCTTCCTTTGCATCAAATGACACAATAAGGTTCCTTAGAGAATTTGATGAATGCATGGTAAGTAATTGATGTTGCAAATGGTTTTAATAAGTGCATGCCTAAACAACCCAAAATAGAATGCTAGTTTGTTTTTCATGCTCTGTATTTTTATTGCTTTATGCTAATATTCATCCTCTCACCCATCTATCTACAAACTCATTGAGTTATATGTATGTCTGTGTGTACATATACATGTATCTGTGTTATGGTCTGTTTTGGATTAGGAGGTGGGGGATAATTAGTAAGCTTTTGCTCATGTTTGAAATTTTTTGACTGGATTAGGTTCCCATGTGAGTCAGCTAAGAGTGCTTAAGACTCAGTTGGTTTGTGTCCTCAAGTCAGTAGTCCTATTTTTAAATTGTTTGGTAAACAAAAAAGATAATTGGGCTCTGCAATACAGTTTAAGCCTTAAAACAGAATTTTGGGAATTTGAAATGTGTTCTTAAACAAGCTTGTAAACATGAACATAAAAATTCAAGCTGTAGATTCGTATGTAATGGTGTATGATTCCAAGTTTGAATGATCCTAGGATGACTGCACTGATTGTGTGATTTGTAATGAGTTGCAATGGATGGGAGAAAATGTCACTTGGAATTTGGCTGATATAATGGACGATGCAGGAAAAGTAGGAAGCAACAAGTAATAATAAAAAGAGTGGCTAAATTTAAGAAAGATTGAACTTGATATGAGTGAACATGGATTTTGGGGGTGTATAAACTTATGATTTTGATAAAGAGAGAACATCCTGAAAAGCTGTGAATGAATTGGGATGACATTACAACTAGGAATCAGAGTAAGAAACCTACAATAATAAGAACACTTAAATTAACTATAGCTCTCGCATTATGTTCCCAGGTTAAAGCAAATTATCCCTGTTTTGGCACATCAAGCATATAGAAGTCCTAGATAGTAGCCTCATTTTATGATAAAAATTGTTGAGCAATTAACATGTACTTGCAATTTGTCTCACCTGTTTGATTCCCAGGCCAGTATATCATAAGTGAAGCCCTAATTTCCATTGTCAACATTTGTTGCCACCATATAACTTTCTGGAATCCTTTCTTTGAGACTGCATTATACATTTAGGAAAAGGATAGTGTGGGTAATCTGATGATTTTTTCATAAGTTGCTTTATGTTCTCCTTGTGTCTACTTCTTGATTTTTAGTGACATCATAAAGGGGGAGGCATCATAGATTGGTGGGGAATCCCAATTGTCACTGGTCAAGAAGGTACAGACATCATAGTTTGGTGGAGAATCCGAATTCAGTTCAACAAGGATACCATCTTCAGAATAATGACACTGGAAACATTATGATGCAGCCTAGGGGCCAAAGTCTGATTTTCAGTGAATATGTGAACAAGGTCAAAGCTGTAATTTCAGCGATTTCCATGTTTTGAACTTTGAGCAAGAGAATAAAGATTTAGTGCTTGCTAATAAAAAAAGCATTCCTAAAACATAGAGGAGGTTCCTCATTTACAATTAAAATATTTAAATTCTTAACTTAGTCGATATAAGCTTTTTGAATGGGAACAAGAAACCTTGATTTAGAACAACTCCTAGTTAATGCCCTTATAATATTGGGTTGATAGAGAAATGATGTCAAAACTGCTAAATTAACAAAATGAAGGATTAATTAATAATAGCTCCTCTAATGGGAGAATAGTAGGAGTATGCACTCAACTTTTATTATGCTGATACCTAAGAAAAACCAAAGAACCAGAGTGAGGGATTATAGCCCTATAAACGCTGTCAAAGCTTCATGCATAATTTTGTTGATGGTGTTATGAAATAGGCTTTCATGCAGTGTTGGTGTTTAGTAGATACAATTTTTGATCCTAGAGTGTTTGCATGGTTCGTTAGTTATAGAATGCTGCTTTGGTGGCTAATTAGGTGCTAGATGATGCCAAAGAGTAGGAGGGTAGTGGCGTTGAAAATGGGTTTTGAGAAGGTATATGATTATGTAATTTAAGATATTTGAGTTTATAGAGGAAGTCATTGAAAATGGGCTTTGAGAAGGTATATGATTATGTAATTTAAGATATTTGAGTTTATGGAGGAAGTCCTTTGGAGCTTCTTTTTCTAGCATCCCTTTATAATTGTTCTTCTTTCAAGATTCCAATTTTTTGCAATTGGAATTTCTTATGATCCATCATAAGGTCAGTTATTGAGACCATGTTATCAGCTGAGGGGTGTGTTGCTACACTAAGGTTAGAGGGGCTTCTAGTACTGGTTAGTTTGCGTGAAGCACAAAATTTCTTAATGGAAAAATGGCTATGAAGCTTTCCTCTTGAACCTCATTTCCTTTGGCACAGAGGCAGTCACTGAATATGTGTGGTCTTCAAAGGAACGATTGTTATTCCCACACTAGGATGGCTAATCATGAATGTGAATCCTTGTAAATTCATATAATCGGTTTCTCCTTGTTTTTCCTAGTTGGTAATGGTTCTTGTATTCATTTATGGGAGGAACTCTGGATAAGGGAACATTCTTGTTTTGATAGCTTCTTTTCATGTGTATCACCTTCTCAGTTTGTGTAATCTGAAATCTCAATGGATGGAAAACACAGGACCTCTTTCTGTTGCTGCCTTTTTTTGTTTGTATTTAGCATTCATTATGATACAATGAAGTTTAGTGACTTGTTGCAAGTTAGAAGCTTCATATGTCTCTTCTCCTAACATTGTGCTGTGTGTCATGCTGGGAGTCACCTTTACCCTGCCATTGATAGCTTATGTGATTTTAGACTATTTGTGTGTTTTGGTAAGAGCACAAGACAAGTGTGATGCTAGCAGTTATATAGGCTGTTTGAATGTGGAGGAATTCTAAAACTGTTAGGACTATTCCAATTCAAGATTGCTTTTAAAGGATATGATAGTCCTTTTGACATTGCAATGGGGCTTAGCTCTAGAGGCTTTATAGGAATCTCTTTAGCTGACATGAGGTGGGACTGGAATGCTCCCCTGTCTTTAGTTTCACCTTTCAAGGAGTACATCTTCCTAGTCTCCTTTGAAATTTTATTCTCTTTTCTTCTAGTACATTTTCTCATATACATGATAAAATCACCTTTATTATGGTGAGTTGCATGGGATATATGGCATCAATTGTTTGAGATGGTAGAGAACCTTGGATATCTCTAGTAAGGTTGCTGGTTTCCTGTCAATTTCCTATGAGGGTAATGGGGAAAGGAAAGACCATAAAATTGTTATGCGTTCTGTGGCCTATGCTAGAGCTTTTAAGCTCAGTTTACATAAAGAAAAGATAGAAAATGTTTCTTGCTTCATTATGGTGTCATGCTTCAGGTACTTTTAGAGGGGTTTCTTTAGCTGACTGAGGCAAGATTGGAATGCTTTATTGTTATAGTTTTGTTATGCTTTGTTTCTTAGATTGGAGGATGGCCTGTTCTCCTATAATTTCTTCTTTTCATTTATGAAATCTTTTATTATCTACAGAAAGGCGGTTTCATTAATGCTAACACCCTAGGTTCAAGCTTAGAAATAATAATTAAAAAAAACATAAAAAAAAAGCATAAGTTGCAGGTCTAAATAGTTGTTTCTTTTAGCCTTCACATGGTTTCAATGAGGTTATTTTGATCAATTTTTATTTGAAAGTCTCAAATTTTGGAATAATGCTTTCAAAGTATAGAATTATCCATTCCTAAGACAACTGAAAAGGCAGGGATGGCTAAACTATAGGATAGTCTGCTAAGTTAGATCATCTAGTTGAACTGACCTGTAATTGATGGCCATATACTTCATAGCTTGTAAGAACTAGAATCAAATATCATTTCTCTTTCCTTCGCTATGCCAGAATCTACCTGGAAAGACAGGAAATGAAGTACTCATAGAAGGTACTGAAGGAAGAGTGAGGACATGGAGTATGGTGTCATGATGAGTTGCCGATGAACTGTGATTGTCTTACTGGTTTAACTTTATAGATACCTGGCTTAAGTTTTGTGACTGACTGGTTATTCATTGTTGGTGTTTTTGGGACAGAACATGGCAAGTTAATGATGAGACTAAATTTCTGTTTGACAGGGGTTTTTTAGGGACGAAGGGGATATTTTTTGTGCAGTAAATTACTCATTATTAGGAAACTATCCTTTGTATTTGTGATTTGAACTGGTATGGATATCAACTATTAATTGTGCAGTGAATCATAGGCCTATCTGCCTCTCAGCAAGGCTGCAGGTGTCCTTGTGCTTTCCTGGTATGGTGATGAAATTCAATGAATGGATGGATGTTTAGAGCTGATATCCTTTCAGTGGCGAAAGTTTATCTTCTATGAGTTTTATGAGCATTGTGCTTTTAAAATTGGTGGTTTATAAGGTGCCATGGTTTGGGATTTTTTATTTTCTATTAATTGAAATGCTCATAAAACTAGGGTTTTTTTTGCGCCTTCTGCTTGTATACTGTTAGAATCTATTGAGAATAAGTGGGAACCGGCTTTTCCCTGACTTCCCATATAAGTGGTTGGTTGTTAGCATGTGTGTTTTAGGTGTTTGAAATTCCTCTCAGCTTATTACTTAATTTTAGATGCAGTTGTTATTGATAGTATAAAGCCTTTCAAATGCGTTTCCTTTTGAACATCATTAATTGTTTTCAGTAAGGCAACACATCTTTCATGCTGATTTACCATTTTATTTTTGCATCTTGATTTCTGTCAATAAGCAAATAAGATGGGCGTGGAGAGGTGAAAGTGATTTAACTGATTTACAGGGGAAGTGTCTCCTTCATCCAGATTAACTAAGAATGCAAAGTTTCATTATGGTTTAAGCTGCAAAATTCTCTGGTGATGTCAGTTTCTATTTCGCTACTGATTGAGAATGTGGGCTTGTGTAAGTAGGAGTTTCTTTGTGCCACTGGACCTCATCACCTTGAAGTCCTCATGCTAGTGTTTAGGATGTTCTGCATGCTGTATGTGGGTTTCTCTGGTTGCCTGGTCAAGCTGCTAGTAGCCTGTTCTTGGTTTTTATTAATACATGAGTTCACTTTATTTCTAATCTACTTTTTGTATTTTTTCTGTTTATTGAACTTCTACTGTGTGATTTGCTTTCCTTTTAATTGTACTATTGCATTGCATTGAAAAAGACATTGTATTCTACCAATTATAAGCTGGGGGTTGATTTCAGTATCTTTCAGCACACCTTGTTTATAATTAAATTGCAAATTTCTCTTTTCCATAATTGAATGCACTAACTTATTTGTCCCATTTATGGAATTTAGGTACTTCATTGTTAAGAGTTGCAACCGTGAAAATTTGGAGTTATCTGTGCAACAAGGAGTATGGGCAACTCAAAGGAGCAATGAAATTAAACTGAATGAAGCTTTAGACTCTGCTGACAATGTGATTTTGATATTCTCAGTAAACCGGACTCGACATTTCCAGGTAAATTTGGAATTGATTATTCAGTGAGTTATTTAATTTGGTAGTTTGGATCCCCAACTTTCCCTATAAAAAATTGTTTTGGATTGGTTTTGATTAAAGGCTGCTACTTGGCTAACTTGGTTTCTAAGTTGCATCAAGTTGCTCTTGTTTGCTCTGACTGAGATGCTAAACCTGAAATTGTGTATGGTTGATAGGGTTGTGCAAAGATGACATCCAAAATTGGTGCTTCTGTTGGTGGGGGGAATTGGAAATATGCACATGGAACTGCGCATTATGGGAGGAATTTCTCAGTCAAATGGTTGAAGGTATTCTTTTTCCTTCTACATCTATTCTGTTTCTCTGAATTTGTTTCTGCCTTGAATGATAAGACATGATACTGTAATTATAAAATGACTATCAGTGTTTTAATCCGAAGTGAAGTATGATAGATAAATTGAGAAGAAAGTTGTTTTGATTTCAATTGGAGTTTAACAAATTTGATTGATGTGAAAGTTTTGCGTTTTATTTCTCTCAGAACTTCATCTTGTTAGTTATAAATTAAAAAGGATTTATGCAGAAACCTCTGGCTGAAACCAGGAAGGTTTACTGCATGATTTGGGACAGGTTCCAGTTTTTATCACACAAATGCTTTATGGAGGGCTTTGGCTTGGAACATTGGAGATTTAAGGTTTTAGATTAAAGAAAAGTGATACAGGGTTTGTAGAATTGCGATTGAGTTATTAGACAATTAGCATAACATTGTAAATAGATGATAGATAACCTTCTGTCGTGTTTACTTTTAGAAATAAATTTTCCAATTTTATCTCCACTTTTTTCATTATTCTAAACTCAATTTGTCCATAAAAACAAGCTGACAAACTGGTAGTTCTATAAAACAGAGAATGAGGTCTTGTTTGGATTGTTTAAAATAATGAATGTCAAAAAGATTACATGATAGATGAACCAAAGAGGGCCTTTGTTTATTAAAGAAGAGAATTTGGAAAACAAACTTTTAGTAGTTTTCTTGTTTTCTAGAGAACTGGAAAAACCAAGACACATGCTCAAAGTAAATACTAATTGGCAAACACATTTGTCATAGTTTTCTGTTTTCAAGAAATTTTTTCTAGACAACTAGACTCATGTAAGTACTACTTAAAGCATCAAACTAAGTGTTTAACTCAAATTACTCCTGCTTGAGCCAATTGCTGGGTTTTTCTTTAAAAGAGGGTATTCTCTATTAAATTAAACTATTACAGTAGCATGTATAATGGGAATCAAAACTCGTAATGCTAATTAGACCTGAACTAAATAATGAAAACTTTTATTCTTATGTGGAATAAGGAATAGAACAAGAAACTCAAACCTTCATCATGAGATGATATTTTATATATCCTAATTCCTGCTAGAATATAATTACTTAAATTTCACATAAAAATTAAGCTGATAACATAGTCACTTAAAAGTAAGCTTAAAATCCCCATGTTGTTGAGGATGGGTTAGGGACATGTTTTGCCCTTGTATTTTTATATGGAAGTTGCTCCTAATTTTATTTTTATTTTTTAATAGATTCTACCCTTGTTTTGTAGGTTATGTAAAAAATCTGCCCCTCTATCTAGTTCCTTTGATTGGGTGCCATGTGTTAAAGATTTGTGCATAACAGCATAAGAAAATTACATGTGGAAATTTTAAAAATAATAAAAAAAGAAATAAAAAAACCAATTTTGAGTATTGAGGAAATTAAATTAAAATTATAGGAAAAAAAATGGGTTTTTCAAAATTAGAAATTATAAAAATAATAAAGAAATAAATTAAATTATATTTATTAGGTAAATTATCTTTTTTCCTCAAATTTAAAATAAAGGATGGATTTTTTAAAAGTAAAAATTAAATTAATATCTACAAATTAATTAAAATGTTGTTGAAGAAATTAAATTAAAAATATTGGTTAAAGTATACAACCTTATTCCAAAAATTTTAATTCAATTTCTTTACAATTCAAATTTGGGCCTTTTCTTTATCCCCCTTCACTTTTTTTTAGAAACTTTTTGACCATTTGTTAAATTTTCACGTGTAATTTTCTTATGCCTTGATGAATTGATTTTTTTACATGTGGTATCAAATACAATAGAACTGGATGTGAGGCAAACAACCTTATGATACTCATAGTAGAAAGGAGAACTCATAAAAAAATCATTGAGAAACAAAATCCATAAAAAAATAACAGTACAGGGGTAAAAAAAGGTGCTAACCTGGCACAGGCAATATCTTGAAAAGGGGTATCAATTACTTAGGTAACACTAACTAATTTTGGACTGGTTCTTTGATGAAAATCTGACAAAATATATATCTTGAAATGCATATAAAGGTACTGTATTTTTTAACTTGACTTGGAGGCTGCTTTAATTAGAAAAGCAACAATGGATTGTAGAGAACACTAGATTCCTAAAAGTCATCATGCATATTTATTTGTTGTGCAGAGTCCTGACTCCTGAGTGGCCTTGCTCATGATTTTGGTGGCTTCTCCATGTGAACTGTAACATATGGAATATGATTTGTTTTGAATTCACAACTGTCCTTTCTCCAAATGTTATATCATGGCTAGCAGAGAAACAAAAACTGACTGCTGCTGCTTTTCAATTTCATATTATCATGACAGATTATGTGCATTAGATGCTTGTTATTGAATGTGAGAATTCAAAATCTGGGGATAGCCATTAAAATTATAAAAAATCTCGATACATTAGTTTTTCTATATGTTTAAATAGCACAAATATATGACATAGCTAATTGCAATTTTCCTTTTGAAGTTGTGTGAACTGTCCTTCCACAAAACTCGCCACTTGAGAAACCCATTCAATGAGAACTTGCCGGTGAAGGTACTGTCTTTGGTCTTCGTCTATTATTTTTTTTTGTTCTTCTTCTATCCCTTTGCATGAAAAGATATACTGTGTATACCATGTTTGTGAGGACTTGCATTTTTCTGCTCTTATCTTATAAAGAATGAACTTTTGAGTAATAAGTTCATGAAATTGGATTCTAAGAAATCTGCCTTACCAAATAAGTTCAAGTTCCCAACTACAGGAATTAATATTTGATTGTTTAGGAATATTAATGTTGTATGATTATTTTGGACTTTCTGAGTATTATGTAGGAATATTATTATTTATTATTTATAAGTTAAAATAGGAATTTAGATTATTTTAGTTTCTTCTTGTATTAGGACTGTAATAGGTTTTCTTATTTATATGGTATGGTGCTTATCAAAATAAATAAACCTAGATATTAAGAGAATGTTGAATATTAATTATCAGACGAAAACTAAGTTTCTCGTTGAGAATTAGTTCTCTGGTTTTGTGTTCTCGTTGGGGGTTCTACACCACAATGCTTGTGCATCAGTGGCAGTCCTAGAATGCCCTTCTAAATGGCTTAAGAGATTGCTGCCAGTGTATGCCATCACATGGACTGTTTTTTTGGCCTGGCAAACTCTTATGGATTTGATATGTTCACTTGAGAACAAACAAGCTACCATACAGCTCTTAACAGCTGATTGTATCCAAAGGACATTTTTGAACCTGGATCACACCTCCTGATGATAATATGCCACATGATGTTAATGACACAACCTTGGTCACCTCTCTTAAATGTGTGGTGTTCTGTTGGTACTTATAGGACATAAGCATTATCGCTAATTTTCTTTAGAATCATACAAGGACCTTCACTCTTTGAATGAAGCTTTATATATCGATACCTTTAGGATACTTTCAAGTCTGATGAGTATTTGATGATACCGAATACCCACTTTTCAAATCTATATTTGGAAAGATTGTAGAAGTAGCCATAGATCCAACATGTCAGTTAAATGGTGGATAATCTTGTTTATGGTATGTCTTATCACCATAGATGCACCAAAAACCATAACTTTTTTTTGGTGCAAGCTAAGCTAGGACAGCAATGCATTAATTCTTGAAACAATTCTTTGGAGCTGGACAACAGTTCATCAATGTGCCTTATAAGCTTGGCATGTCACAAGGATTCTTTCATAGGCTGGAAGATTAGGCTTTAAAGACCCTGGAATTTGAGGCAAAGGATGCAACTCATTTGGTAGTTAACAGGTGCAACATCAGAAAAATCTGACAACCACCTAGTTTCCTCTAGGATCAACATGGAGAAAGGGACAGCAGCTGATTTAAGCACTTCTCTTGCTATACAGAAAAAAACACATTTGATTTGGGCCAGCTACTTGGAAAAACACCAGAGATGCGTATTGTCATCAATGCCCTTGTAATTTTGATGTCAAGTTAACTCATTGGCCTGAAAACCATTTTCTTTCCCAGAGAGAAGTCCACATGTTGATCTCAAAGACAAGATCAACCAAGAATGTGAGGGACTTGCACAGGAATCATGTCGCATAATATGGAATCACCAAAGGGACCACAAGTAAAAGTAGCAATGTTTTGAGTTACCAGAATGGTTTTGTAGGTTATTTAAAAAATTACAGAATTACCTTTAAAGGCCTATTCAAGTTCCCAACGATGTTCCTTTTCATCAACCATATATGAAATCAATGCTTCAGCATTATAACCTGTCATAGAATGCCTTAGAAACCACTGCCAACTGGACCATGAAAGGGGTTGTGTTTAGGCCTGGCAAAATCTAATTAATTTGAATTAAGTACCCTAAGGCACCATATCAGCAAGTCATGGTGCTCATAACTTAACACAAATGCCTGAATGCAATGGTACAGCTGCCAGTTTTACATATTGGATCAAGTGTGGCAATTTACTCTTTGATTTGTTAGCATGGGCAAAAATCCCTATGTAGAATGCATGAAACTTGTGTGAAATTTTTAATGGAATTAAGACAAAAAAACATACAAAAGGCCTTCTACTTCTACGTGTAATAGTGAATTATTACTGTTCTCATTGTTATTTTTGCATTAGTGCAATCATCAAGAAATGTAAGTACCTCTGATAATTGATCTCCACATTTGAAATCATTTATATTAATATGATTTCAGCGCATTTCTTTTGCTATGATTGTTTTCTTGGTTGAAATTTCACTTATTGGAGCTACAAGCTGTAGTCAAGTCCTAATATTAGTCCAGCTAGTCTTTTCAATTCTTCATTGATGCTATAGTGTGTTTGCTTATTCCAAGCAATATTTGTACTTCTCATGAACGCAGATTAGTAGAGATTGTCAAGAGCTAGAACCCTCTATTGGCGAGCAGTTGGCAGCCTTACTTTATCTGGAGCCAGATAGCGAACTTATGGTATGCTTGTTCCATGGTTTTGTTCTTTCTTCTAAACACAGTGAATCAGATCAAGAAGTACTTGAACAATTCAGAAAAATGAAAATGAGATTGAGAGTGAAAAAAAGAATGATGTGTTGTGCTGTTGCCCTGTTTTTTTTGGCAATTAAATGCAGTCACATTTTGAAGATTTTGCTCTTGATTATCTTAAAAAAGTTTATTGTCCATTTGCCCTGCATTTAGAATGTGGTAACAAAATATGAGAACATAAAATAGAAGTTACAGTCATGTAGATGCATGTAAACATGTATATTGGGTTGTCCCACAATTGGTAAGGGATCATGTGAAATTAGACAAGATATTAGGTTCACAGCTAACCAACCAAATAGGTTTTAACATGGGATGGAGGATGTTGCTTTTTTGCATGATTGAGATGACCACCGTATAGTATTTGTACTTGAACAACATTTTCTATTATAGTTTTCTTAAATATTTTCGTTTTTGGTTGTAGATCTTGAAAAATGATCAATCAAGCACATTTTTCTATAAATGCCCTCTCAAGGGTATATAAACCATTGCTACATAAGTGATCAAATTTCTGGAACAAATATATTGTATTGATTGTTTTGTGAAATCTACAAGAACTGGGATAGAAGACATTTAAAAAAGAGGAACTCAGTGCAAAGTTCAATCAAGTTTAGATGCCAAAGCTATGGTTATTTCTTGAATGATTTGTATGATAAACAGGGTAGGTTTGCTATCAACTTAGTGGTTTTTCACAAACATAAATGGGGTGTCCCTTTGGCTTGTTGGTGATGCAGTTTCTTCTCATTATTGTTCCATTTATGCGATGCTCAATAGCGAACTAGGTGTGATAGGTGAAGGTTTTTAGTGTATCCAATAATAATAATAATTTGTCACAAATAGTTAACCAGGTGGATCTACTATATTTTAGTCCTTACTAATTTAATGATATTTCACTTTGGCATTAATAGTTTAAAATTTGTTACTATCACCCATATAGTTTCCAAAAGATTTCAGTGAGGCTCCCTAATGTTAAATAACTATTGAAGCAAACAAAAGTTTCTCTTTTCCAGTTTTCTTTCACTTTTCATGAATGACTTTTGTGGTTTTAAATGTTTACAAACTTGAGTAAAAATGTCAGACCCTGCAGCTGCTCAAGGGTATTAATCCTAGTATTCAAGATTTCAGGAACAAGTTAGCATCAGTTTTCCTTTTTCTTCTTTTATGTTGTATAAATTATCTCAATTGTGGACGTCAGCTCCTTCCATTTATTTCTCGTCTTTGATTTTGTACATTTAGTATTCTGTGGTTGTAGCTGAGGGTTTAGGGAGGTGGGGATCCATTAGCTCAGAACCAAAAACATTTCTTTTGTAGAACTATTTTTTGTATTGATGAAACCAGTATGCTTAATGGGTGGCCTTGCCAGACCCAATATTGCATTGGATCCTAGGGTGCAACTCTCCAAATTATGGAATGCAATGAACTAAATGTAGCTAAATAATGTTTCTTCTGGGGTGCAGGCAGTCTCACTTGCAGCAGAAGCAAAACGAGAAGAGGAAAAGGAAAAGGGAGTCAATCCTGACAGTGGTGGTGAGAACCCTGACATTGTCCCCTTTGAGGACAATGAAGAAGAGGAAGAAGAAGAAAGTGAAGAGGAGGACGAGTCCTTTGGGCAGCCTCTTGGACCAGCAGCTCAAGGCAGGGGGAGAGGTAGAGGAATGATGTGGCCCTCTCACAATCCAATGGCCCGTGGGGCTAGACCCATCCCTGGCATCAGAGGTTTCCCCCCCATGATGATGGGTGCTGACGGGTTTTCTTATGGAGCTGTTGCACCCGATAGCTTTGGAATGCCAGATCTCTTTGGTGTGGCATCTCGTGGATTCCCCCCATATGGTCCTAGGTTTTCTGGTGATTTTACTGGTGCTGCATCTGGTATGATGTTTCCTGGGCGGCCTTCCCAACCGGGGGCTGTTTTTCCAGCTGGTGGATTTGGGATGATGATGGGTCCAGGACGTCCTCCCTTTATCGGGGGGATGGGTCCCACTCCATCAAATCTTCTCCGAGGTCCTCGGCCAGGTGGCATGTTTGCACCGTTTCCTGCGCCGTCCTCCCAGAACAACAGCCGGTCTGTTAAGAGAGACCAGAGGGTGGCTGCAAATGATCGAAATGACAGGCATAGTGTAGAATCAGATGTGGTCAGGGGTGCAGCTGGGGAATCAAATGACGAGAGAAAATACCTGCAGGAAACATCAAAGGCTTTCCATGAAGATCAATTTGGTGCTGTAAATAGCATCAGAAATGATGAGAGTGAAAGTGAGGACGAGGCACCAAGACGGTCAAGGCATGGGGAGGGAAAGAAGAAGCGCCGAGGTTCCGGAGATGATGCTACGCCTGGCTCTGATCACTAACAGAAGGCATACTTGATTCTACTGGAGCATAACTAATCAGAAAGGCCTACCGGAGAACATGCGCATCCTCCATCTCTCATCAGCCTTCATTCGAATGTGATTTAACTGTGGACTCTGTTTTTTTTAACTCCTTTTGGGGCATAAAAATGTATGGAGAAATGATTTTTTGTACTGTTTTTTTTTTACCCTTACAAGTTTTTAGGTTGACATGTCAAATATATATAAATTGGTGTATAACTAAATGAGTAGAATGGTGATTAGATATCTAGCGATGTCTATAGGGGATGAACATTATACACAGCCCTGGCGGGGATGTGAAGCATAAAGAGATAAAAAGCAGGGAATACAGGGCTAGACGCTGACGCAGCCGTTGGCACAATCCTTACAGTTCATATTCCTATAAAAAAAGTTCCTTCTTTCTATAATTTCCGAGGCCCTACAATCCTTCTGTTGCTATGATTTATTCAAATAATTGTTTCTGGGTTTTGCAAACGATCGTTCCAACACCAAAATCAACAAAAGGGGCAAGGAGATCAGCATCAAAGATTGATGGAGAAATAATGCAGGGGAACTCTTTAAAAGCTTTTTTTTTTTTTTTTTTTGGTGGAATATATCTTACTCGTTGCGAGTGAGTATTTTTTTTTTTTTTTTTGAATCGGTGGGGTTCATTCCACTCGATTTTTGTGGATTTTTCAAAAAATTTTGACCCTTTTGACATTTGAACAAGGTTTTACTTTGCCTCCGTAGTGTACTTTACATACTAGGTATAGCGTTGCAAATTCAATCAACAAACAAGTTTAAAATGTATCACAGAATTGCCATTGTAATTAAATTAATAACTAAAAAGTTCTTAAGGTTAAAGAATTAAATATAAATCCTCAACTCTATGCAATTCACAACTGCAAATTAAATTAAATTAAATTAAATGGGATCATCTTCTTTCCTATCTTTTCTTTCTTGCCATCACATTTGTAACTACCACCAATTTTGCAATTATGTTGTGGTACACAAAATCAATCAACAATCACACACACCTCTATTTCTAGACATTTCTTCTTCTTCCACCATTATCACATATTTTCCCTTTTCTAAAATAACAACCAAGAATTATGCTCACACCTCTATTGCCGGATAACATATGACATCCATGGTATTATACAGCATTTGTTGTATCTCCAAAAAGAATTATTTTTTTTTTTTTTTGCTAAAAAATAAATTTTTTTGTATGTTTTGGATGTTTTGATACACTGATCTCAAAAATAATTTTAAAAATAAAAAAAATATTATTTTGATGTATTTCATTACAAAAAACACTTTGAAAAATAATCACGTCTCCAAATAGGCTTTTAATAAAGTAAATCATCTATTCTATCCATCTAAAAGATGTAATCAAAATATTTTTAAGAAAGCCAACGATATGGGTAAATAATTAAAGAGCTAGAGGGCAATCAAGTTATTGGTGTAAACTCTGGTAACTCATAAAAAAATGTGATAAAAAAACCTTTGTTGTTTTGAGTTTTCATGCATGCAACAAAGAACTCATTTTCCTCTATAAATTAGATACGAAACAAAAGGGAAATTAGGCCTGCTTCTTTCCATATCTTTTCTTAGAGCACTGGGCATAGTAAACTGATGTATTTAGATAGGTAAAAGCTATTTTATTTGACATTGTCATCACGTTAGGCTATTATGAAACAACAAATAATAATTAGATCAAATTTACAGCATGATTAACCATATTTTGAGATTATGAGAAAATAGTGAAAGTTGTTGGAAAAAATGTGTATAGATTCAATTAAAATATTATGAATAAATAATTTGTTGGTTTCCAAAATATATAAGCTTAGCAAAATCAATATTGTTTTAAAAAACTTGTGGGAATCTCATGAATCATGTTATACAATCCATAATCGTTTAGGATTTGTGCAAAAATTCTTTAACAAACAATTCTTCTTTCTAGAGTTTAATCAACTTTTCAATGTAAAGTTGTTACAAATCATAAAATATTTAATTATCCAACTTCAAATAATAATTTATATAAATCACTAAATTAGGAATATCTTAAAACTTGTTTAGAAGAGAGAGATTGCTATAATTTTAGTATCATCTCTTTATTTTCTCTACTATGCTTATCTATATAAGTGTATCTAATGTTTAAAGTGTGTTCAATGTGTATATTGAGAAAATTATGAAGCATAACATTCTAGTGTAGGAAAAAAAAAAGATTACCCTATTAATAGAAAAATATAGCATTGTCGTCTGAAAAATATTACATATATTATTTCTACGTATTTTTAGAAATTTATGCAATTAAGTCCCTACTTGATTTTTCTTGGTCAAGAATTGTAATCGCTTATATAAATTACATTGTAGTCCTCAATTCTAAAACTTATTTACAATTAAATCAGACTTAATTAATTATCTCATTTTAATTTTTTACCTCTAATTCTTAATCTGTATAACTTATTAGGTATCTAATATGTTGATCCAAATATAAATTACTATTCTAAATAAAAATATAATTAAATAAATTAATCAATTTAATAAGACATGAATTTGCTCTTGGGTAGTACTTCTTTACAATTCTTGTCTTCAACCTTTTCCTAGTAAGTTACACTCAAGATGATCTTGATAATTCATTACGACCCACACCTTTCTTTATGACGTGGTTGAAGTGTACTAGAAAATGATGGGCACATATAGTGTAAATGAATAATGGTTAAAATATTATATGGATAGAGATTTCAACAAATACAAGCACTCCATTAAACTCGTCAACGCTAAATGATAACCAAAGAAAGTCTAACTACAAGCTATAAACAAAAACTTTCTAGGAGGCAACCCAAGTTTCTTAAATTCCTTCATTTTGTTTTTCTATTTTTTATTTTCTTATAACTTGCATTTTTTTTTCCTAGTTCTAGGTTTATTCAAGTTTAGAGGAGCTTCATAAGCATTTTAACCTTCATTTTTAGAAATTAAAGCTAGAAGTTGCTCTTCTATCCTTCTCTTTTTCTACATTGGGGACAATTCTTAGTCTAAGTTTGGGGGTGGATAAACCATTTACATCTCCTTGTTTTATTTTAACAATGTTTAGCCATATTTTAATGCTTTTCTTTGGATTGATTATTAATTGGACTTGTGTATTTAAAATCAACCATATAGTTAACTATTTCATATTTTAGTTGTATAAAGTGTTGTTATCTTTTCTTTTTTCCTTTTGGAATCATTAGGCCATTTGATAGTTATTTAAGATTATAAATTTATTTACAAACAAGAATGAGATAGCTAATTGTCTTTTTTGCTAAACCATACTTTGTATACTTTGACCATTATTTTTATATTTTCTTTTAAAATTTAAAAGGTGTCCCATTTCACATTCTCAAGGCTATGTGTACCAATGTTTAGTTTGTAAAAAAAAATTCCAAAGAATTAAATGAATTATGAATGTGTACTTGTTATGTTTTCTATCTATAATATTTATAATTTAAGTAAGTATATCATTTAAGGTGTCTTGATACTTAGTTCTTTAGGCCATATGATTTGAACATAATCAAAGTAAAAGCTTAATATATGAATCACTTAGAAATATTAAAAGGATGGAACATTAAGAGTCATGATATAAAACAAGAAAAAGGGCTTGAATGACAAATAAGAGCAAAGCTGTTAATGTAGGAAAAGTATATAAGACATAGTCTAGGTTGAAAAAGTTGATAAACTATAAATTTTGAGGTTATTTTTAAGCTTAGAAGTTTTCAAAACTAGAAAAGCTTAAGAATGATTAATGGTTAAAAAAATATATAAGATAAAGTAACAAAGAATATCTTAAAATTGAAGTAGAGTATTTTTTATTACTAAAATGAATAAAGTCTAGTTAATATCTCTTTTTTATTTGATTTTATGTTAGATATTCATTGCTAAAGTTTTTAAATATTTTTTTAAGCCCTTGTTTGAGAGAGAAAAAAAAGTTTTGGAGAATTTGGTGAGTGAAAGTGTTATGACCTAGGAGCTAATAGATATTAGCTTATAAGTGTAAACACAATATAGTTATTTAATGAAAATATTAAGGCATTGTTTTATCTTTTAAGTTTATTTTAATTATATTATGTACTAATTTATTTGATAAAGTCTATATTATGATATTTGTATGATATATGGTGTGAGCCATACTCATACACTATGAATAACACTATTAAGTGTCTTTGATCATAGCTTTATTGAGACTAAATATTAATAAAATAGCTGATCATGATATGCATTAGATCTTTATCATAGAATGATAATGGATATTCTCATTTTCATAGCGCGTTGATACTAAAAATAATATGTAAATGCTTATTAGAAAATGTATTCATCAAACATGGCTTATATGATAACCCATTTGATATTTACCAATGATTTATGTTTTAATTACATTATGTACTTACTTATTAATTTAATAAAAGTTTATATAGTGATATATGTATGATATTTGGTGTGAGACATATCTCACATATTTTGAATAATGATATTTAATAAATAAGTTTATATAGCTTTATCAAGACTAGATATCAATATAAGCAATAAGAGTAGTATGTACTAGATCTTGATCATATGATCAAATAGGAGAATCTCACTTTTATAGTATAATGATACTAATTATAGTGTATAGATGCTTGTTAGGGAAAAAGTTTATTGGAAGTGACCTATATAAGAACCATTTTGTATTTACCTAGTGTGTGTAAGAATCTTGTAGAGATGGGTGCAACTAATCCTTTAACTTGAGGTTATCAGATTATCTTGTATGGAGAACCATTTACTTTGACACTTTTAGGGTGGACTCTGAAGGGTTGCGTATACAATAGTGATTGAGTATACATTAAGATATATGGAGGTTTATGAATAATTAATATAGGTAGTGGCAGAGACAAGGGGCTGGCAAGGGCCTTCGCCCTTGCAAGTAAATTATTTTTCCAGTCTCTCCCTTAACAATATTTATATTTTTAGCCTAAATAATAAAACAATTAAAACTTTAGCTCCCTTTAATTATATTTTCTGGTTCCGCCCCTAAATATAGGATTTGTCACTTCTAGTAAAGGAAGTTAATGTCATTAACTATTCATTAAGTGTATGATTTTAGAAGAGTTATAAATCATATTCCATATAAAGTATATCTACTAGGTAATGAGAATAGAATAAGAAGTGGTTATATAAGGCATGCATATTTAAAGCCCTAGGTCAATTCATGACATTATATGATAAAAAGGTTGAAATATATGGTAACCATACATAGAAAGGGTTGAAAGATGTCTTGATTGATTGTTTCTAATCATTTTAAGTGTCATGACAGAATGCTAGCTCATTCACTTGATTCATTGAAACAAGATGCATGTATAAAAATATTCATTCATATTTGATTGAAAGAATAAAACAATTGTACTTATACTAGGACTATAATAAAGCCTTACTACAAACACGATTGAAAGCCTAGAGGGTCACACATACAAAAGAAATTGAATGTCAATGTAGTACAAGGAAAAAAAATACTTCTTATTAGAGTTCTAATGAGACTAGAACTCTCTTAAAAGTCCGGACTCTATACTAGTACTAATGAGATTTGGACTCAAAACTAGTCTTAATAAGATTAGAGTTTAGAATCCTACTATAACTAGATGTCTAGTTTTGTCCATAAAACTAGAATCTTAATAAGATTAAGATTTATTCCATGAGTCCTAGGTTAGGCTATTCGAACTAATACGAAACTAGTTGGGTTTATAGGCCTTAAAAGCCCACATGTTAGGTATTAGGCTTTATTATTTATATGGGCTTGTAAATCCTATGTTATTGCCTTTGTAATGTGAACTTTGTGAATATAAAGATAAAAAAAATCCATAGTGAAATTGACTATTTCTAAAAAAACTAAGATTATATTTGGAATTAAATATGACACAATGATAACCTGTACTGAGACACTAAGACTATAAGTAACTAAACCCCCACCCAAATGCACATAAAAATATACAAACAAAAAGTATATAAGATATCACGAAGCCTGGTTAATTATTCGATAAGTTATATTAGTTTAATGAAAAAAAATGATTAAAATCTCTCTCACACAATAATAATTGCAATCAAAATATGCACCTAAAAATATAAATACAATATAGATAACCGTGTTTATAATAAGTAAAAAGTCTCAAACAATGTTGGAAAAATAATAAAAGAGTTTTTAATAAAAAAAGAAAAATAATCATAAATTAACTAGGAAATTAATGTAATTCTCGCACAATATCTTATGGAATTTATCACAAGGCATTTTTAATGTTTAATTGCTTAAAATTTTAACCCAATATAAAACAAGACCTCCAAAAAAAAAATCTAGTAAAATTTCAGCTCGATCCAACAATTGAATAAACAAATATACTTGTTAGAGTAAAATTACATATTGGAAAAAATAAGCCCAAAACCAACTCTAATGCCAAAATTAATTACTCGCCATTATGAAATAATTAGGCTTATATTGTAGATAAATCAAGCCCCTCTTGCACATAAACTAGATTGACTAAGGTTTGATCATCACTAGTTGAAGTTGTAATCTTATTGAAATTCACTTTAGCCCAAATATTTTAAATAAGCTCATTAAATGCATCTTTGAGCTTCTTTACCCTTGATCTTGTAATTGGCCTAAATAGAACTTGCAATTGATTTTTTGGTGTAGTCTTGAACATATCATCTCATTTCTCCTTAAAAGGATTTCTCCATGAATTGTCATCTGCATCAAACAAAAAGAGATTGGAAATATTGAAAGTAGCATTATCATTATTTTTTTCAAGGATTTAAAATGGTTTATTCTCCTATCAACATCGATTTAAATCTTTTATTTTTTCCAGTAAATCTCTTTTTTTACATACACATTCAAATCCAATCATCTAATTAAACAATAACCTTATTTTCCCTTTTATTAGCTTTGAATGTATATTGCTTTATTTTTTTTTTCCCACCTTACATTCTCATTTAAAGTCTTTACTACTTATACTTTTCTATTGTCATCAGGATTAACCCTCTTAACATACCAATAACTTAACTTCCCTTGAAATTTAAGATGTTTTAATGACTTATTATCGATATGGATTACAAACTCTTTAGGTCATAAGTAATGTTGCTAAATTTTGAAAGTTCTTACTAAAACATAAAGCTCTTTATCATAAATAGGATAATTTAATATTGCACTATTGAGCTTTTCGCTAAAATAAGCTTTGAGCTTTTTTCTGTAATAATATTGATGGCATGACAATCAATATACATCCTCCAAGTCTCATTCTTTTCGAGTATTAACAACATTGAAATTGCACATGGAATTATATTTCCTCTTATATATCCTTTTACCAATAAGTCTTCCACTTTCCTTTGAAGTTTCTTTATCTTCTAAAAATTGCTTCTATAGGCTAGCTGATTAGGTATAGATATTTCAGGTACAAGATCAATTTGGTTTTTAATTTCCCTAATAGGTGGCAACCCACTAGGAATCTCATTAGAAAAGATATCCTTAAGATTCTAAAACAAAGAAATACAAATACTAGGAAGATAATGATCAAGGTCATTGGTGTTAAAATACTTTTTATACATAATTAAAATCATAAGCATGTTAGAAAAATAAGCATTCTTAATTTGACTTCCTTTAGCATAAACACTAACATATTTCTTTATTTTTCTTCCATACTCTTTTGTTCTCTCCATTTCTTTCTTCTCTCCTCTCTTATCTAAATCCCTACTAACTTTTATTTTGGCCAAATCTAACCTTCTTCTCTCTTGACTCATTTTATTTTCACTCTTTATCACATCATCACATGGTTGATATTTTTCTTCAATTTTGTTCCGTCCTTTCAATGTTAATTTGTCTTCGTACACTTGTTTAGAAGATAATGGTATAAGTGTAATTGTCTTCACATCCCTCTTAAGAGAATAGATGTTATTAAACCCATCATACTTAGCTTTTCTATAAAATTATCAAGGTCTTCCCAATAATAAATGAGTAGCATACATAGGCACAACAATACACAACACATCATCCTTATATTTTCTAACAAAAACTGAAACTAAAACCTACTTAGTAACTCATATTTGTCCATAATCATTCAACTACTGAAGTTTATAAGGCTTTTCATGTTTAATATTGTTCAGATTTAATTTTCTAACAAGTATAGTACTAACAAAATTAGCAATTTAAACGTGGAACTAAATATATCAGTAAGATTAATTTATTTTTTTGAATTAATTTCTTTGATTTTTGTAATTAATTTTGACATTTGTGATTGTTGTATAAAACTAAATACCAACTATTCAGTTTAATTTAAAACATAATTGTTTCATTAACAATTATATAGTTTCATTAATAGTCATAATATTAACAAACATAAAATTTCAAGTTTAATAAGCATGTTACTACATAGAGAACACATAAAAAAAAAACATATTTTTTTTCATTTGTTTTCCTTTTTCATTCTTTTAAAGGTTTATAGGGCTTAATTATATCTTAGAGGTGTTTTCTTTGTGTGAGATAAACAAACACCTTAAAAATAATATTTTCATGCCTCTAAGCCATCTTTATTTGGTTTCATATTAAACAATTTATTTAAAATTTTAAGATGTTTTTATGATAAAGACAAATATGAATTCAAGCGTTAGGGTTGCTAGGGATTTCAAATTCAACTAGATCATTTTGATGGTACAAATTACTCAAGGTAGATGGATACGATGGTGTTCATGCTTAATTCAATAAAGATTTATTACATTCTTGACCCAAACTTGCTTGCACTACTTGAACCATAAGAAAATGAATGTGTTGCTGTAAAGACTAAAAGACTGAAACATGGGGAAAATGAAGTGCTTTATCAAGGGTATATTCTGAATCACATATTTTCCAAATTAAATTCACCAAAAGAAATTTAGCTACCTTATAGATACTACAAGCAATAAAAATCAGGTTCTGATTGTTTTTTTACTTTAAATTTTTTGAAATATGAGATTACTGACAACAAGTCAATCATGGATCAAGTCCATGAAATTTATTGCTATGGCTACCACAAGTAAAACATCAGAATAGTTAAGAAGTATGTTGTTAGATATTAAGTTGTGGAAACAACTGATGTAAGCTATTTCTTTATACTGTGATAGTGAAGCAACTATGTCTCGAGCTTACAGTAACATTTACAATGGTAAATCAAGACATATAAGCATTCGATATGGATATATTCGAGAATTAATTGCAAATGGAGTAATCACTATTGTCTATGTGAAATCTATGAATAATTTAGCGGATCCGCCCACAAAAGAACCATCTAAAGACATGATAAGAAAAACAACTAGTGGAATGGTGTTGAAACCTATTATTAAAGATATCGGTAATAGGAACCCAACTTCAGATTAGCAAGAAGCTTATCTCTAAGTTTAATGTGTAATAAAAAGTTATTGTTTAGTATTTATTGGTCACTGATAATTAATTTTGAACTCTACGCTAATAGTTTTCAGTGCGTTTTATTATATAAAAGAAGATGGGTGTAGGCTTTTAATGAAATTTAAAGTTTGTGTCAAATGTAATAAAGAGATGCATAATTCCACCTATATAAATATAGAAGTGGTGGTGTTTTTTTACAAGAGTTAGGCTTTTTTTTCTTGTAAATATTCATAAAAATAAGATTTTAGCACATGGCCATAATATTATTAAACAGTTGTAAACCTTTTAAGAGTTTGGAGAGTATGATATCTGTAATATCTTTGATTCTACAACAAAAATTTTGTTTTAATATACAAACATCAATAACTTTAGTAGGATTTAAGTTATAACACTAATTAAAGGTTTAAATTGTAAATTACCTTATTGTAAGTATAATTCTATCAAATGAAAATATATTCATTACAAACTAGTGGTGGGTGCTGTGTAGTTTGTAAATGAATAAACAAGGAAAAGAAGTATATCTCACTTTGAAAAGAAACACTCCCTCTTAAGTGTTTATAAGTGTGAGTTTCTATTGTGTAGTAAATCAAGTAAAAGTCATGGTAAATAAGCTCTTTTAGTAGGCTTTCTAATGCTATTATATGGATATTTACAATATAAAAAATAATATTTGGCACTTGAAACTTAATATCATATAGTTTCATTAACAACCATACTATTAATAGACATAATATTTCAAGTCTAATAAATATGTTACTACACAGAAAACATGGGTACAAAAAAATATATATTTTCTTGTACCCTGGAGGTGGTCTTTTCTTATTTTTTTTAGAGGTTTAAAAGATTTAGTTGTATTTCAAAAATATTGTTTATGTGGGACAAATAAACATTTTAAAGACAATATTTTCGCACTTCCAACTCAACTCTTTATTTGTTTCTATATTAAACACTTTATTTACGTATTCAGGATATAGAGGAATTGACACATGAGCCCTCTAACCCGGATGATGTCAACTTTTCTATTTTTGAAGATGTCAACTTTGGTTAAATGAATGATGGGGAGATTGAACCATGCATTGCTTACATTCGTGACAGCAATGGAGCAAAAAATTACACCGTGAGCCCTGAAGCCGATATGATTAACAAGATTGACAGCCATGGACACTCAGAAGCCTCTAACAATCAGAATGGTGATGTGGAGGAAGACGAGTGGGTGGGAAACAGTGAGTCATCTTGAAGATCAGGGCTCAAGTTATTCACTGGATGGCAGTGTCTCATCTGTCAACAAGAATTCCTGGGAAAATAATGTCTCGGGGAGTGCAATTGAATGGGAAGAAAATGCATGTGATGAAAACCCTGAGGTGTTCTGGAGACTAGCTTCTAGGCTTCTTCTCGACAATGTCATAGCCCTGTGAATTTGTAAAATCTGGCTGAACTTAATCCTTTCTGTGCTGGTTTAGATGACAAAGTGGATTTAATTTTCATGTCATCATCTCATCTTGGCTCAAATTTAAGAAAGTTTCAAGGAGTATGCTGTGATCTGGGCAAACCTAAAGCGATTTCTCCTACTTCATCATGATGTCCCAGATGTTTCATGTTAGTAGTAGGCTCATGGTGGGAGGGCGTCAACCTAAAAGTTTCCCCTGGAGATATGTGAAGCCTTACCCGCATCCAGCCATACATTAATATCAAAAAGGGTTAGAGAGAGAGAGAGAGAGCATACATCGTATTCTCAAATAGCTTGATTTCATAGTTGACACTGTGATTAAAGCATGAAATCTCTCAACACCTCATCCTTCCATTACTGCAAACCACAAGTTACACACAAAGAGGCTCCAGGAAACCAAAGCAACACAAATAGGAATAAGAAATGAGCGTGGAGGAAGAAGAGTGGATCAGGCCAGCATAAATACCAGTCACTCTACATATTAGTTATGTCTCTATTTTGAGCAGAGAATTGAGGGATGTGCTATTGAATCGTTGAGCAAAGCCTCGGATCACAAGCACGATGACATCCCGTAGATGTCGGGAGTTGACCATCAGGTCTACTTCATTCTCACCATCCACAACAATCCTAACCCGATGCTGATCACTTCGGAAAAGATCCACCTGCAAATTCTTTTAGCCTTAGCTTTTCTGTATTATTGAGATAGCAAAGACAAGTGTATGAAGCTAAAACTCAGTACAAAAACTGTTTTTGTCATGTGGGAAGAGGGCAACATAAAATGAGATGCATCATCACCTAGAATCAGTTTTTTTTTTTTTTCTTCTTTTTTTAATAGGGGCAATTTTTTAAATATTTTTTTACCATAATAAAGTGTTTCTAAATTTATTTACCAAACTGCGGTACTTTGAAGCACGTAGATTCTACCTCGACAATCCATGTCATCTTTTTTTTCCCCTAAGATATTAATTAAAAAGAATACAATAAACATTACGTTAGACTTGTTGATTTTGTTTGTAACCTAGGTTTTTATATACATGACGAGGTCAACATCTTGTTTTAAACAACAGAACTTTTACACACACACACTGCTTCCAGATCTTGGATTCCCAGGCATCGTACTTCCCAAACATGTTTTTTGTCCCTTAGCTTGTGCTTGAATTCCCAGTAACCTTAACATAAACATGGAAACATTTTCCTTTTTCTTTTTTTTTTTTCAATAAAAAATTATTCTCTCTTGCTTCCATCTATCATTCAGTGCCGGAATTCCTAACAATCCTTATAACCGAAAGTCCCTACATGAACTTTAGATGTATAACCACATACCTTCAAAGCTATCCCATCATTAACTTCCTTAGTCCTTACAACTGATCCACAAAATCATTGCATAGATACTCTACAGGCCTACGCAGTCTTTAACTAAATCTTCTAATAGACATCCAAAAGCACACGCGTGTCAAGATCAACTAGGGTGGATGAATTTCCAAGATACCATTTATTTTATTAACACATTATTAGTTATTGAAAGAAAAAGAATGATATAGCAAGGTGAGCCCTACATGACAAAGTTATCTTGGATTAGATTAAAAGTACCCTATTTTGATAAATAACAACAAGAAAGTATGGTTTATTGGGGAAAAAAAAAAAACCTCCACCTGAAAGGGTTGTATCCTATCATCTGCAAAACGTGTGGAAATGCAATCTATTTATTGCATCTATAATCTGTACCCAATTTGACTGAATGAAAAACTTAAATGAATTCCTCCTTCAAACCATGATAGCAAACAAGTTTGGAACAATACTGTGTGCCACGGAACAAACTAAGCAGGATGTAAACAAAACTAATGAAGTTTTGACACAAACTCACATGAAAGGGAGGAGCATAACTTCCACGAATTTCAGTTGTTGGAAATGAAGTCTTAGAACCTGGCTTCACAACTTTCACTCGTTTTCTATTAACTTCTAGTATTCTTCTCTCAAGACTACCCTCTCTGAGAATCTGCAATATTAACAATGACATTAAAATGCTAGTTTAGTTTTTACCATTCTCAACTTTAAGCACAAAATTGCAATGAAATGGAGACTGGAGAGACCTTTTTTGGAGAAGTGTCTTTGTTACATAATACCTGTATTCAAAGACTTGCAGTCAGTTCAGGAACCATGTAGTAAAAGAAGTGTGTGTGTGTGTGTGTGTAAGAGAACTGCTTTGCACAGTTGAGACTATTGCAACTGTCCACTTCAAGTGCTCCTTTCATGTTGAGCAATAACATATTTGATCAAAACCAAACAATAATAGTAAACATGGTAATTCAGGCAATGCCCCCTTTTTTCTCTCACAGAGTACAACCTCCCCACCCCACCCCCCGCCAACAAAAAAAAGCTGTCCAGATTTCATCCACCTGTCTTTCTCCCCTCAAATTAAAAGAGTTCTAGCACATGAGATGTGTGGCATAACTTAAAATGCACCTTTACCAAGCCTTTGCAACTCAACAGTAAAGAGGGAGAAAAATCTCCAATAAAAGAACATAGTATACAAGAAACTCTTGAGATACTATTCTTTTCATGAAGTTAACACGTCCTTAGTTACATGTTTTACCAAATGCAGAAGTGTAGATGTACAAGAAACGCAGCAACAATCGACGAGTTTAGAAGAAATTAAATTTAGCATAATACTCAAAATATACACACCTCAAATTTCACAGATCCAAGTTCAAGCTTCTGCTTAACTTCTTTTAAAACATCAGGCTCTGAAAGTTGGTCATATCAAAATTAGAAAAATAGAAGACAGACTATCACAGAATTGAGAGATTATACAGATGTGAGAAAAAATATAAGCAACACAATGGTATGACATGGACGGAAAACACCACACATAAAGTTTGTCATAGGTTCGCTCTTGGAGTGGGACAAAAGAATTGGCAAGTCAAATCTTGTCTGGTCATAAATCAAATTTAATGCACACATCTCATTTCTTGATCAATACATTATTTCAAGTTTGCAGCAATTTGTCCCTGGAGGACCGCTCAGTTAAGACTAGCCATTTCTACTTCGAGTACTCAAGTCCTTGATCAATACATTATTTCAAGTTTGCAGCAATTTGTCCCTGGAGGACGGCTCAGTTAAGACTAGCCATTTCTACTTGGAGTACTCAAGTCCAGGCAACGGGAGGGACAGTGGATTTAAGGATGTGAGAGGGATACCTCCTATTGTGTAGTCCAAAGCCTTCTGACCTCTTGTTCCAAAAAAAATGTGTTCTTTTTTTAATTCAGACTAGAACAAGCCACAACCTAGCAGGTTTCAGTTAAACTTTGGTCACAATTTCATGGCACATGATTGACATGCCAGGGAACAAATCAGAAATTTTATGAGATGGGTGTCCAGCTGAGTTCAACCAGTTTTTTTTTTTTTTTTTGTTAATTAAGGCACTTTCTAAATCTTTCTCCAAAAGAGCAAGGCACGTCAATTTTGTTTTCTAACAAATTTAGAAGAGTGTATATATATATATATATTAAATCTCAAGCTTTTGGATAAGCTTCAAGTATTTATCCTCATTTCTGTTGCTCCCATGTAAGATATGCAAGTAACTTTTTATTTTTTTAATTGATAATAACATGAAGATTAATAACAAATTAGTATTTAAATAAATATCAAATTAATTATTATTATTATTATTATTAAACACAAACTACTATAACAATGATAATTCTACCGATCAGTTGTCTATTTAGAATCTCCTTAAAAACATGGAAAAATAGCTATATGTATGCATATAATATTCTCTACTTATGGCATTTTTCTCAATACCACTTCCTCTCTTTTTCTTTATTTTTCTTTATAAATTTTATTTAACATACAATTTAGTGCAATGTTTTTCAAATTTTCTTAAGAATTCATACCCACTCCTTTTAATTACAAGTACCGTGGAATTTTTTTATTCATTTTTAATTACAAGTAGTGCCAATCCATTGATTTGTTGAATTAAATCTATATGTTCTAACAAGTAAAAATTGTTTTATTAATAATAAACCCCAACAACGCATAAATAATCTGCTAGCAAATATACAAACTAAAAAGAAACAAAAGAAAACCCTCAGCATTGCTTCACTTTATTTTCCTTAAAACTCTTTTCTTTTCAAGTTCAACAGCTTTTCATTTTGCAAAATTCCAGGAAAGTCCCTTACTCTCCCACCTAAATACCCAATCATAAAGCTCAACCTTCAACAATTATTGAAAGATAAATGCTATGATTCATACCAAACCCAAAATCAACAATTTTATCAGTATTATGGCAAACTCAATTATTGCAAGCCTCAATTTACTATTCAAGGAACGTTCTTTTCTTCTTTTAACTGCTAATCATTTCATCTAAATAAAAATAATTTCTTCACAAGTCTAAAGATTGATTGTTATTGCGCTTGATGTTTACTATGAGAAACAGAATAATTTCATATGAAATAGTTTTCCATCAATCATAATAAAAATAAATCTAAGCCATCCTAAAAATTAAGCCTAGATATAGCCAGAACCAAATCCTAGATTCAACAAACCTAAGGCTTCCTATTTTCCTTTCTCAAAATTTCATTAGAGTATATATATAGTCAAATAGTTAATCAGACATGTTTCACACATACATTAGTATTTTTTTGGTCATGCATTGTTCCACGGTTCCTTCTAAGGTTTAGGCTAGAATCAGAAGAATTATACGACTGAAAAAATTCAAATCTCGCTGAACCTGTATAAGTGACATGGAATTTTTTTTTTCTTTTATCAACAATAACTTGCTTTCACGGTTAAAATAAATAGTGTGAAAAAGAAAGAATAAGCAGCAGATGGAATTCGTGGTTACCAACTGCAGTTGCCTCTGTTGAGGCAGACACCGGTTGCCCCTCAACACCATCCTCTCTCACAGGAGTATAAATTGCCACCAACCTGTACCCCACATCATCCACATTAGCTTCGTACATCCTTCCCACCTCCCCTGAAATATAAAATAATTTTTCAAGTCAAAAACATGTTTACGTCAATATCATCACTTGTACTCAAGTGCAACCCAAAACCATTAATGTAACTAAACAAAAGAGAATATTGTCTACGAACATGTTTATGATGAGATTTTTGTTTGTGAGATTCCATCATTTTACCGAACAATTTAATGCTTTTTCAGCTGTCATACCTGGAATGGAAATCAAATCAGGACTACCAACCATCGATCTAAGCCATTGAATTCTACTTTTTCCTTCTTTTCCTCCACTGTAAACGCCTCGAACAGCATATAAATTGGTGTGAAAACCTCTTCCCTCAATCTCCAACTTAGCTATTCTAGGTATCCCTAAAACCAAACAATAATTCAGTAACTTAAACAACAAACAGAAATCATGAGGGACAAATACTTCATAATCCAAAATATAAGAATGCAATCAAGTGTTTAGCATGCAGAGAACATAGCCAACAGCAGTACAACCAAATCTTAGCAAAGAAAACATCAACAAGAAAAAAAGAACAGAAACTTTCACCAGTAAAGATCTGGCATTCAAAATTTAGAATTATATCCAGCTTACATGTGACAAAAATCCAAGAAAAACTACTTGTAAAACCAAGAAAGATATAAAACGACATAAAAGGTTCACGAGTGAATGGTTTACAAAATAACGGGATAGTTTGAATTTTGAAATACTCTCTCTCACACACACACACATATATATGATAGGATTTCACTTTTAATTAAACACAGAGATAGATGCATAACATTAATTTTACAGCGTTTGAATTAAGCGATAGCACTTTAACCTGAATAGAAAGACATCCATGCATGTTGAAATAATTGCAATATTTGTGATTTATAGTCAATTCTTGTAGACATTCACTAGCTAGCCAAAACTGTCAGAAAAGTACAGTTGGAGCAATTAAATCAAGAAATTAAATTGTGTTGCTTAAAATTCACAAGCAATCAGAATAAGCACGTACACGCATCTCATGGAGTGATAACATAAGTTTGAAATCAAATCAATGAAAACAGATTAAAAATTAAAATAATTTCCACTGACCAAGAAAAAACATAGTTTCAAGTCAAGTGATTGCACTTCAAACCTGGCAATACAGGACCAATCTCAGCATATGCTGGCTCACTTGACCTTCCAAAGACATCAGTCACAACACATTCACATTTGAAGCATCTACCAATGTCCTCTAGCCGTAACTTGTAAGAGCAGGAGCGTTGTGCAGGCAAGTGCTCAAAAGAGTTGCTATCCCCTGTCACTGATGAGCAGAACCTGCAGCATCTGTGTCAAATACGAGAATGACAATAGACAAGGACCTATGATGAAATTCAAAAGACTAGAAATATTTGTGACTTCATTGCATAAATGCCAAATTCTGAAACAAAAACCAGCCATCAATTGTTATGCAAGCCATTTCACAAGTAAACGGAAATTATGCCATAGCAATTTTGGCAGCTATTTACGTAGATTCCCAACAGAAATAACTTCGTTTAAACATGTCTAGATAAGAATTTTGGTTCCAATAAAAAGAAAAATCAAAGTAGATTCATGTTGCTCATGTAAGTTGAAGTTTAAAACACTGCAATTGTATTTACCATTCATAAAAATCCAACTTTTATTGGCTGATGTTAGAAGTTTAAAACACTTCTATGATTTTTTCTATATTTTTGCTTATGATTTAGAAAAAGAATGCCTAACAGTAAGGGTTATTGTTAGAATATCTAAAATCATAGAAGAAAAACTCTGATAAGAGAATTTAGCATTTCACCATTGATATTTGACTTCTTTCTTGTACTTGCTCCAAACACATTGCTGGGTTTCAGTCTTTGGGATCACTTCAACAGCAGTAAGTACATCACCTTCGATTGCCTTGCCAGTGAGAGAAACCATTTCCACTTTTGGAAGTTCTGGGGAAAATAAGCAATATAGTTTAATTTGCATGATGCTCCCAATGAGATGAAGCCACAATGCAGTATCCAAGAGAGCATAACATAATAATGTTCGGCAACCATGTCAATATCAGCAATAGACTGGAAGAGAAGAATGTCATTCAACAAGGAAAGTAAATAATCAAAGATGGGGGACATGATTAAGGAAAAAGGCTGTATATCAACAGAGCTCCAGATAGGATACTAAGGTTCCACTTGCCTACAAAAGAGAACAAGAGGCCTTATTCACCAAAATTACTTTGAACTAAGAACTTTATAAGTATTTTTGGGAAGATGAATGACTTAAGCACATGGATTGCTCTTGCGAAGGTTTAGGAGCTAGTCCTGCCTTTCTCATAGATTTTGTCTAGATTAATTCACTATTCCATTTAGCAAAATAATAATAATAATTCACGAGGAACCAGAGCTCGTGAAATTAGCAAGACAACTGATTTTACTATGTATAAAAGTTGGGTTATGTATTGTTACCATCAAAAGTTTTTGAATAACAATAGTAATAAATCTTGATTGTCATTAGAAGTTGAACCACAAGTTTGTAATGGTCTTGCCGAGAACATGAGCAAGGTTTGAAGAATACTAAGTTACACCAACTCCTAAGAAAGCAAGCAAGGAATGAAAAACTAGAAATGTAAGAGAAAAGGTATTCTTATGATATTTTTTCCACTCATAAATTGTTAATCCCACTTCCACTTCATCTTTAAAATAACTCTGGAGTATCTTATTTTCATAGAATCAAATTTTATTGAAATATTATTTTCCAATCACTTAAATCAAAATCAATTCAAATAGAGCAAGAAGTATATAAAAATTGAAATTTTCAAAATTTTAATTACTCTTTATATTTTTTGAAATAAATATTCAATTGGTGGATATTATTTGGAAACACAAAAATAAAATTCTTTAACAAGGAAAAAGAATGTAGTGTGAGTGAATTTTTTTTTCAAAGAAATTAAATTTGATGTTAGATAATAATTAAAAAAAGAGGTAAAATGTAAATACTGATTTCTAAAAAGAAGACTGTCAATTAACTATATTTTATAGATAAAAATGTAATATCAACATTTACTATTATCATATGCGAAGAATACAATTTACAGCATCTTGGTCTATGTAAGTGATAAAAGTAAATTATGAAGTGGGATTAACAAACTATGAAGTATGAATAACATTTTTGTGGACCCCCTTTATAATCCCTTAATGCAAGTAGTATTCTCATGAAAACCAGAACTCAAGCAACATAGGAATTAACAAACTCAAGCAAATACGATCCATGTTTTTTCTAATTAAATTAAGGATAAAATCCAAACTTTTAACAACATGCAACATTCATATTTCCCAACTCAAATTAGAAACAGATTCCAAAATGATATAATCTCCGCACTTTCTAATTTAGATCAAAGTACAAATCCCAGACACGTATCCTTTTCCAGACTTCACCAACTTTCCTAGCTAGATCGGAGTTTAGGTCGATTGAATTAAGAGCGTATTTGGGAACGCGGTTGAAATCGCATTCCCTCAAAATTAATTTTTTTTTTTTTTATGTTTTCATATCATTTTAATGTGCTGATCTCAAAAATAATTTTTAAAAAATAATAATAAAAAAAAAAAAAACATGATTTTGATCATTTCTAAACGAAAAGCACTTTGAACCGCATCCCAGGCTTTAAATCCATTCAGAGTACACTTTCACAAATGATATATTAAATGATAGTACTAATCTAAATAAATGAGTACTACAATGAGATGATAATAGCACAAGGCTAAAGCCTACTTGCTGAAGGTTGTTGTTCAAGAACAGTAAATTCTTTATTTCTCTACAATGAACTCCATGTAAATTGCGTTTAAAAAAAATCAGAAAAGCACAACACCATATATCTAGGAGACTCACTCCCTTAAATTTACAATTTATCTTTGGAGACTTCTCATTCTTTTACACAAAAAACAGGGAAATTGAGACCATATTAACCCTTGTTAACTATAATATAATATCACCTACCTTCATTTTCTATGTAATGTTTGAAAAGCAACATAAAATTTTGAGGGAAAATTTGCAGCATTTTGATCTACAAGAAAACAGAATCAACACAACAACACAACTAAAGAGTTGGGGAACACATGAACTAGTAATAAGGTCAGCTAGTCCAACTTAGTCAACATCTACAGTAAAAAATGTGCTCACAATTTACCAAGTAGATGCAAAATGATGTTACCCATTCTTTCCCAAAATACACACCTGGGAGAACAAGGCCAGTTGGCTCAGACAACTTAAGCTCACCTACAACTGAATCTGAACGAACAGGTGTGTATCTAAGAAAAACAGTGAGACACATTAGGATACTGTTATATAGGCTTAATAACCAAAGGAATATGGGAAAAGTGTTATAGAGTAAACATTCAAAGGTTTGGTACATCAATAAATAATTAGTTTAAACTTTAAAGCACTTTCTGCCAGCAGATACCATGGTTAAAAAATAAAATAAAAATAAAAAAACAGTTACCCAAACAACAAACGGCAATTGTAATCTGAATCTGTGACCTCATAAGTTCTATAGGTTGCCCCCTCAATAAGAATGACAGCTCCATCGTTTGTCTCTCTATACCAGCTGAAGAGGCTCAATCCCTCATGCCCACCGAAATACTTTCCTTCTCCAGCATAAACACCCGAAGGCAGCTTCTTCACATGAACATTAGAAACTACCGGAAGGGCTGCCATTTGATATTAATTTCACATGTTAAAGAGCAAAATTTAAGGAAAAGAACTAAACAAATGCAACATCTTGGCATAACTTGGGCCAGAGCATGGATTGGTATAATTAATGGAGTGTATGTAATTCAAAATTTAATCAATTGTACCACAGTTCAAAAAGTAGCCAAAATATGGTAGGTTCATTACATGATTAACAGAAAACCAAAATGCATGCACCTGTGATGAAATTTATGGAAGGTATATGGCTATCTGTAGCCTTGCATAAAAAGGTAGGTATTTGAGTTGACCATTGTCAAGGAACAAATGAATTTAAAAGTATGAATGAGTACCAGGGTTAACTGGAGAGTTGGAAATTGAGACCAAAGGCTTTCCACACTTGCCATCTGCACGAGTAGGCAGCCAGTACAGAGCCAAATAAGCTCCCACATCTTCAATTGATGGAGTACATGCCCTACCACGAGTGCACAATAATCTCAGAAATTTATGGTTAATATGGGTCTAACATTCTCAATTCTTGGAACCCAGTGTATTATGTATGTACTTACAGGGTTTTACCACATATAAGAACATGATCACCAGCATTTGCTATATCCAACAATTCAGATTTATTTAACTTGTTCCTTGTTCGGATCCAAATATACTCTCCAGCACCTTCCTGTCCACCAAAGTATGTTTTTTGCGGGGTAACTTCCTTGTCCTCGTAGCAATAAGGAATCACAAGTTCCAATCCCACTGGATCAGCTGTTTAAAAATATTAACATAGAAGATATATATTTGAGTACAATAGCATTTTTATAGAATGACAAATTGCTAAAAAGAATTGGTACTGAAAACACTAAAATATCAAATTAGATTCAATAACTTAAATCAGGAATGTAATGAAGCAGCATGCCCAAGTTAGAGGACAGATGCTAAAGATACATTAACAAAAAGCAAAGAAACTTGCAATTTTTTTGTATATATTTCAAATGCCCTTTATTGTATCAAAACGTTACTAAGGATAGGTGAAGTCTCAATACAAGAACAAAGAAGTGAACTACAATCCACGCAGTGTATGCCATTGAAAACCAATAAGAACTAATTTGTTACGAACCTTGGCTTTGGAAAGAAGTGGTTGCAGCAAAAGATTGGTTAGAGCATAACATTGGCTTGAAATTAGCATGTGAATTGAAATTAGCTGATTCAGTTAGTAGCAATTAGGAAGGTAGTTACAGGAAATTAGAGGCAAGTCAGGTATAAATAAGACTGCATGAGATTAGTGAGGGCAGGCAACGAATGAAGTAACAATTTCTGTATCAACTCTTCTCTTCTTCTTCGTGTTCTACTTCTTCTTTTCCCTTATTCCTTTCTAGTAGTAACTGGTTAAGGTTGAAGCCTAATAATTGGTATCAGAGCTCTAAGATCCAATCAAGATGGTGGAAAATCACAAATTGAAAAATGTTAAAGAACATTGCAAGAGGTTGGATGAAAGAATGCAAGGCCTTAACGAGGAATCTCATGAATCAATGGCTGATCAACAAAGCAAGTGGCAAGAACAATGGCTGTAGCAAAACAAGAGAACTGATCAGATCAGTTTGCAGATTGAAACATTATCAAATTAGTTCCAATTGTTTCTTGCTACTCAGATGGAAGGAAGAGATGTTGGTGTATGATAACAACTAACTCAATATGTATGCCCTTCCAAAGCTTTCCATCAAAAGCATCTTTCTGATGTTAATTTATATTCATGCAAGTAAAAATTAATGTAAACGCATGTGCCTTCTTGAGAATTATGAATTGCCCTTTATGTAACCTACATATCATGCAAACATGGCAACAATAATTTATAATAACCCCAAGGTCCACAACTCAAAGTCAGTCCATGAGTCCTTGCAAAGCTTTTCCTCAAGAGTAGCTTTTCCAAAACTAATTTAGATCACAAAGTAAAAATTTGATGTAAGGATGCAGCCCTTTTAGAGAATTATATACCATCACCTTATGTAATCTAATTATCAAGCAATCATAACAACAATTTGGGCAGTCCAATCAGGTCCAAAGATCCTTTTTAGATGAACAAAAACTGCAACTATTTTTATTTTATTGTAGGCAATAATTTCAAAGATGTTGAAGTCCATAAAAAGATTATAGATGTGTTTTATAAATCCTAAATTATGAAAGTATGACTCACCGGGTGCAATAACATCAGATAATATGGTCTGAGGGCTTCCTTTTGCACCATCTTTACGAATTGGAGTGTAAACAAGTTCGATGTGTTTACCGACATCCTTTAAAGTCAAATCAAGAAACTCTGCAATATGTTAAAACAATATTTAGTATCTAGTGAGTGATTTCAAGAAGACAAAACAAATTAGTAAAAAAATAATAAAAAAAAAAAAATTATATTCAGTATTGCTTGACAAAAACTTACCATCTTCACTTAATTTCTCCTTGATACCATCACTTTTCACTCTATACCATTCGTGGAAGCAATCCCCCTTCTCTCTGAAATTCAGAAAAGACTTTAATTTTAAACAACTATTAGGTGAGACCTTAAGATTAATTTATATTATTCTTTAATACATCTTCTCAAGTGAAAGCCTTTTAAGTTTGAAACTTGCAAAGACTTGCCATTATTTTTGTTTAATTTTATCAAATTAAATTAAAATAATGAGATTTAAACTCGTGACTGCTTGGTGAATAAGGTTTTGAGATTATATCAAAGAAGTATCTTGACTCAAAAGCATAAGTTGTTAGATGAGATCCTAGGATATGATTTATATTACTCTCTAACAAAAAAAAAAATAGGTCACTAATGTCAATAAAAGAAAAGGATAAATTATTCACTAGAATTCTCACCCTCCACTATAAGATGCAACAAAGCTCAAGCGTTGTCCTTCCATCATTGATCCCAGAAACTCCAATGATTGGCAATTTGGAGGACCTGCACAAGATTTTAAAGTTAGAATCACAAAACTAGACCTTGTTGAGTCAATTATTACACTCATAACATTAAGTAGTAAATAGGATTAGAGGGGGGAGGAACATTAAACCTCAAAACTAAATGCTTTACAAGTTTATAAAAATGCTGCCAAAAAAAAAGGGTGCAACAACGGAAATAAATCCCATACCAGGTATAATAGGTCCCATCTGTTCAGAAAGTACTATAGGACCACGAGCCCAATCACTTCTCACAGGCTCACAAGAAACCGAGACAAAGCAGCCAATGTCATCAACTAAAAGCACGTATGATGCAGTAGAAGCACCTCGAATTTCAATTTGAGTGCCATCTGAGCTAGTCTGCAAAACAATAGCTTGGTGAATGAAGCATACAGCAGTCGACAATCAGATCTAGCAGAAAAATGCCAATTCTACCATGACGTGATGTTCCTCCTTTTTGCTACACAATGTCACGTGGAAATATGGCAATTTCCCTTCAAATATGAGAAATTTACAAAGTTCATACATGCATAAGAAATAATTACCCGAAACCAACGGAAAACTGAATTCCCCTCTTGCCCCCCCCAATATTTTTTGTCAACAGTTAGCATAGTTCCTTCAATAGCAGTTCCAACTATTTGTAGAGAAAGCAATCTTGGACTTCCTAATCATCAAAGAAAACTTGGCGTAAGGAAATAAGTTTGAAACAGAAACAATAAATCAGTTTAAACATAAGTATTGGCTATTATTCTCAACAGATAGTTAAATCCATAGAACTAGAACCAAAAGAAACTAATATAACTTCACTACAATTTTCATAAAATTCAAAATTTTATCTTCAACCTCAATTTACCAGCTTGCACTTTTAGGTTAAATTATTTTTAATATGATCCTAAATATCAAGAATTCAAATCCTAGTAACTCCATTTATTTACAGATTAATTTCAACAAAAAGTAGTAGCGGAATTGTGCTTAAATGCCAATAATCTTTGAGAGAGTGCAGGCTAAGAAATAAAAATAAACCATTGGCCTTCACCTAAAAACTTTAGTTTTATTGCTAATGGAAAAACTTCACTGAATAATTCTGATTTATTGTGATTTACATTAATTGCAAAATTATTCTGCTTAATCTTCTTGGTTCACAGACTTGGACAAGCAAGCAAAATTGTCAAAACCTGAGACAAGAAACTTACCTGGTCGAACACGTTCTATCCCCATGCAAGTTCTTGGCTCGCCTACTATTCCATCATCACGAACTGGAACATATTGAAAAGATATGAATTTACCAATTGCATCTCTAGTAACACGACATTGAAGAACTCCAGAACCCTCGAGTATCAAGGATCCGGTATCACTTTCAAACTGAAAATTTCAAACAACAGTTAAAGTTATTACAAGTGTAATTCTTGAAAAAAAAAAATGAATAAAATGAATCAGACACGCACAGTAATTTTACAATTTACAACTAAAAGGAAACAGAAAACAAAAGGCTCAACTCATTATGACAACTTTTCTAAATAAAGGGATAATTGTGTGGAATGGCGCAAAAGAATCCAAATAGCTAACCGCAACTAGTTTGGGATTGAGGCGTGATTGTTGTTGTTATTAGACAAAATGATACTCAATTTTTCTTAAAACAGACGGAGCAATAAAATGGATTTCAAGATATAATAATAATAATAATAATAATAAACAAAGAAAGCTAATAGGAGACAAGAAAATCATTTAGTACATAAAACCTGATAACATTACAAGATATATATTCCAGAACACATAAGCACAAAAACAAAACAAAAATGAACACCAGTAATTGAAGCATGGTTTGCTCAGACTCAAATGATTAAATTCCAAATATCTACATTTTTCTAGAGATGCAAAAAAGACTATTGAGAATTTATATGGCAAATAGCACATAGTTAAAAACAAAACAAAAAATGCTACACCTTGCAGAATGAGTTGTAAACCTACAAGCTGGGTAGAAAAAAAACCTATAACCAGCTTCAGAAAAGCCTTGTGAAGCCTCTAATGCCCATTCTTCTAGTACACAATGCAATCCACACAACATGGAAAACATAAATAGCTACATTTTTTTTCCAAAAATAATAAAAATACCAGCCAGTCAATATGAATAAAGAAAAATTTGAAATTCTACGAAGGCTGCAACATGTAAATATGGCACATACTAAGGGATACATATAGGTATAGTTGTAGATCAATAAAAAAAAATTAATGGGATAAAGCAATTTTGAGAGTTTGAACTTATTTGATTTTCACAATTGAGTGTCCAATCTTTAATTTTGTTCAAATAGGTGTTTAATCTTTTTATTTTGCATAATAAAATATCTAAGTGGATGTATGTTAGCAAATGTTAACGTGTCCATAAAATGATAACATGAACGCTAACACATAAAATAACATTTTGGGCTAATATCACTAATGAGATGTCACATCAAGTAAATGGATGGAAAACTTCCTTCCAAAAGCTAGTTGAAAATTAGAAAATAATTATTATTAAATATAAAAAAAAAACTAAATTTTAAATATATATATATATAAATTAAAATAATTAAAATAATAATTGTTATATATATATATATATACATATGCTAGAGTTTGGAAGGAAATTTTTTAATTTATATATATTTAATAATTTTTTAATTCATACATATTTAATAATTATTATTTTTTTAATTTCCAATTCGGTTTCAGAGGAAATTTTCCCTCCCATTTACTTGCTGATGTGGCATCTCGTTAATGACATCATCCCTAATAGTATCTTAGATGGCAGTGTTCATGTCATCACTTAATAGATGTATCAACATTTGACTAACGTAGATCTGCGAAATAAAATGAACGGACACCTATTTGAACAAAATTAAAGATCAAAAATTCAATTGTAAAAATGAGGGAAGTTCTTTTTTTTCTTTCAATTGATGAATGATTCCATTTTGGTTTATATGTAAGAATACATTCAAGGAAATAAAAGAAGGATATCATGAAGATGATTTTCCTAAATGGGTACAAGAGCATCAAATACAAGAATGATTTCAGTTGCATGATTACGAAAGCACCTTCTCTTATATGCTAAAGTTCTTCTAGCAAGCATGTTAACAAAACTTCAATCTCATCTAATCATCATTAGGAACACAGGTCCAAACAAGTGAAAAAGAAATCAACATTACAAAAAAAAAAATAAGGTTGTAGCGCACATGGTTTAGATTCAAGTGTTTACCTCATGAAGATACCAATTATATTCACTTTTTCCTTCATGACCACCTACATAGCCATATGATGCCGTCAATATTCCACCTTCAATGTAGTCGCCCGAAATTGATAAGAAATTTAGGCTTGGAGGAAGAGCTGAAAGAAGTGAATAAATTAGATGTGAATTTCAAAACAGAAATTTAACTTGTATCAAATCCATATTCAACATTCTTTTGCAAGGCAGAGGGAAGAGATTTACTTACTCTCAACTGCTTTTTCTGATATAGCATATGCTGGTTCTCCAGATTCACCATCTGGAGTCATAGGAGTATATTTCGCAACAATGTAATAGCCAACTGCTCCTAGGGGTATGCGGAATGCCTAAATTACGGAAAAAGTTCAACTATAATCATGTAACAAAAACAAAGCTAAAAAAGACACTGATTCATTATTTATGTGCGCATATACAGGCATACAGATTTACCCACCTTTGCAATTTTTGCAGTGCTCAATGCATCTAGACTATTCTCACCATCCAATGTCGAAGAACTTGTTTTAAACCACTGAACTCTGCTAGAACTTTCAGTCCCTCCAGTGACAGTTCCAGTTACAGTGACCTTACTGTTTTCTCGTAAATGACCAATTATCTTCACATTCTTTACTTTTGGAGGAGCTGAAATCAGGAAAAAGAAAACCATCACTACGAATATGGAAGTTAGAACCTTTATGCAACATTATAAACTGCAAAAACATAACAAAAATACCCAACAAAAAATACTGTAAAAAATATTACTAGCAATGGAAGAAAACTATTATACAAGGAACTTCATTAAAGCTAATTCACATTGTAACATTGTTATCAAGAATAGAATCTAGAGAACCATACCAAATTCAAAGAGTATATACTTACCGAGGACACTTAACAAGAACTACTTGTACATTTATATTCAACTATGCTGAGACATTGACTAGTTTTCATTTTCACGAGTAAAAGTGAATCTACTTTTTTATATTTAAACTAGCACATTCGCTTCAGTTATTTTGAATTAGGGTATCACGGACTGAAAGAGGTCCAAAATTGAATTTATTCTAGCAAAAGACCCATTACTTGCCAACTGATATGAACTTCAAATCTATCAGACATTTTTCACTAAGAATGAATGACCAACCCACCCCCCGGCAGAAGAAAACAATAAAAATAATCATGACAAAATTTGTCATCATTATTTCAATCTACCTCGCTTCACTGGGAGAGACAATATTGTAACAGATTCCCCTTCCTGTCCTGCAAAGAGTGCAAATTATTATGCTAAGTTTTTTAATATAATCTATTAGAAATCCAGATGATGAGCAAACATGTTTGTTATATCTTCAACAACAAAAAAGTTAGTGGACCTACCTTCAAAATTAATGGGTGAATACACAAAAGCTAAGTGTCGCCCAACATCCTCATTGGTCAAAGCATACTCAGATGTACCAGTTGATATGGATACAAAATCTCTAGGAATAGAAAAAACAGCCAAGAAGATTGAAATAACCTCTACCAAAAAACAAAACTTGAAATGAAACAGCGGTGCATCCCCTAGAATACACAGAAACAATCCAAACCCAAGTTGGAAACAGACAAGGAGGAAAGAAGGCTTTGGATATGAAATGTTATGGGCATAAAATCAACTGAAGTGTAAGCTCTTACAACAAGAATAAAAAATAACATCAAGAGAATAAGAATAGCAGAGTAGAGCATGAAATAATGAGTACACTTACCCAGTGTTCTTATTCTCACGTAACCATTCAAACTTGCTGGGACCTTCTTTCCCCCCAAAGTAATTCCCAACCCCTTTTACGATATTTCCTTCAACAACATCTCCAATAATTCGAACATTACTGACCGATGGAGGAGCTATCACAATGAAACATAATATAATCTTTAAGTATCCAATGCCATACTATTTGCATTTAAAAGTAAATGGAGAAACTATTTAGCAATTATAGATATGACTACTCAAGAGAGTCAAACGTCGGAGGATGAGGATGAGATCAAGCATTCTGTGTTTTCTATGAAATTCTAACTAAATTCTCAAGTCAACTGTTTGAGGCTAGAGGAATCACTTCCACTATTGAACTAATTATAATTGTTGAGCATAAAAAAAGTTGGTAATGCAAAATATGAGAATATTTCATTACTCTTGATTTAAAAAGTACAATTTTCAGGTACATTCAATGAATTTGAATAAATGAGAGAATACCCCCTCGCCTTTTCAAGGAATCGTACTAAGTGTACCTACATTAAGCAAGGAGATGTGCATCTGAAATGGAAAGTATGAAATAATTTTTATTTCATAAAGAAAGTTCACATGCACCAATAAAAACTCTCAGAACAAAGAATATCAATTGTCATGGATGCCAAAAATAGTTGACCAAAGGAAACTCATTTTGATTAAATTCAATATACATCTTGGAGTGGGTCACTCTTTTCTCTTAGGATATTTCTTTGGGATCCTTCCCTGGTAACGGAACTGAGCATATATTCAAATAGGGAATTTATAAAATCTAGAATTAAAAAAAGAAAAAGAACAAGAAGAGAAAACAGAAAGTACCTAACTAATCAAAAAATTTATCCCTACACACCTGCTTTAACAAAATCAGTATATTTATATTGAGGTTCCCCTTTGGCTCCTTCTTCTGTGACTGGCGTGTACATAAAAACCAAACTTGAATCAATGTCATCTAGAGTTAAACGATACTCCTCATCTTCTGCTCCAGCAATAACCGTCGGGCTGCTATTCCATCTTCTCCTCAGCCAACTGAAAATGGGAATAGTATACTTAAATTGCATATTTTGACTTTGGGTATGTATATCCTGAAACCATGTTATCAACCTTACCTTGCAACACCTTTCCCCGGAGTCCCCCCACACCATGCAATCTCAGCATAGCCTTTGATAACATTTCCTTCCACTAACTCTCCTTGCACTTCAAGGTTCACAACCTTTGGAATTCCATTTCCTTTATAAGGTGGAAACATGAGGTTGAAAGACAGTATAATGCGAGTTACATGGTTGAAGAAAAGATTGAAAAAACGTTAGATTAAAGGAAAAGTTATCATGTATTTTATACTATACTCTTTCTGACTAATAATAACAAAACCTATAATTTCTTAAATGTTTGCATGTATGTTTGTCTGTTTCTGCATTTTTAAAAAGGCTTCTCTATAGTGAGTGCGATGCCACTTTGATGTAAATCAACAAGTACAAATTACAAAACTATCCAGATAAAAATAAATAACATCATGTTAATAAATTGGAAGCTAAATTAACATGCAATTTATCCAATATCAACCATCCATTTACAAAAATAAAAAAATAGGAACAAAACATACCAGGTGAAACTCGTGAAGATATGGCAAAAACAGGAGGATACTTTATTTCTCCCATTATGGGAGTACATTCCACTTTCAGAAATTTACCAATGTCTTCATGCTTTGGCCAGTATACCTGGTCATCATATGATGTTATCAGCACGGCAAAAAATGAAGATGTCTGCTCAAAAGTTCATTAAATGGCAGGAATCAATTACCTCTCCAGTGGCATCAGGGATAGCAGAAAAGCTTGAAAGTGCTCTTTCTTCCACAAACCATTGATACTTTAAGACTAACTGTGGATCGGCACTTAGATTGTTGTCTTGAACAAAAACAAAGTGGCAGTGGCAAGCGTCTTCTTCAAAAGGTTGATCTACCAACGCATCTTTGAGCAGATAGCCTGGAGGGAAATGCTCTTTCCATTGCTCATATAGAAAGCAAAAGGTTGAATCTGTTCAGCAGACCACAGTTCAATTCAAAAAATTTCATAAAGGAACCTTCATGAATTGGCATGATCAACAATAAATACTAGTTGCAAGATAGCTTCACACGTCACAGCAGCCTAATATTCACATAGTGTTATGTAACATGGCAGTGGAGATCCACAAAGTCACCCTTGCTTATGTTGCCTTATAGATTGGTATATGTTTCATAGTCTTTGGAGGTCCAGCTATTTCCTCAACGTGAACACATTAACTATGTATTAATTCTGATTACATTGCCTGCTCAGTAGCCTTTGCAAAGCAATCAAAGAATCAAAACAAGAGCTAGATAGAGGTGTTAATCAGACATAAGTTCTTTTATGCTTGATTTTGTGACAGTGAGGCAGACATAGTGAAGGATTGCTCAGCATGTTGATACAAACATAATACAACAATGAGTGGACTGGTCTTTGTTGTGTAAAGTAACAGCCACATTTGTCAATTGCCTTCTGTTGCTTAACATGTGTGTCAGATAAGTGCTTATGGAGTTGGAGCATGAAGCTGTGAAATTTATTGCAGGTATAATTGAGGTGGGCATGAATGCATGGCGAGAGGTATTGTTCCCAAATAGGGAAGCAAAGGATGTTTGGCATTGTATCATATCAGCTACTTTCTGTTCCTCTGAGGAAACACCACGAAAGAGCATTTAAGGGAAAATTATCATCTCTCACCTATTTGAATGGCATTTGTTTCAATACCATGCACTATTGACATGTGGAACAGTCTTTTGTTAGTGGGGAATATTACTGAATCCTTATTGAATATTTATTTTGTTTGGAAATTCACATGTGATGAAGGTGGAATGAAGTACCATGGCATGTACTTAATTGAACCTAGAAATATTAATTACCCCCTTCATAAATAATTTAAAAGATCCAGTTTACTTTTATTCATCATGTACAAATTCATGTGGCATGCACAACGCACATGAGTTAGCACGTCCACACTCAGGTAATAAGCCCTTAGGTTATTGATTTCAGAGCCGTGGCCTTAAGCATTGCTGTGATTAAGCATTCGGTCATGAGAAAGAGGATAGGAGAATCAGAGCAGAGATGATAGAAGAAGTAAAAGGAGAACAGGGAGCTTTTATATGAACAACAAACTCTAATGTAACCTCAAAAGAATGGTAAAAACAAAAAAAAACAAAACCAAAACCATCTAATAGATGATTGAATAAAAAAATTAGCTAGCAAATAGAAAATAATATAAAAATTCTAATATCCACCAAAAAACAAATGCAGTCAATTAATAAAACTATGCAAACCTAGCTAGTGATCCATTAGATATCTCGTGAAGTTGATACTTGCATACAGCATATGTGTGCAGTATGAAAAATCACCCTCCTATAACAAATTAAGCACAATAAAATGATTATAGTACATAAAAATCAAGTATCTAACATAGGGGGTTCTCCCCTGATCCAGACAAAATCAACATCAATAGAGATGTGCTGATTATTTGATGTAGTGTCTTAAGTCCCAACCATGCACCAACAAAGAATGTTTTGCAAAATACATACCTGCTGCTTTGTCAGGGCGACAAAGCTCCCAACCATATCTAATGCACAACGCTGTGCATGCTGGATAACGTTTTGCAATTGCAACCTCTTCTCGGGAAAGATCTATCAGAATTTCCAAGTTTAGAGGACAATGAAGAAAAGTAACGAAGTATCTTCAAAGCAAGAAAACCTAATAAAGTAAAAACCTATTTTAAGGCGGAGAAAAAAATAAGAAACAAAGGAAATTGAAAGCAAATGCAGATGCATGTTCTGTATACGAGGAACAAACATATCATTCAATCTTGTATAAAGGCATTTGACATATGGCACAGAATACCTCTATCATTAAACTTTTTCAAGGTAGGACCAACAAGCAAAATTGAGGCTGCTTCTAAATGGGGCATCTTAAGTATAGGATTCTCCTCCACTCGCAAATGCTGCAACACAACACAATATTGAGAATGTTACATATGTACTCTTGCTTGTGGGTTTAAGAAAATGAGCAACATGTTTCGGACAGTCCATAACCCTAGGCATTGTCATCTCACTATATTAACCTTAAATATTCTTAAACATGAGGAATTATTTTTTTTAACATAGTAAAAGATAAAGAAATCTTAACGATGAAAATGATATACCTCTATCAAAGAATCAATTCAATTCAATAGCTTAAGCTATTAGATGAGGTTCCAAGATATGATTTATATTATTCTCTAACACACCTTCTCAAGTAAAAGTTCTTTCGGCTTGAAACTTGCACAGGTCCAAATTATCTTGTGCTTAATTTTTATCACGTATATAAAGATAGTGAGATTCGAACTTGTGACCACTTGGTCGTCAAGACTCTAATACCATGTCAAATAACCAATTTAATCAAATAGCTTAAGCTATTAAATAAGGTCCTAAGATATGATTTATATTATTTTCTAATAACCTCCAATCGTCCATTATTTATTCACATTGCACAAGAAAGCCTTGAGACAAACTCGTGAATAGTTGCAAAATACTTCATGATTTCTAAACCTTAGTGTGAAATATTCATGATTGATTTAAAGCATTATCTCTGTCAAGTAAGAGAATCATATCAATTTTTCTGTCAAACAAATTACTTGTGTCAGTATTAATCAATTAATTGCACTCTGAAACTAGCTATAGGTGTATGAACCGAAACAAAACTACAAGGAAGGAAACAGAAGGATTGGCAAGGCAGTAAAGAATGTGAAAATACAAGACCATTTTAGCAACCCTGTCCCATGCTCCAAAAGTTAAAAGAACAGAATTAGACTTAAAACTAACCTCAAGGACAGGTAGATGTGGGAAGCTCTTCAGAGTTGTTATTTTGTTTTTGCTGGCAGCTAATACCTAGAGAAAAAAATACTGGTGAAAAAGTTGAAGAAAATGATTCAATCATGACTTTGTAAATGCTGGAGTATTGTTAGACAACTTGCACACCTGTAGTCGAGGTTGGCCAGCCATTGACAGAGACCTTAACTTATTTTGAGCAACCGAAAGAAACTTGAAATAAAAAGAAAGATATCAAACCACTAATTACTTTGAGTGCAGACAAAGAAGTCCATTGTAAATCATGAATTACAATAGCAGAGCAGCAAGACTTGAACAATTTAAATGCTTACCTCCAGGTTAGGAAGCTCAGGAAGGCTTACAAGTGACGTGATTTGATTCCCAGCAAGATAGAGTTGCTGCAGGTAATAGATATTTCATCACCTTATTAAATGAACCATCACAGTCTATAGTATATCTAATCATGAAACTTAATAGATGAATGGACATGAGAAACAAACCTGAAGGGCCTGGCAATTCTCAAGAGGTTCAAACTCAGGCCCCTTGAACTCATTGAAACTCAAATCAAGGACCTGCAAAAGCAGCATTGTCTATTATCAGTAACTAAGCTACTTTTATTTGCAAACAGACATGTCTAATGCGGAACTTTGGCAAGTTTTGAATTTTGCTAATTCAAAATTTGTATGCACAGAAATTGGCCATGTAGTGTTTGTAAAAAGAAATGGAATCATGATGAAACATGAAACACACCTTCACACGCTTCAGTATCTCAATTCCTTCCAATGTATGAAGGAGATTGTCTCTGAGATAAACAAACTGTCAAACACGAGTTTCAGTTAAACATTCTCTGTCACTAAGGTTAGCAAATATAAGCACCAATACATCCAGATAGCGCATGTTTACCTCTAGATTTTGTGTTAAGTTCACCCCACTTGCATTAAGACTACGAACTTTGTGTCCCCTAAGATCCAATCTCTGAAGCAACAAAAAAAAATCGCAAAGAAATTGGCAAGGACCAAAAAAAGTGGGGAAAAGGAAAAATAAGCAAACATAGTCAAACTTGTTGTGAAGCACACATTGAATCATTAAAAGCATGCCTAATGCTCATAGCTTCTAGAGTTCTCAATGTCATTCAGCCACATTACACCACTCTTTCACACGAATATTCAGCCATATAGGCTGTCGATGAAACATTTTACCTTGGTCAAGTTTTTGTAAAATATGTTACACAAAAGAAACAAAATAAAATCCAGAAAATGGTAAATTTTTTACAACAACAAGAAAAAATACCCAAAGTTTTTTCTAACAATACATGAAACAACTCCAGTTTCGTATGATTAAAAAAAAAACATTAAAGACACAATATTTGAACGTCACACGATTATTTAGCCTCTGGCATCATTATGCCCCTATGTGTTTTGAACTGTTTATTAAAAGAAAAGCTAAAGATGGCTGTTTCTTTTTCCACTAAAGAACTGTAACCAGTCCATTTTCTACAAATATACACTTTCATTTCTTCTCAAAATCCATTCTCAAGATTACTATGACTATCAAGACTTTAGAATATTGTGAAGAAGCATTTATAAACCAAGAAAGGAGACTGGAGTTCTGTAGTGTATTTGGCCTTTAATAGCAACCTGCAGCTATGAAATACAGTGTGTTTTCAGTTTCCCTCATCTTTTCGGGATACAAGGGGCACTACTAAGATAATGTTGGTTAATAATCATAATTATCGAACAGAAATGCCTCACCTCCAATCCTAAACGCATATTTAACACCTTAGAATATAGCAACAGCATTGTCATAACGTCAAAAGAATAATTCCAGCTCATAACTTGAAAGGAAATTCAACAGTTATGCTTGGACAGGCATCTAAAAATGAAACCTGAGTGATTAATTCTTATGTCTGTTGAACAAAATTCACAATTGATTATTCCAGTTTTTTTTATTTTTTGCACTTCTGTTCAGCTAAAAATACAAAAAGATGGTGGTGCATTTCTTCACCGAGAAAAGAGAAAAAATGAAGTAAAAAAGTAGACACAAGGAAATGGGTTGACTAGTTTCTGGGACTAATTCACATGCGATCGATTTTCATGTATCAAGATAATAGAAAACGAAATGTAAGAACAATCTATGTCTCAGTCTCCTCCTCTGTGCATACTGGATCAAGCATGTTGATTTCCTATCAAAATAATAGAATACAGAATGTGAAAAAGATGTGTCTCTGTCTCCTAATATGCTACAGGATAAATGTGACAGAGAAGATTCAAACTAAATCAAATTTGATTTTTAACTTAAAATATCTACTTATCAGTTTTGCAAAATCAAACTTATTTCTTAAACCATATATAAAAATGAGCTAAAATTTTATAGAAAAATACTACATATAAAATTATATCATAATAAATTTTCAGGACAAATGAAATTCAAGAACATTGTCAAAATTACTAGATAAATCTTGTCAAATCTATTAAACTAGACTTTTGTATATTATTTGGGACATATCTAAAGCTATATAGCTAAAATATCTCTGCAATAACTTGGTCTAAAAACTAAATATCTTAAATTTTTCAATCATATATAATAGATCTATTAATTTATCTATATAAGAGAGAATGACATATTTAAAATTAAAATTGAAAATTTGTTTAGAATGTGCAAAAATTAAAAATTCAAGTTACATGGAAAAATTTTAGCATGAAATTTTTTTTATTATTATTTTTATTTATTTATTATAAAATAATTATTTTTAATTTAAGTTTATTTTAATTTATTAGACATTATTTAAAAATTTATTTTATTATTAAATTTATATTAAATGATTACTAGTTCATGTAATTTAGAGAAAATTATATTATGGTTTTTTTTTTTTTAGCTCTAAGTCCAAGTTTTTTTTTAATATTTTTATTTCTTAAATCCAGAATTATCTTTGGGTTAAAATTCTACTATTTTTAGCTTTCATATTGTTATCTGCACTTTATTGAGGGTTGCTTGAGATTTGCAGAAAGACAACGTATGCCTTTTTCATTTTTATTTTCTTTTGAGAGTGATAGTAATAGTATGCTTACCACATCATCACCAGCTTTATTAATCTCCAGCTGTGGAAGAATAATGAAGCGAGAATCCCGGCTTTCAGGAGTACCTGCTCTTCTCCGACCAGACAAATTAGAACTCCTGTCCAGAGAAATTGACAGGGAGCCGGTTCTCAAACCACTAGAACTGGAAGGGGTGCGAGCAGATGGTGAAGAAAGCTTAGAAATTGTCTTCCTGCTCATGCTACTGCCAGTACTGTCCAGTGATGAAGAAGTAAGTCTTCTCGAGGAAGAAGAAGAAGAGACTGACAATGCTGGCTTAACTGAAGATTTCTTGACTGTCTCTGGCTTACGTACACCCGGCCCAATTGATGTTCTCAAGCTCTTATCCATGGGAACTGGCTTCCTAGCCTCGGAAACACTGCTAGTTCGAATCGTGGGTTTTGCGGAAGGCAAGGAACTCCTTCTAAGCTGTGGAAGGGACTGTTTCACTGGATCTGAAACAGCATTCGTCTTTCCGCCAGAACCTGTAGTAGTATTTTGGAGTTTCGTTGCAGAGACGGATAGCTTCTCAGGAGCCCCTCCAGTGCTGTTTCTTCTTGTGACCGGAACTGAACTGGTTTTGCGGGAGGATGCAGTTGTGGTGGTCACATTTGAAATTGAATCCGAAGTGTTCTTTGGTTTGCTCCTCTTTGGTGCCGAGAGATTTGAGGTGGCTGAAATGGTAGGTTTCGTGGTTTTGGAAACCTTCATGGAAGTTTCCACTGAGCTAACAGAGGACTGCTGCTTCTGTCTCTCTGAAGTCGGGGCCTTTCTAGCCCCCTCGTCACCTAGTGGTTCCTCCATTTTTAAGCTAAACAAGCCTGCTTCTCAATTAACCACCACAACAACAAGACATCCTACTGTAAGATTAAGAATGATCGAATTTAATTTTAAAAAAAAAAAAAAACCACACAACATGGATTAAGAAACTACTATTAAGACCCCGGAAAGGAAAGGAAAACAAAAGGAAATGAATTATTGATCGGTTTTGTATCGGGTTGTTGAGAAAATGTCAAAAAGTAAGAAAGCAAATTAAAAAAGAACAACAATGTTAGGAGAAAATCACAAATTTCAGGCAAAACCTGCTGTCATGCCATTATTTGTTTCGGTTAGGGAGTCATTTTCACTCCTCTTTAAAATAATAACGCAATATTCCCACAAAAAAAAAAAAAAAAAAAAAAAAAAAAACACCGACAAAGAGAACTCAAAGACAGACTAGAAACTTACATGCTAAAAGCGAAGAAGAAGATAAAGCGAAACATGTATCCTTGGATTCAAATGATGGAGCTTGGATCCAGAAACAAATGCAACTTCCTTAGCAAGACTCCAAGCTTCCTCTCCTCTCTGTGGATCCAAGTGGAAGGAATGTACAAAGCCAAACAAGTAGATCTAGCTAGTGAAGGAATTGCAGCTGCAGCGTTTCAAAAACATGGAGTGGAGTGCTTTACAAACCCCCCCACAACAAATGACGAATGCCTTCCGGCTTTTTCTTTTTGTATCTTTTTTGTTCTTGAAAAAGTAGAATAAAGTAAGAGAGAGATGAGGGAGGGGGGGTGGGGGGGAGAGATGGTTTATTTGTTTGAATTCGCGTATGTTTGGCTACTGCTGTTTGACGGTAGATCTTATGTTCTAAAATCTCGTTTAGCATCCAACCGTGCCTTTTAGACTTTTTAATTTTTTTTATATTTTAAATTAATATTTTTTATAATGTGATAATATAAAAAAATTTAAAAATATTATTTTAATTTATTTTTAAATAAAAATCATTTTAAAATATAACAACTACCTAACTCTTACCCAATATCTCAATAAAAAGAAAAAATAATTGTGTTTATAACTAATAATTTCTCTTGAAACTTATATTATTTATGTAATTATTCTGTTGCTCATGTGTAGTATTACAGTACATTATATTTTTTATAAATATATTTTATAAGAAAATTGATTAAATTGATTTTTTTTTACACATTAATCTATTAAAATTATTAAAAAATACTAAAAAATATTAATTGATGATTTTTCAATTCAAATATATATTTAAAATGCATTCAAATATAATTTTAAATGAAAAAACAAACAACCAGTATTAAAGTAAGAGGGTGTTTGGGAGTGTGGTTGTTGTTGCTTTTCAAAGTGCTTTTCATTTAGAAAAGCATGCCAATAATATTTTTTTATTTTTTAAAAATCATTTTTGAGATCAGCACATCAAAATGATTTGAAAACATCAAAAACATATTACTTCCAAGCTAAAAAAAAAAAAATTCAAATTTTATGAAAAGCGCTTTTCAAACGCAATCCCAAACAGCCCCTAAAAGCTTATTTGTTTATATGTTTCAAAAAAAATGGAAAAAAATTAAATTTTTTTTATTATTTTTATTTTAAATTAATATCTTTTATATTTTAATATTGTTTTAATATATTTATAAATAAAAAAATATTTTAAAAAATAACTGTGGTGAATGAACGTGTTCCAATAACAAAGCGTGTACCTATTTGTTTGTACCATGAGCGTCGTTGTCATCTTATGCAAGAAGCGGCATCATTTACTCGTGAGTAGATGGGGTCCCGCCGTCCCGGTGTGTCTAATCTTTTGCTTTGCTGACATGTAGGCCTCTGTTAATCAAATTCAAGTGGTGACTAATTATTTAAATTTATTTTATGCATATTTGGGACAGACAGCAATGTGTTAGCTCAGCTAAAACGAAAATTTTCTCTTCTGCTAATGTTTTTCAAAAGTTAGCTCACGATATGTGTAGAGAAAATGGGTTTACTCGTGATTGGGCTCTAGTTAATAATCCAGTGGCCAAAAATTCATGGTCTAATTATAAAAATGATAGTTGGAAACAAAACATAACGGATTTGCTACACGTTAAAATTCTCATATACTAAAAATATCATAATTATAAAAATTAATTTTATTTATTTATGTCTTTGCTTGTTAAAATGCCATTACAAAAAAAACTAAATAAAAAATTATTCTTTTCAAATAGAAAAAAAACACTAGAAAAAAATTGAAAAAAAAATAACTCAAACTAAAATAACACAAATTTTTTCAAAAGAAAATGATTATTGAATATTGTTTCTTTTCTAGTTGTATGTCCTTCTAAGAGGTTTATAACTCCTTAAATAACTCAAAAACTAACAAACTTAAAAATAAAGGAAACACAATAAAAGTCTTAAACAAAATAGGAAAAAATAAAATTATTAAGCATATTATTTAATTTTCTAATGAATAATATTTAATTTTTAAAAAAAGCCCATGCATTAGTCTTCTCATGTCGGAAAGAACTCATTCTCGAGTTCAAATCTCAGTCGGAAAACTTTCTGCACCACGAATATTTTTTGTACGTGAATCACTCTATTTTGAGTGTCTAACACCTTTTTCTAAGCTACTCATCATGGTCTCTAACACAATATCCTTGTGCGTCTCTCATTATGGGTCCATAACACTACATATTTGTGCGAGTTACTCTATCATGAATTCCATCAATAGGATTTCCAATAACAGCAACTGACATAGACAAAAACAACATATTGTTTCCAATACATCTCATTATAAAGGGAGAAACTTGGCATCCCCTCCTACACGAGCACATGATTTTTTTAGCCATGATTATTCAATAACACATAATAATTAATCACCAGGAATCATTAAACTTTGATACACATCCTCTATGATCTTCAACTAGAACCACAAGAAATCATTGGGCTCTGAATATTAATGGACACAACTGGCAATAAAGGATAATGAAGTTTGTTACAAGTCAAAACCTTTAAAAACTAAGAACACTATAACTACGAGGAGACTCTCAAAATACCTATTTTATTCATTCATATTTTTCCTTGCCAAAAAGTTATTACAATAAATAAATACAAAACTAGAAAACCCTAATGGTATTGAAATGAAAAAATAAAATAAAAAAATTACTTCTTCAAATAAAAAAAACAAAAAAAAAAAAAGAAGTAGGAAATTAAAATAGAAAAAAATAAAATTAACTAAGAAAAATATTTTATTCATTTTTTTTTAAATCAACCTATGATCATCTAATTCAAAAAAAGGATTCAACAATATTTTAATTTGATAAATTGTATCTTCCAAGTCGATTAACTCTTTGTCAATCTGTTTGATCATCCCTTCTTTTATATACTAAGCAATCAACAAAGACCATAAGACTACTTGTGAGAGGTTATTGATCATGTAAGTGAATTTTGGTTTAGGGAAGATAAAGTTGATAAGTGTCAGGTGAATTTAGTGAGTTGAAAGCAAACTTGCTAACTAAAATTTGTTGGTATAGCATGTATAAAAAAAATTTAAAAGTTGTGAATGAGTCTTAATTGAGGTCTTATTGATGATAAAGACAAGCTTTGGGTTCATGTGTTATGAAAATAACTATAGCTTTTTTTATGCTATCATTCCAAAGGGTAGCATAAAGGCTATCCATCCCTCAATATAATGTTTTTTAGTGGTTTACTAGATTGATGATCCACGTTGCGCTGCAAACCGATCAAAAAAATTTCAGCACATAAAAGAGTTGTTTAGAAGATGACAATGTTTATAAATAAGCAAGAAAAACATGATAGTGGACCCAATAAAATCATATAGCCTGATAATTTAATTTAAATTACAAACAACGATGGCAGACGAATCATAAAAAAAACATTTGGCGATAATCAACCAAACCAAATGAACTATAGATATTATACACAAAAGTAAAGGGGGAAAAAAAGATTATTGGCAAACCATTGTCACTTCACTGTGGACATCGTCCATTATAAAAAAAAGCTCACATGAAAAGTTAAGAAATAATCCATGTGAATATAAGCTATATATGCTATAAATAATGAATTTTAAAATATTATTTCAAAAAAAAATTTATCCCAAATTGAATAGATATTATCTTCTCATTTTAAGTTGAAGTATTTAAATAAAAAAAATTATTTCACATTGGAAAAAATGAAAAATTTCTTCTTTGTAAACATAGAGTATATATACTAATGGGCTTTCAATTCTACATTGAAAAATAAAAATATTTTTCTAATGTTTATACAGTGGATTTTGATATAGGCTAGTAACCAACAAGGAAAGGGTAGTGAGTTTGTGCGCATAAGCTTGAATAGAGCAAGAAAACCTTTGATTCTCCTTGGTAGGTGAGGCAAAACCTATACTTTTTGATCATTTTGTTTTTGGCCCTTACTAAAACCACTATTTTAACTACTCCATGGAAATTCTATTACACACTACTTTGTTACATGGAACACCTATAAAAAAACAAATTCCAGCTCTAGAAAAATATGTAAGATTGTGAATTTAGTTTTTTTATCTATTAAGAAAACAAATTACTTAGTTTTGATAATTATGCTTGAGATAACCCAGTTAAATAAATAAAAAATGATAAAACCAAGTTCACATAAATCATGAAAAAAAAAAAACTCAATCTCCAATTAAATAAATATTAAATGACAAATAATAAAAAAAATAACTTAAAAAAATGATAAAAAAAAAACTAAAGCAATCCTATCACAAAAAAAAAAAAAAAAGCTTATTAACACGGTTCAAACCTGATCATAAAAATTTGGACAATGACATAAAAAGAAGTCCATATGAAAAAGTTAAGAACCAATGCATGTGAATGTAGATTATATATGTTGTAAATAATGAAGTTTAAAATATTATTTCAAAAGATTTTTTTTATCTCATATTAAAAAGATATTATCTTCTTCTTTCAAAAAAAAAAAACTTATCTCATATTGCTAAAATGCAACTTTCTTCTTGTAAACATGGAGTATATATACTAATGGATCTCCAATTCCACATTAAAAAAATAAAACATTCTTCTAGTAGTGAATTTTGATAAAGGTTAGTAACCAACAAGGAAATGGTGGTAGACTTTCACGCATGAGCTTGGATCAAGCAAGAGGAAAATCTTTGGCCCCTCCTTGTGCGTGAGGCAACACTTATGTTTTTTTATCCTTTCGTTTTTGGCCCTTACTAAAACCACCATTTTAGCTCATACATAAACATTTTATTAGACGCTACTTTGTTACGTGGAACACCCATTAAAAAAAAATTGTTCCACATCTAGAAAAATATGCAAGGCTTTGAATTTATTTGTTTATTTATTAAGAAAAAAAAATATTTTGTTTTGGGGAATACCCACACAAGCAAATATCTTTCACCTCTAAAAAAATATGTAATACTACGTGTGTTCTAACTCTATAAAAGTATACAAGGCTAGGTTTTGTGAATTTTTTTTTTGTTAAGGGAAAAAAATAATTTGTTTTTGGGGAACATGCGCACAAGCGAATATCTTCCACCTCTAAAATAATATGTTAGGCTAGTTATTCGTAGATTAATTTTTTATTTTCTATAAAAAAATTAGGTCATTGACCAGTTATTTAGAGTCACCCAAGTCTCTCTAAGCCAACTACATGCTTGAGTTTGGCCTTTTTCAGACCCAATCAAGGCCTCAGGTTGCCTTGGTTAACTTCTCAGGTTAGGTCGAGTCTAATAATTATGCTTGAGATAACTCAATTAAAACAAAATGATAAAATCAAGTTCATATAAAGCATGAAAAAAAAAAAAACAAAGCTCAATCTCCAATTAAATAAATATTAAATGATAAATAATAAAAAACCATTAACTTAAAAAAAATGTTAAAAAAAAATTAAAGCAATCCAAGGCAAACCTCATGAAGGTATATTAATTTTCAAAGTTTGCAACTTGTAAAATCTTAGACACGAGTTTAAACAAGATTAAATCCAAACCAACTAAATATTGAAGAATTAAATTGGGTGAAAAAAAAATACCACTCTTGAAAATTTTTTAAAGGAAAAAAAATATTAATCAAAAGAATGAGAATGAAATCTATCAGAAATTTTTTTTACAGATGGTGGAATAAAAAAAAGTTACTCTAAAAATTATCTTAAGCTATAACAAATATTAAAATAAAAATAGGGATCAAATTTTACAAAGAAAAAAAATTAAATAAGGATGAAATCGAAAGAAATAGCTAACTCCATCAATTATTTCAAAAAAAAAAAAATTATAACAAATAAAACAGGGACTAAAAAAAAAGAAATAGAAGTTTAGGAGATGACTTGAAAAATCGAATTGTAGGGCACAAACACCGAGGAAGAGAGAGTAAAGAAAGAAGAAAAAAATGATTGTTGATGACAAACTAGACCTCCAATTGGTGCACACACCACATATCGAGAGAGAAGATGCTAAGATGAAGCTGAAGCCATTCTGAAATGACTTTTTCAATTGTTGGAATCAGATGCATGTGCTATTAAAAAATAGTGGAGCAATTGACACCACCCGTCACCCTTTTTTTTATTATTTCTTTTTAATTATTAAAATACTCACAGGACCCCACCTCGACCAATTATCCATAGAAAAACCCAACAACAAAATGACACAAATACCATTTAACCTAAGAGTTAAATTGTTTGACACCAAGATCTTTTTACTATGCAACAATATTGAAAATAACAAAAAAGCCCTCAATTTGATTGTTAGTTTTTTTTTTTAATTCTAAGGTTAAAACAGTTATTTCATTGTTCATTTTTAATTAAATATACAAAATTAACCCTGTGTAGAAGTTTAAAATTGATTTCTTTTAAAGGTGGTGTTGTAAATTCACTATACAATCTAAACACAAAATACTCGCCGTGCTCCTAAACAATTTTAAAACACTAAAATTATCTCAATGCAAAGACTATTTTCATCTTAAACAAAATGACAAAGAAATTTTTTTAAAGGCCAAAAGTAGAAAACATTGTTCCTATTCATAATAAATTGTATCTAGATGAATAATGTTTTCTCCTTCTCTTTTAGTTTAGTTTTTTTTTTTTTTAGTTTCTAGGATTTGATGGTTTTTATGTAATAATAAAGAGATTTAATTTTTGGGATACTCAATGCTTAGAGGGTATTAATAGTTGCCTTGTTAATCACGTGACTGCTTGTATTCCTAAAAAGCAAGGGATTAAAATGTCAATATGTTTGTTTGACTGTGTTTGTTTTCCAGTAGCTTCCATGTTAGCAGGGAACATAATGAACAATATGTTTGGTTTTCAAAAGAATTGAGTTTTGTGTTGGAAGACCCACTAAAAAATTGAGTTTTAAAACATGGTTCTCATGCAGCATTCTCTGTATGTTTTTTTAATCGGGGTTCATAAATATTCTTGATATATTTTTCCAAATTTACCAAAAAGTCCATGTTGGTCTCCTTCTTACTTTTTGTAAGAAAGGCAAAAAATGACTTCCTTGTTCAAGCTTCAAACCTGGAGAGAAACTTGGGATGAATTGAAAATTAAAAAATAATTACATGGTTTTTTTAGTAATGTAATTAACAATATCAATTTAGACAACAATTTTATTCAAACATCTTACACATATTTTTTAATACACATAAATTCTAACCATAATTTTTACTAAACACATATTTAAATCCAACTAACCATAATTAAATATATTTTTTTAAAAATTATTTTTTTCAAACCATAATCATAAAAACTATCTCAAAAACAAACAAACTCTTATGTTTTTTTATTTGGAAATGGATCTTATTTGACAATATCTTGCCAAATAGCATTTTACTTGTAATTGCTGCCATATTTTCTCCACGCCATTGCCATGTGCTGGAATGGATAGTGTTATTTGGATTGCCAATTGCTTATGGTCAAATTTCCACAAAATATACTTATTTAATGTTGGACAATGTGTTAGTGGAGGAAGGACAAAATTTCGGAATATTATTTGGCATGGAAAGGACGATAACACGTGAAGACCCAATTTTGCTTATGGTCCACCGAAGACTTGTGACTAATGGATTGAGATGGTGTGTTTTGTAATGTGTGGAGATTTTTTAAAAATTATTTTTTTAATTAAAAATAATATTTATTTTAGAATTTTTTTTTATTTTTAACATCATTTAATAGCAAAACTCATATAATAATTATTGAGTTGTGTCGCAATGTTTTTCTATTTTATTTACTTAAAATTTTAATTTAATATAAAATAGAATCTTTAAAAACTTTTGATAAAATTTTAACCTGATCAAATTGTTAAATTAAGAATTATTCTTGTTAGCATAAAATTATACATTAAAAAACCCTAAGTCAAAAACTGAATTTCATTTTCCAATCGTTTGTATGGATTGTATTATTTCCCCTCTTTTTAAAAGAATTTATCATCTAATAACCAATATGAACAATGGTAAGATTTAAAGTAGCATGACACCCACTAGTTAGGTGGCCCACACTATGTTGTGGGTCAATTTTTTTGGCATAAAAAATATAAAAAAACTAAGATCCAAGAGTATTGGGTTTGTCTGTAAAGTGAGATATACAAATCTTGGATTTAGGTCTGGCTGCAATGTCAAATTCACAAGCCTTGGGTTAGGATGCCGAACCCAAAAGCCTTGGGTCAATCTGATCCAAGTTTTTATAGTTTTTAATCTCTTTAAATATTTTTTTTTTGTTTTTATTCAATAGTAATATATTTTTTTTCAAATTTAATAATAATAATATTAAACTCGTCTGATCCAAGTACTAACCTTAGTGCCAAGTGGCTGGCAATAATGTCATACCCCTCGCTTGGGGCCTGACAACCTTATCATGCCCCAACAAAATCCGAACTAGTCATTTTATCCTCAATCATTTTTTTAATGCCAAATGTATCTCTTGAAAAAAACAATCTCACCCCTCACTGCATGCTTAGTAAGTTTCTTTGGCAATGACAACTCCGTTATTACACTGCTCTAATCCACAATAATATGTGTCTAGGTAAACAATGAGAGAGACACTAAGTGCTTTTAGTATATTATATAATTTCATTAGCCTTTCGTTTAAGCCTTTGATGCTCTTTTTTTTTTTTGCTATTTTTTTTACCTCCAATAATAATTATGAATATAACAACTTTTCTCTATCTTGTTTTCCATCCTTTTTTGTGCGTAGATTCTCTCTCTCATTTTGCATCCTTTCGATGATAATATAAAGCTTCTTAATCATCAATAAGTTCTTTTTTGTTTTTTGTTTTTATAAATAACATTGTAATTTCCTTATGCTTCTTTACAGAGCTCATATAAGCTCTTTCACCTTCGGCCTTTAGAGCTTGGACCCTTAGTTCTCTTACCTTTTAGAATTAAAAACCTTTAGGATTGTCTCATTTGTAATTTAACATCTCTTCTACTTGCTTGTTCAAACAACTCATCAAATCTTATATTCATCCTTTAAAGTTCTTGTTTCATGGCTTGTATCATAAAAGCTTGGTTTTCCCTCTTTTTTGGTAGGGATGTATCACCTTCAAAGCCATCATGAAAATCTAAAGATCATATTAGTAGCAAGAAATTATATCATCACACACTTCCTTATGTATTTATAATCAGTAAGATATCATTTTATTCATGTTTCACTCAAATTTAATGTTTCACAATAATACACTTACCTTTTCGCATTTTACCTCTTGTACTAACCTTTTCAATTTTTTTAGAAATCTAATCTAAATAAAATAACAAATTGGTAATGCAATTCAAATTAATATATAGACTTAGGAAGCAATAAAAAATAAAAACTATCAACACGAAAATATAAATACAAAAAAAGCAAACAACAAAACTAATTCACGTGAAATATGAACGATACAAAGACACAAAACAAAATTTAAAAAAATATAAGAAAACTAATAAAATAAGAATTAAGCAACCTAAACTAAGAAAAGACATTATTTGAACCAATTTTTGTGTAAAAAACCCGAAATAAAAAACAAAAGAATTTTTGACCCAAACAATCTTGAATTTGAATTAAGTCAAATTTTCATAATTACCAAAAAAAAAAAAATCAAAATAATCCCAAAATCAAGACTTGACACTAATATATCCCAAAACTAAAAAACTTTTATATTTATAATTTTTTTCCCAAAGTTGCTGAATTTAAGATTTTGATGAAACACAATTTGTGCCTAAACCTTATTTTCTCTTTTTGTGATTTCTTTGATATTTCTTCTTCTTGTTTTTTTAATTGTAGAAAACTAGATCACAAATTATCTTTCTTTTTTTAAAAAACTTTTATTGTAACTAAATTCTAGATGGTGATTGTCTTAATCCAATTTTTTATTTTATTTTTATTTTTTAATAAAAAAATAAATAATAAAAATAATAAAAATGAAATGATGAAAAATAAATTGAAATTTGGGTTAAAACACCACAAATTGAAAGTTTGAGGATTAATAAGAATGAAATTATAAATTTGAGAGTCAATTTGATCAAAAATTGAAAGAATCGATAAGTTTGAGAACTTAATTAAACTTTGAATTAGTTTAATTAATGAAATCAAGGGTTTAATTGAAGAAATATCAAAGTTTGGGGGAGATTTGGGTCAAAATTGCAAGAAATTAAAGTCCAAGGACTGAAGTGAATAAACGGTGATACTATAGGGGGTTAATTGATTTTTCTATAGGTAATTTTGAAAGAATTAATTAAAGACTGAATTGATTAAATTGGAAACCAAGAACTGTTTTGTAAATTTCACTGAAATACAAGGGTTTAATTGCAATAGATCCAGAGATGAAAAAAAAGATTTCTATTAATAAGGGCCTTATTGCTAAATGTCAGAATATCAGAGGGCAAATTGAAATGTGACCCTTTCCATCTCAAAACGGCGTAGTTTCAAACTTATTGTTCATCCCCTTCCTCGCTTGGAACAGAGGAAGCCACCTGTAAAAGAGAAAATACTGGTAAGCTAA